>NC_041392.1:40617439-40625432 GCF_002162155.2 Triticum dicoccoides
GAGACAGTTTGGTCAGCGCTGGAGTGTTCCACGCTCCAGCCACGATCCCACGACGCCCGCGTCCTGGGCAGGGCTACGGCCCCTATATGTATCTCATGTACCTGACTGTAATGAATGAGAAAAACTTTCCATCAGTTTTCACTTACGAATTACGGCCTCCTCCGTGGCTGGCCTGGACTGCTGCTCATCCACCTGCCATCGACACCGTGCTCTAGGGCATTGTCGCCGCCACCCTGGTGGCCATGGTCTACGCCTTCCTCCTCTGCTTGTGGCTGCACCTTGTAGTGAAGACCCGAGAGTCGATCCATCGGTCAGATACGGCCCATACGTCTCTTCTTGTTCATCTTCTCAATGTTCCCCATTTCGTCTATGCTTCGTCTGGATGTTTATGGTGTGCATTATGTGATCCGAAACAATATAGCGGAACTATAGTTATGGATTAAATGCAATATATTAATAAAAATTACGGTAAAAGTTTTTCTTCTTCTGATTTTTATGATAGAATAAGGTAAAAGGAAAATGGCGAGGCTTGCATCGGATAAGGTGATATTTTCAAAGTCCATGAGTGGTATAGGATTTAGGGGCATGAGGGATTTCAATGAGGCGCTTCTTGCCAAACAAGCATGAATATTAATTGAGCACCATGAGATTTTGGTGTTGGTGGGGACTTTAAGAGCAAAATATTACCTACCCAGAAGGAGGCCAGTATCATAGATGACTTTAGCTGGCGCTGCCATGGGATCCATACTCATATGCTTCGACACTATGGAGATGAAGGTCAGCATCATGGATGTATGTGGCCGCTCGTTGCATCCTCGCTGACTAAATCGCAGTCTTGTGGTGCATTGAGAACATAGTTGACATGCGAACCATCTGTGGTTGGATGGTTAGAGGGACTGTGGTATCCCTGACCCGTCAGGGTTCAAATCCTGGTGCTCGCATTTATTTTACGATTTCCGGCGATGCGCATTCAGTGGGAGGAGACGTTCCCGTCGACGACGAGGTGCCTACGGTGACTTCGTAAATTTCAAGATGAGATGCCGGCTCAGTCTTTCGGAAGTGCTCATAGGGGTAGGGTATGCGTGTGTGCATTCATATAGGTGAGTGTATGCGCGTGTATATGAGCGCTTACGTCTGTACTGTATTAAAAAAAGAACATAGTTGACATTCTTTAATATGTAGCGAAGCATAGACTATCGGCGTGTGCTTTTTTAATTACATTGCAACGCACATGCAATTTTCCTAGTCTCTACTCTCTATCTCTACTACTTAAAAAGACTGTAAGATTTAATGTTTCACCACTTTTCTTCTCACTACCCCCTCGTCCAACATTCATTGTATGAAAATCAATCATCTTAATTACTTACCTTCTGAATCAATTTCAGTTTATTTTAACTATCAAACTTCTCATCAAAATATAAGGTAAATCACGGACATGATTTGATAAACATTTATCTACACAATCGCATTAATATGGTCAATTAAATCACAAGCTAATGCACTAAAATATTTACATTTCATTGCAACGCACATGCGAATATATACTTAAAAGGAACCGCTTCATCCAACCTCCCATGTAAGCTACGTTCACCTTCCATCGCTTTTTCATCCTTCCTGATATTCATTGATAATGGTTTTTAATGTCATCGGTCATATCAGATTAACATATGGTAATGTGATAATTCACGAGAAGGAATCAATCGTGTTAATAATTATTTGGTAACACAATTAATTTAAGTTCATGGGAAGGAATGAATCACGATCAATAATTATTTGGTAACATAATAAATTCAACGAAAGAACTCAATCACAATCCGTCATCATTTCTGTCTCCGTTGCAATGTACCGGAAATTTCCTAGTCTGGTAAAAGAAAAGAATGAACGGTATATTAGGCAGGCAGCAGCGCGGCTTGCAGGTAGATGGTGGGTTAGAGGATAGAACGCGACGACACAGCGCACAGGATCCAGACCAGAGGGGCACATAACGCATGCATCATGCAGGCGCCGGGAGCGCAACGGCTTGCAAGCAGAGGATGGGTCAGAGGCTAAAACTTGATGACACAGCCCACGGGATCCAGGCCGCATGGGCGCACGCACACATGCATTGCGCGGGCGCCAGGAGCGCAGCAACGCAGCTACATTTCTGGGCTGCTGGTGGCTACGGGAAGGGTAAACCACCGTTGTGTTGGTAAAATTCTTGATCAGTGAAATTAAGCAAGATTTAGTTGCAAATATGAGCAGTTACTATTTAAAGTTCAATCTAAATATGTTTTTATTCGTATTGAAATTGGTGATTCGGCTTGGTATCATATAAAAATATGTACATTAATTTTGATACTTTATTTAAGTTTGCATGGTACTTAAGTTTTCTCCATCCTGCGCCACTGATAAGAACCACATGCTCCCTCACAGATGCAATGAATCATATGTAGCCATTATTTATTTATTAAAACATTATTACAGTGCCAAAAGGGTAAAGGAAAGTGTAAAAGAACCTACATATGGACCTAGCCAAACCGTGTTATAAAAAGGTAGATGCAGTAGCATAGAGCAAGCATGAGAGTACCACCTATAGTTGTTGCATAGTTGAAGAGAGTAATGAATAGAGACAAAGCAGGCTGATTACCATGTTGTTGATATGGCCATTCGATGAGAGCCAAATAGCATACAATGGGATTAAGAGACGCGGGGAACTTATTGTGTGCTTTTTGGTGTGGCCATTCTCCTCCTTAGACATTGTTCTTCTATGCTAGGCTGGGTATAACCTTTGGTTAGATGTTCATGTTGGGCTAAGTCCCTCCACATGGAGGTGTGTTGGCAGCCCAACATCAGCCCACACAAGTCCAACACATATGAACCATTGATCTATTCTGCATCCAACGGTTGTGAGTATTTCCTGATGAAGGGAGCAAGGAGAAAACCCTAGCCACTCCACCCCTACTGGTCGTGGCTGCCATTCGTGAGAGCGAGAGTGAGAGCACACAAGAGAAAACACAACCTGAGAGAGAGGAAGAAGAAGAAGCAGAGGTTCTGTCCAGATTTGCTGCATCTGAATAGACAGTGTTCAAGCTGGTGGTTGGAGGCTCAAATGTGCTTGGATCGGCCCCAAACTTGGTGATCTCGTTCCTTTGAGTACTTCGATATGGCTAGCTGGGTTGAGGATTGGGTCAGTGGAGTATCAGATTTGAGAGTGGTTTTGTCAACTCTGACTGCTGCAGTTTCAGAACAGAGTAGTTTTGGGAGACAAACAGTTTGGGTAGGCAAATGATGTCCGATTGAGCTGAAATTTGGAGGGGATGTCAAGAACTCATGTGTCTACTTCTCTGCCAAATTTGGTGACGTTTGGTTCAGTGGTTTAAGAGCAGTTTGCAAAATATTGAAGGGTACAGAAGCTGTGTAAACTCTGTTTTGCTGAAATCTTGCTTCTTGTGGTTGTTGTTGCTCTTGCCGGTTGGCAACGTGGAGAGTGTGTTGTAAATCTCTCTAGAGGTTCTAGAGAAGACTTTGTACTCATCATTCTCATAGTGAAATTGCATGGACCGGTCGGTCCACAGCCGTGGTTTTTTACTCCTCAAGTTGAGGAGGTTTTTCCACGTTAAATCCTGTGTCACATGTGCATGTTGTTTGTGTTATTCCGTTGCTTACTTGTTGGTTGAAGATGTCCTCAAAGTTCATCACAAGTGCAGGGGCTGTGTAGTGTGCATATTTGCCGTGTCGGTGAATTTGTGCAGCGCATTGTTGCTGTCCAGCCCCAACAAAGTGGTATCAGAGCCTTGGTTTGCTTATGCAAATTGCTGAGTTTCTTGTGGTGAAAGATGGAAGTGAATACCAGCAGGATAATATCTTTGAATGGTACAAATTATCAAGCATGGAAGGGCAAGATGGAGGACTTGTTGTATGTGAAAGAATACTGGAAGCCAGTGTTCTCCACTGAGATGCCAGAGGGCATTGAGGAAGGTCAGTGGAAGGTATTTCATCGCCAAGCTTGTGGGTTCATCCGGCAATGGGTCGATGACAATGTTTTAAACCATATCATTGATGAGACACATGCACGCACCTTATGGCAGAAATTAGAAGAGTTGTTTCCCCGGAAAGAAGGTACAAACAAGATGTTCTTGATCAAACAATTGATATGCTTGAGGTACAAAGAGGGCATTCTAATTGCAGATCATGTGAATGCATTCCAAGGCATTATAAATCAGCTTTCTTCAATGGGAATAACATTTGAAGACGAAGTGAGAGCTTTGCTGCTACTAGGCTCATTACCGGACAGCTGGGAGACCTTTAAGGTCACGGCTTGCAATTCAGCACCTAATGAAGTTGTCACTTGGAATCTTGTGAAAACCAGGGTACTAAATGAAGAGTCTGGAAAGGTGGCCGAAGCTAGTTCTTCCTCACATTCAGAGGTGCTAGTCACTCAGTCCAGGGGGAGAAGCAAGAGCAGAGGTCAAGGTAAAGGGGTAGAAAGAGGTAGGAGCAAATCAAAAAGTAAGTATGCTGATTATGAGTGACATCACTGCCATCAGAAGGGCCACATTAAGTGGCAATATGACAAGTGTAAGAAAGACAAAAAGAAAAAGAAGAAACAAGATCAGAAGCAAGTTGACAGTGATAGTGACACAGAGGGCAACCGAGTTACTGCAGTAGAAGAGGACATCATGCTTGTTATGCATGAAGAAAATGAGGGCAGGTTTGGTTCCACTGTTGAGGAGAAGATCACTGTTGTTTCTGATGAAACCGTCAACCTTGTGGATGGTGACGAGATGATTTGGATACCGGACAGCGGTGCTACCATTCATGCTACAGCTCGCAGAGAACTCTTCACAAACTATATATCAGGTGATTTTGGTGTTGTGAAGATGGGGAACAATGATAGAGCAGCCATCATTGTAAAAGGAGATATGCATTTGGAGACCGCAAATGGTACAAGGTTAGTCCTCAAATCTGTGAGGCATGTCGAGGCACTTTGTCTCAATATTATCTCGGTTGGTTTGCTTGATGGAGATGATTACTTGAGCAGTTTTGGAAAAGGGCAGTACAAGCTCACCAAAGGCAACATGATTGTTGCAAGAGGTAAAATGGTCTCAGTGTTGTATCATGTTCATGCTAAGCTCTTTAGTGCTTCTGTCAATGCACTAGAGAAGGATAATCATTGTGCTCTATGGCACAAGACACTTGGGCACATGAGTGAGAAGGGGATGAAAGTGCTAGTGAAGAAAAAATTGTTGAAGAGTGTGAAAGGAGTTCACATCAAGAAATGTTCAGATTGTCTAGCAGGGAAGCAACACCGAGTTGCCTTCAAGACTCTACCTCCTCACAAGAAGGCCGAGAAGCTAGACTTGATACATTCCGATGTTTGCAAAATGTCGGTAAGATCTCTTGGTGGTGCTATGTACTTTGTGACTTTTATTGATGACTTTTCTAGGAAAGTTTGGGCCTTCACTTTGAGGACCAAAGATCAAGTACTAGGTGTACTCAAGCAATTCCAAGCCTCGGTTGAGAGAGAAACTGAGAAGAAGATCAAGTGCATTCGCACTGATAATGGAGAAGAGTACATTGCGCCATTTGATGCATATTGCAAGCAGCAAGGTGTTAGGCATCAATTTACTCCCTCGAAGACACCACAGTTGAATGGTCTTGCTGAGAGGATGAACAGGATAATTGTGGAGAGAGTTAGAGGCTTGTTGTCAATTGCAAAGCTACGCAAACACTTTTGGGGTGAGGCTTTGACGGCTGCAGTTTATCTTATTAATCTCTCACCAAGTTATCCTTTGCAGGGAGATGTTCCTAACAGGTTCTGGTGTGACAAGGACGTCTCATATGACCACCTGAAGGTTTTTGGGTGCAAGGCCTTTATTCATATTCCTCAAGATGAAAAGTCAAAACTTGATTCGAAGACACGGCAATGTATCTTTCTTGGCTATGGTGGTGATGAGTTTGGCTACAAGCTGTTTGACCCTAAGCAAGGAAAGTTGTGAGAAGCCGTGATGTTGTGTTTATTGAAGACCAAACAATTGAGGATATTGTGAAGACAAAGGGGCAGGTTCCTCCTCAGCAGCAGCAAGACATGATTGATTCTAACCCAGTTCCTGCAGCTCCAGCTCCCGTGCAAGTTGAAGCAGATGCAGAAGATGTACAAGATGATGTACATGGTGGTGCACGTGAAGAAGATGATCCCCAGCAGCAGCAACAAGAGTATGATGCTAAAGTTGATGATCCGGATCAGCAGGAAGCACCAGCACCAGAAAGTCCACCAGCTGCTCCACTCAGAAGATCCAACAGGGGTCGAATTCCTTCCAGCAGGTATCCCTTAGATCAATACGTGGTGTTATTATCTGACGGTTCAGAACCTAAATGCTTTGCAGATGCAATGGAAGATGAGCACAAGAAGGAGTGGAAAAATGCTATGCAAGAAGATATGGATTCCTTGCATAAGAATCATACTTATGAGTTGGTGAAGTTGCCCGAGGGCAAGAAAATTTTGAAGAACAAGTGGGTCTATAGAATCAAGTAAGAAGAGCACACATTACATCCAAGGTACAAGGCCAGGCTAGTTGTAAAAGGATTCGGCCAGAGAAAAGGCATTGACTATGATGAGATCTTTTCTCCGGTTGTGAAGATGACATCCATAAGAGTAATCCTTGGCATGGCAACAAGTCTCAACTTGGAGGTTGAGCAAATAGATGTGAAGACTGCATTCCTTCATGGTGAGTTGGAGGAAGAAATATACATGGAGCAACCTGAGGGGTTTCTTGTGAAAGGCAAAAAAGACTATGTGTGCAAGCTGAAGAAAAGTCTCTATGGCCTGAAACAAGCACCAAGACAATGGTGCATGAAGTTTGAAAGTATCATGGGGGAGCAAGGCTACAAGAAGTGTACCTCAGACCATTGTGTGTTTATCCAAAGGTTCTCAAGTGATGATTTCATCATATTATTTCTCTATGTTGATGATATCCTGATTGTTGGCAAGAATGTCTTTAGGATTGCTAAGTTGAAGAAGGAGTTGAGAAAATGTTTTGCTATGAAAGACTTAGGTCCAGCAAAGAACATTCTTGGGATGAGAATTGAGCGAGACAGAAATTGCAACAAGTTGTACTTGTCTCAAGAGAAATATATTGAGAAGGTACTTCAGAAGTTCAGGATGGAAAATGCTAAAGTTGTGAGTTGTCCACTAGCAGCCCATTTTAAGTTGAGCAGAAAGCAATGTCCTACCACTGATGAGAAGAAAAAGGAAATGCATCATGTTCCTTATGCTTCAGCGGTAGGGAGTTTGATGTATGCTATGGTGTGTGCAAGGCCTGACATTGCTCATGCGGTTAGTACTGTGAGCAGATTTATGTCCAATCTAGGAAGACCTCATTGGAAAGCGTGAAGTGGATTTGGAGATACACTACTTGTAAAAGGGCTATAGATGAAACTGACACTAATGGCGCACCACAGAAGTGGTGCGCCACTACTATATACTAATGGCGCACCATGTGGTGATGCGCCATTAGTGTGGAAGACACTAATGGTGCAACAGGCACAAGGTGCGCCACAAGTAACAATTTTTTTTCATTTTTCCAAACATACTAATGGCGCATCCTGGTAAAGTGCGCCATTAGTAGTTCTAACTAGTAATGGCGCACCAGCCATGGAGTGCGCCACTACTGTATTTTTTTATTCTTTTTTTTTTTGCAAAACTACTAATGGCGCACCGTTGCAAAGTGCGCCATTACTAGTTTAAACTAGTAATGGCGCACTATGCCACCGTGCGCCATTAGTATATATATATATATTTACTTTTTTTGCAAAACTACTAATGGCGCACGGCCAGGAGGTGCCCCATTAGTATGTTGGGTTACTAATGGCGCATGGCTGTGTGGTGCGCCATTAGTAACCTGGGACCAGCTCCACCCCGCCGACGACCCACCACACTCTCCCTCGCTCCACCGCCGCCGACGACCCACCGCACCCTCCCCGACCCGCTCCACCGCCGCCGAGCACCCCCCGC
>NC_041392.1:40625630-40651771 GCF_002162155.2 Triticum dicoccoides
CACCGTCACAAATGAATGCAACTAAAAATCCAAAAAAACCAAATTTGTTTATATTTTCAAATAACTAATTTGATGATATTTTCAAATAATAAATTTGATGATATTTTTTCGATTCATAAATATTTTCAAATAACAAATTTGATGATATTTTTAAAAAATTATTACTGTTTTTATAAAAAATATTATTGTTTCATATTCATATGCATTTTCTAAAAAATTATTAGATGCAAAATAATAATAATAATAATAATAATAAATTACTTATGCAAAAAAAAGTTACTTATGGCGCACCTCTGGGTGGTTCGCCATTGCTATCAAAAAAAGATTACTTATGGCGCACCGCTCTGGGGTGCGCCATTGCTAATTCGACCGATCCCTTCGTCCCTCCCTCGCCAGATACACTTCGATCCCCCTCGCCACACCCTCACGCGCGCCCCCTCCTTCTGCCGCCCGGCCGACGCCATAGCCGCGCCACCGTGCTCGCCCTCTCGCCCTCTCCCCCGCTCGCCTTCTCCGCCAGATCCCGAGCCTCGTCGTCGTGTTAGCCGCGGCCATCATCGTCCCCGCACCTCGGCGGCAAGTCCACGAGCTCCGCTTCGTCCTCCCCGACCCCGGCCTCGAGCTCGTCTCCGCTGCATCGCCCTCGTCTTCCCCCTCGGGCACCGCCACCCTCGCTGCTAAAAAGCTCTCGCCGGCCTCC
The DNA here is from genome assembly GCF_002162155.2 of Triticum dicoccoides. Taxonomy (NCBI): domain Eukaryota; kingdom Viridiplantae; phylum Streptophyta; class Magnoliopsida; order Poales; family Poaceae; genus Triticum; species Triticum dicoccoides. Next base: position 40,626,331 of record NC_041392.1, read on the forward strand.
TTGTGCCACCCGGTGAGCTTCCCCTCTCCCCCTACTGCTCTCCTCTTCCACATGGTGCACCGTCGAGGTTTCCAATTGAAACATGTTCAACAATTGAAACAAGTTCAGAAATGTACAGTCTTAGCTAAAGTAATTCAGATGTTTGGGCTTGAACTTGGAGTAGAAAATCTACTATAAATTCAGATGGTTACTGGATTCAGTTTGAGTTCGCTATTATACATTGTTATTCACAGTAATCTTCAGTTTTTCCTCTTCAGTTTGCTACTGCATTCGAGCAAGATCTATAGGCTTCCTTGCAGATTAACTGAAGCAAGATCTATAGACTTTTCTTAAACTTGTAAATGCATGCCTTATTACTGTCCTAGTAGATTGCATTGACTGTTCCAACCAAGGTAGTATGGGTGACATCTGTACCTAAGTCTACTTTGAAATATTCAGCTAACAACTAAGTCTGATAATTGGTGGTGTCTGGCTAGCTAGTACCCCAAATAACTATTCTGCTCTTAGTTCCATGTTACTGAAGTTGCGCTGTTTATTTAAATATAAACAACAGAAACCAACAGAATTTGAAATTCAAGTGCTCCTGAAGTGTTCCAGGATTCTGGTTTTTTGACTTGGGGATCTGTTGCTTCTAAATAAACCAGCAAAAATCAAATGCCATTGTTATTCATTAAAAAACTAATTATTACTGAACAAGAGGAAACAAAATTTTATGTTATGTTTCATGAACTAAATATTCCTACCTTTGAAAATATTCAGCTCAGCTTGGAGTATTACATTGTAAATCACAGTGCTATTTTGTTGTAAGGGAAAAGTATATTTAGATCGCATCAATTTGTAGTTTGTGTTTTTATTTGTTCCTGATTTGAGGTTGTGGCTTTGGCATTGTTCTGCTCCTTACATCTATCACTATCGTATATGTCAAACTTGAGATCAAGCAAATAACTATTCTGGATACTCCTGTTTACTTCATGCTGAGAACTTCAGCTTTTTCAAGTTGCTGAACTATATGTTCATTGGTACTACTTGTGATGCTGCTCCTGTAATACTTGGGAATTTTGTCAACTTGTGATGCTGCTGCTGTACCCCAAGAGGCCCATGAGTTTGCCGGAATATCAATTAACTTCCGTTCCGGCAAATTCGGGTACTCCATATGTCCTATTTTCAGCAAAGGTCATGCCGAAATTTTCCGTGAATTTTAGCATGACTTTGCTAAAAATAGGACATATGGGGTACTTGCGACTAATGCATGGGCCGGGGTATCTTAGTACTTAGTTAAGTAGGATCAACTTCCCCACCATTCTTGCTACATTAAACCATAGGTGGCAATAGAGCCAAGTGATTAGGCCCAACTTAGAATTCTCGTTAGCATCGATAAACCCTAGATGATAAACCCAACATAGGTGGCAATAGAGCCAAGTGATTAGTGCAAAGTGATTAGGCCCAACCTAGGGTGCCTCGGCATCGATAAACCCTAAATGATGAAAACTTAACTTGGCTTCTATAGGGTGCCTCAGTGTCGATGAGAACCTAAATGATGTACGCTTAGGCTTTTAGGGTGCCTCGGCATCGACAAAACCTAAATGATGAAAGCTTAGGCTTTTAGGGTGCCTCGACGTCGACAAACCCTAAATGATAAAACCTTGGCTTTTAGGGTGCCTTGGTGTCGATATGAACCTAAATGATGAAAGCTTAGGCTTTTAGGGTGCCTCAGCATCGACAAACCCTAAATGATAAAAGCTTAGCTTTTAGGATGCCTCGGTGTCGACAAACCCTAAATGATGTAGTTTTGAATTATGAACGTAGGATATGTCGTCATCATCATCGAACGATGAAAGTCTCTCGGGGGAGTGCTACTGGTGCCACGACGATCGAGGTCTGTGCGACATGCCTCACCAGGACGATGATCGGCGCTTCAGCATTAAGCTCGAGGAGACCTTCGAAGTTGAAACGGTACACAACGACGACAAGTGTTATTTTCATAATTAAGCATGACTTCAACTATTTCAACGTGTAATTTTCATCTTTTACAATTCGAGTATAGCTTATCCCATGCCATGCAAGACGCTATGTCTTGGAGAGGATGGATTTTGAAGACCATGAAATTTCTGAAACAAAGAAAATTCACCTAAGGAGTCATTATGATGTGGACTTTGAAGTAAATCTATATAATTCTGAGAGCGTAACCCATTTTGGTTGCAAAAGTTGGGAAGCATTTTGCAAGATGTATGGTTTTGATGAGGGTATGCTTATCACCATGGATCTTGGTAATCCTGACATCGACCAAGAGAATATGGACATTTGGGTCCTTGTTGATACGCCCCCAGTTCTACCGCTATGTGAGTTTCTCAAACATAGTTATTAGCTATATATTGTTTATTTCAAAATAGTTGACAACTTATTTCCATTGACAGCTTATTTTTATTGTTCAAAGAATGTGCGGGAGATGGTAGACAAAACCCACTACACCGATGGCTCCGAATTAACAACTTACAATGAGAAAAATCATCTGGTCGGATTTTGTACTGACATTGAGAATTACAATATCCACAATCAAACTCCTCAACATTATGGTAAATACGTGCCACTAGTGCATGTGTTCAACTACGGTAACTACCATGGAGATACCCTGGTAAGATTTTTACTATTACGACATCCGTGCATCTTTTGCATACTTCTAAAACTAGTACATCATTGCTAACTATGAAGTTATTACTATGTTTTTCAATAGATAATCCCAGAGAATTGTGTGCCTCATTTGATGTATAAGAAAGGTAGTCTTAATGTTTTGAACATACAGCCAGGTCATCCTACGAATCTCAACTGTCCATACGAGATTTCTAAAAGAAGTGGAGACATGAAAATCAAAGGATGGAAAAAATGTATGGACAGTCATAAGGAGGTTCTTGGAAGCAAAAGAAAGCGAAGCACAAGAATTGGAGACAAGATATTCTCCATTCTCCATAATGGAGAGTCAATGTCTATATTGTTTTATGCTATTTTACCTTAAATAGGGTATTTAGGTCCTGCCTAATACTGATGATCATGTGCTAAGAACAATTAAGTAGGGTTGGTTCGATGACTATCAAGATGATGATCGTATGACTTGTTATTAATAACAAGTAGAAGTTGTATGATGATGATTAGTAGGACTTATTAGGATTAGTATTACTTCCGACAAACTCGCTACTCGCAGTCTCGAGACTTGTAATGTTCTATCTTTGTTCGGTCTTTTGAATTCGGAGACTAATATGATGAATTGTATTCGGAGACTAATCTTCTATTGTATTCGATGAATCTGCTCTTGCTGTGGGGTGCTGTCTATATTCTGTCCAATAATATATTTTGTAACCTGTGCAAAATTCTGAAAAATAAAAAAACCTAATATTCATACTAATGGCGCATCACCCAATAGTGCGCCATTAATATGCCAGATACTAATGGCGCATGGTGTTCTATACTAATGGCGCACTGCGTGGTGCGTCATTAGTATACCAGATACTAATGGCGCACCGGTGGTGCGCCATTAGTAAGAAATACTAGTAGGAAAAACTGGTGCGCCATTGGTAGCCCTTTTCATAGTAGTGATATCTCCGGGGCAGCACAAATCTAAAACTTTGTTTTGGTGGTGGTGAAGCCAAGCTGATTGCTTTTTTAGATTCTGACATGGCTGGAGATGTTGACAGAAGGAAGTCTACTTAAGGTTACTTGGTTACCTATGCAGGGGAAGCGGTGTCATGGCAAAGCGGATTGCAAAAGTGTGTGGCACTGAATACAATTGAAGCTGAATTCATTGTTGTAACAGAGGCGAGCGAAGAACTATTATGGCTGAAACGGTTGGCTTGTGAGCTTGGTTTTAAGCAAGACAAGTATGTGTTGTTTTGTGACAACCATAGTGCTATCCACTTGAGTAAGAATGCAAGTTTTCATTCAAGGTCTAAGCATATAAAAGTCCGTTATCATTGGATTCGAGATGTGTTGTATTCCAAGCAAATGCAACTTGAGAAGGTTCACACCGATGACAACGGGGCTGATATGCTGATTAAATTGGTGACAAGGAAGAATCTTGAAGTATACCGCCAGCTCGCTGGCATGGCTGCTGGAAGGCGGTGAGACCCTCCATGATGTCGGGAGGGGGAGTTTGTTGGGCTAAGTCCCTCCACATGGAGGTGTGTTGGCAGCCCAACATCAGCCCACACAAGTCCAACACATATGAATCGTTGATCTGTTCTGTATCCAACGGTTTTGAGTATTTTCTGGTGAACGGAGCAAGGAGAAAACCCTAGACACTCCACCCCTGCTGGTGGTGTCTGCCATTCAGGAGAGCGAGAGTGAGAGCACACAAGAGAAAACACAACCTGAGAGAGAGGAAGAAGAAGAAGCAGAGGTTCTGTCCAGATTTGCTGCATCTGACTAGACAGTGTTCAAGCTGATGGTTGGAGGCTCAAATGTGCTTGGATCGGCCCCAAACTTGGTGAGCTCGTTCCTTACTTTGAGTACTTCGATCTAGTTAGCTGTTTTGAGGATTGGGTCAGTGGAGCGTCAGATTTGAGAGTGGTTTTGTCAGCTCTGACTGCTGCAGTTTCAGAACAGAGTAGTCTTGAGAGATGAACAGTTTGGGTAGGCAAATGATGTCCGATTGAGCTGAAATTTGGAGGGGATGTTAAGAACTCATGTGTCTACTTGTCTGCCAAATTTGGTGATCTTCGGTTCAGTGGTTTAAGAGCAGTTTGCAAAACACTGAAGGGTACAGAAACTGTGTAAACTCTGCTTTGCTGAAATCTTGCTTCTTGTGGTTGTTGTTGCTTTTGCCGGTTGGCAAGGTAGAGAGTGTGTTGTAAATCTCTCTAGAGGTTCTAGAGCAGACTTTGTACTCATTATTTTTATAGTGAAGTTGTGTGGACCGGTCGGTCCATAACCGTGGTTTTTTACTCCTCAAGTTGAGAAGGTTTTTCCACGTTAAATCCTGTGTCACATGTGCATGTTGTTTATGTTATTTCGCTATTTACTTGTTGGTTGAAGCTGTCCTCAAAGTTAATCACAAGTGAAAAAGGCTATGTAGCGTGCATATTTATCGTCTCAGTGAATTTGTACAGCGTATTGTTGCTGTCCAGCCCCAACAGTTAAATGGGATAACACTTGTGCCACCCAGGGCCGGTCCTGAGATTTTAGGGGCCCGGGCCGAAACCAAAAGTCGGGGCCCCTTGACATAAACATTATAGGAATATATATATATATATTATTGCTTAAATGCCCCCAAAAGAGACATTCTTATCAAATAATATATACATATTACCTTTCAACCATTTATAATAATCATTCATAAAATTCACTTATGATGGGGCCGATAGATCCTTCTTATAGTTCTTATTTCATTGTTACCTTTTGACCAAATGCATATATTCTAGTAGACGTGATAATACGCACTGCTAAAAAACAATAATTAAATTACGTCAAAGCTTGAACACTGGAAGCTATGTATCCTGCATGTGAACATAAATAAATGACTTAATTAGCAATATAGACATTGGAAGTAGGTTGTGTGATGTTACCTCAGATTGATCGGATCAGCATTGATCACCTGATCAGGCAATAGCCATGATGTTTTAGACTGACATGAGATGGGAGGTGCTTGACAATTTGCATCACTATGTATGTGTCCATCACCTGGATGCCGGAGAGCAGCGTAGTTCACCGGCGCGCAACTTGTGACCTCCGTCTACAACGTCAGCTCTCCGGCTGCCACCATGGCTGTCGTCAGATAGAACTGCACGGGCCACCACATTTGAAGTCAAGCATCAACGTTGCTCCCTCATCCATCCCCACCGCCGGCTTGCCGTGAGAAGAAGGGAAACAAGGACCGGCGGCTGCCTCTGGTTTGTTCGGTTCGGATTGGGCCATGAGCATGCGAGATCGAGGAATAGTTTTTTTAGAAATAGATCAAGGAATAGATGAATAGGGAACATCGTCACGATTAGATAGAAGGAAATCTGAGTAAAAGGCTAGCAAATCGATCGACGAGAAATCAGCGGCTTCGTGGGCTAGCTACCTGCATCGGAGGACGACGCGTACATGCCTTGTGTGCATGCGCTGTCGTGCATCCCTGGGCCTTGCCTACGTGCATACTACCTAGGTGGGGGCCCCTAGACTTCAGGGGCCCGGGGCGGCCGCCCCCTCTGCCCCCCTCCAGGGCCGGCCCTGGTGCCACCCCATCCAACGTGTGTGTGTGAGCACAATTTCGTACAGCAAATTGCATTGCTGCTGAGAAGCGTGCGTTGAAGTCTGGGATCTCCACAAAATATAGTACTCCCTCACAGTGGCGGACCTACACAATCAAAACTGGGCGTGTCGATTCAAAGGAAGGCCTACAATTTTTCTCCATGGCCGAGATTTCTCTACATAATGCACTGTGTGTTTGCTATCGGTTGGGCAGGCCGTGAACCATTTTCCTAACATGTATCTCCGCCAGTGCTCCCTTTGGACATAAATTTTTACATCTAAGGCATTAGGCTTGGCTGAATCTTGTTGAAATTGTCCCTTTCCGATCACCACGTGCTCTGGTTTCAGCTCTCCAAAAGCTCTCTTGATAAACCGACCCTGTGACAACGAGGAGATGAGCCCTGACGCCACAAAAATTAGCCAAGCAAGAATCTGAAAACCATTCCCTAACCATACCATGTAAATACATCTGAGGATTCTGCCGAAAAATAAGAAGTGGAAGCGCCTATGTGGCGCTTTAAAAGTATCTCCAATAGACGATGTAGATGTAAAAATAATTAAAATATACACCACCAAGGCCTAAAAACATCACTCCAACAGATGATCTAGATGCGAATTTTCTACATCTAATGTAAAATGCATTACCAAGTGATGCAAATATACGTCACATGGACGCAGATATACATCACTAGATATAAAACGCAGTCACACTCCGCGAAGCCCAACTGCCATCAAGAGGGTTCCCGTTGCCTCGCGACTGCTCAATCCCCTTGCTTCCGCCACCGTCCCGAGCTAGAATCGGTTAGATCCGGTAGGCCGTGATGGCCGTCTTCTGCCACACCGCTCCTATGCTCGCCCTCCCGTGGTGGCGCCGCCGGCAATCCTCGAGGTGCGCCCGCTCGAGTTGGATGTGGAGGAGATGAAGCTCAGCGGGCTCCACTTCACATCCAGCCGTCGGGACGTTGCTGCTGCTTGAGGCTGGCCGCCATGGCCCGAGCTTGGCCATGCCCACGCTTATTCTGCTCAACATCCAGCACTGACGGAGGACGAGGTGACGCTGTTGCTCGAGGCTGGCCGCCATGGTGCTATGGCCTGAGCTCGGTCATGCCCGACGACTTCTGCTGCACGAGCTATTGCTGCTTCTCTGCTACTAGCGCAAATGCCATGCGGACACATCTCTACTTCTAATGGAGCAGTTGGTAGTCTCCGCCAGTCAAATTTCGTCCCACCTCCTCTGGTTTTTTTGGTACTTCGTCCCACCTCCCGCTTTCCACCGTCTCCCCGCAACTTACCGCCCAACCGGTAAAAAAAACATCAAAATACAACTACGCCCATACTGGACCGCGCCGGTTCACAGATAGAAAAAAGACCTAAAACGATCTAACACGGTTAACCTACGAAATGACAGCTGATCGATCTGAAACAGGACCCCTAGGACCAGAAAATCGTCGTGCCCTCGATGCCATTGCGAGTCGCGGTCATTCGTCCACGCCCCTCAAACCCTTGACCGCCGTCACAAACCCTGAAACCCTTGTCCGCCGCCACAAGTGCTCATACCGTAGGTCTCCTTCACAGGGTGAAGTTTTATCCCGGCGACGCCGCCGTCCGAGAGGTGGGACGAAAGATCTTCCGGCGTCGATCCGTCGCTGTTCAGCGGATCTGCGTGTGATCCGGTCGCCGCCGTAGTGGCGATTGCAAAATCAGGTTGGGCGTTTATGTATTATAACCTTTACAAATACTACTCTTACAAATCTTCGTCTCTGATCGGTACCGTGGTCATAGTGCACAAAATCTGACATTGTGATATCGGATCGGTACCGTGGTCATACTGTGTAAGATTTGAGAACCTGTAATTAAAAAATACATATTCCGTCACCATTCTATGCAGAATTGTAGAATTACAGCTAACTGGATTATATGCCGAGGCCATACCTCTTGCTCTCATTTTATCAGCCCGAAAATCATGCAGGTCGTGAATCATCTCATTGCCGGTTTCAGTATTGCAAGGAACTCAGTTTTCGTGCACATAACTGACAGGAGTTTGGGGCTGGCGCCGGCCGTCGGGGACGGTGTCATCAGCAGTAGCATCTGGAGGTTAGGTGACATGCAATAGTTAATGTTTCTATGCCAACAGGAAATACTCAATGTTTCTATGCCTAGGTGAGCATCAGATGGTTGAAAATAATTGAGTCCAACTACAGTCTGGACCTATAAAAGAATAATGTCATCCTCCCAGATGAAACACCGTTTTGAATGGGAAATAAAATCATTCATGAATGTTTGCCGAGGGCATGCCTGTTTTACTCTATTTGACAGCCCCAAATGATTGCAGGTGGTGAATCATCTCATTGCTGGTTTAAGTGTAGTCATCAAGTGGCAACAGGCATCAATTTTGCAAGTATCTCAGTGACGGCCCTTGGGGACGGTGTCATCAGCAGCAGCATCTGGCAAGCGCATCGAGTTTGCAGCTCACAACTTCATAGGATCTCCATTTTCCAGCCCCGAAACAGCATCACATGCAAAAAGTGACACAAACATAAGGTAGTTATGACACTTGAATCTAATAGGTTCCATGAAATATTAAATAGTCAAGGTTTATATGCCATCAGGAAATAGTCAAGGGTCTGAACATAGAAAATAATAAGGTAAAAAAACTTGATCCTCCCAGATGAACCACCTGGAGCATTATATACGACGCTGTAACCAACCATTTTTTTCCTCATAGCATAAATTCATCTTACATTGATGGGAAACCATAATTGTTTTTGCATTGCTAACATTTATTTCCCATTAGAATTCACATGCCTTTTTGGACTACCAGTAAAAACACCCTTTATTTTATATCGAGTGTGCTACCAAATGGATTGCTCTGGAAGCCACTTGACCTCCCACTCTTAAGTCAATGCACACAACCTGTTGATTAATTACAATGCTCTGGTGCCAATTACACCGAACTGCTTCTATAGTATTTGATAGGTTGAGAACACGCAGCTTATATAGACTCATGCCAGCACACCATATAAAATTAAGATATTGTCATTGCCAATACAGCAGTTAACTGATGTAGAGCATCTACAATCCAAAAAAATTATATCTAGGATCGCTACTATATTGTCAACGCACGAGCAGTTAAATGAGTCCTCATCCTTACTTCACAGACGGCAGATGTCTTTAATTGTCAGTTGTGTCTAATTGCTTAGGTACACATGGGTAATTCAAGAAGCAAGGCTGTTGATCAGCAACCAGAAGACGACGTTTCTACAGGTATGCTGCATTTCTATGAGAAAGTACTACACATGGGTTAACGAACATTCGCAAGCTTTTATTATCATGGTTTGCAGCCCTTAAAAGCGTGATAACTGCTGAAGTTAATTCTACAGGCAAGCTTTAACCTATCATAATCTGGTACGCATGAGTTCTGTGCACTTCTCGTATTCATATAATTAATGCATAATGCTTTCCAGTCCTTAGAAGATCTACAATAGTTGAAGATAACAATGCAAGCTTCTTATCCATAGCTCAAAGTGGTGTGGAAAATTCAGCTACGGTTCCAGGTATAGGCAAAATAGATGTGAATATTGTTGGGAATGTTGCCATGTAGATACGACGTTTATATCATTGTCCTTATATTCATGTTGGTTGTCACCCTACAGATGTATCATTGTCGATTTCGGATGGAGAGCATAAAGAGGCTTCATTCACAGCTCCGAATATCAAGGATTTGGATTTTAGTTTAAATGAATATGGTACTCCCTCAGCCTCATTACAAATGCCAAGATTGTTATAACCATATGTTCGGAGTGTATATTTCATTGTTTTTCTTTTTTAATGGGTACAACTATACAGATGGAACAAGTTCGCAACGGATTAAAGACCTTCATGATGGTTCGTTGTTGGGTTCCAACCATCAAAGTCTTGATTTAGGCACGAATGTAGCTAGCAAAAATACTATTGGTACCAACTCATACCTATTTAAAATTCCAATAGTTCACTTAATGGAGGTCACTTTCATTTACAACATGTGCCTATTCTGATATATTGATGGTCTACAGAGGGTGAACCTCCAAACAAAGATATCAATGGTGGGACAAATCTAACAGGTATTCCCATGGATGCTTGTCTAACATCGATTATGACCTGATGTACAGATGGTGTGAGAAAGCATTATGGTCTTGTAATTTCATATTTTTGACATGCTACAGACGAAATCAGTTCCGTGGATCTAAGTCATATATCAAAGGAACCTGACAACGCAGAAATGCTTTCAGCTAAGGATATGAAAAAAATCCAAGACATTGTGTTACAAATAGAGGTTCAACAGCCCTGCTTGTCGAAATCTGGTAATTTGTTTAACTGCAGGTTGATGAATAATTGTTAAGGCATTTAACTTGTGGAACTGTTTTCTTATATTTTGCTAGATGCAATGGCTGCAGGTTGATGAATAATTGTTAATTTATCTGGTAAGAATCAAGTGTTCTAACCATTATCATTATTATCTACAAGTCATTTCTTACCAATTAATTTTTGTGTATAATTTATTAACCATGTTTAACCAGACAACGCAACTAGCTCCGCCTATACAACATTATCGGCATCCTGATTCAGCATTTACTGCTACATCTACGGAGACATATGGTATGGTTAATGACAATGATCGAAATGGTAATCGACTTGTTAATAATAGATTCATCAATGTGGGAATATTAAGTTTTTATTACTACATTTAAACTATGTCCTCAATGACAACAGACATTGACGAGAATATACTTGAAGAAACATGTCATATAACCGAGGAAGATCGCAAGAGAGATCATATAAATGCACTTAGGAGGGCAGCTTATCGGAGGAGAAAGGATAAGTTAATAGCTGATGAAAATCTACGGCCACTATCTAATTCAGGTAAATATTGATGTTATTAATTCAGGTAAATAATAATTGCCGTAGACACAACTTAATGTAATTGATGCAAAAACCCTAGCGTCATATGCTTGATCTTAATGCAAATTAATCATTGTTGGGTCCGAGAAGAATGTTCTGATATTCATTTCTCACTAAAACAATATTTTCCAGTGACAACATTACCCCCTCACTAATGATGCTTGCACACCTTCTTTTTTAAAAGCCACCGCTGATAGCCCTAACTATACAGACTCATTCCACGATGATGCAACATTACCCCCTCCATCATTAGACGCCTCCGGTGTTACCCATGACAACGAGAGATCTAAGAGGATACAGAGAAACTCTCGTAGCCGAGCATGTTATCAGAAGAAAAATGAGGAACTAACGGTTGATGATAGAGATGATTTGAATGAAAAGATACGAGGGAAGCGCGTGCAGCGCTGCAAAAGCAGGTCGGAGATTGAGAAGGGGCAGTCAAGTGATCAAAGGAAGGCCTGTTATGCTAAAAGGAAAAACACCCCGTGCAAAGAATCTCTCGCACTCCCGCGTCCAGACATTACTAACTCAACAACTGATAGTCTCGCAATCCTCCTCTCTCGGGCTGCCGACGATGATTCATCGGATGGCGACCCTCCCACGGTCATGCCGAATTACGGTGTTTGCACCAATGGTATGTAATCAATTTTCTTTGCTTCTGTTGCAACTTCGCAGCAACCTTGTACTGACATAATGCGGTCTTTGTCCCTGACTCTACAACTATAATGCAGACGACATCGATGTGTTCCCAGAGCCCATCATGGGCGATGAGTCGACACCAGCCGAAATGATGGATGAGGAGTACTACATGTATCGCGACCAAGGCATGGTCAAGTCGGATTTTGGAAGGCTAGGATCTTCATTGTAGTTGTAGTACTATGTGAATATTATTTTCATGATCATGTTTCAACGAATGCCTGTAGTATCCGATAATGACGCATTCGAGGATGACGAGGAAGCTAGCATGACATCTTTTATACCTGGCGAGGTTGATCCATTTGACTATGTGTACACAAACATACCAGACAACACCCACATCCTGAAGCTCGACGCAAACTGCAAACACTGCAAGGCCAGAAAGTTTGTTTCTGAGACTGACGGATTCTGCTGTCGCAATGGACAGATCGAGCTTAAACAACCGGAACCAATCCCAGAGCTTATGAGGCTATGGTCCAGCATGGATGCAGATTCCAGACATTTTCGTGAGAACATACGGTTATTCAATGGGCATTTCGCCTTCACAACCCTTGGCATCAGCCTTGATGAGAACTACACAAACATGAAGTCTGGGGTATACACATTCCGGGTACACGGAACCATCTATCACAATGTGCATTCATTCGGGCTTAGCTCACGTCCAAAACATCTGCAGTTGTACTTCTATGATGACGACCCAACCATAAACCATCGTAAGGCGGCCACAAAGCAATTAGATCAAGATGTTGTGAAGAAGTTAGTAGACATACTTAATGAGAACCCGTACTCCCAGCAATTTAGGAGTTTGGGTGCACACAAGGACAACCTTGATGATTATAGGATAGACCTAAACACCGATAAGAGGCTCGACCAAAGAAAATATAATAGACCTTTGTCATTTGAGGTTGCTGCAATTTGGGTTGAGGGCAGCGACCTGGCAAAAAGGTTTGACCGTAGGATAACACTTTATGGTAACAACAATGAAAGGCATAGTATACGCGTGTCATCCGGAGCATATGACCCGTTGTCTTATCCCCTATTCTATCCAAGGGGCAAACTAGGTTGGCATCCGAAACTACCTAAACGTAATGTTCCGGAGGAGGGTGTACTACATCCTCAACTTGTCCATGATGATGATGAGGATGCAGGTATGACATCTGTGTACCTTTTTGTTTCAATCAAAAAAATATTTTTCACATACGTCATGGTTTTTATCCTATACTATCGTGTGCAGAGGGAAATAGCAGGTTGTGCGTCTCCGTCAGAGACTACTACTGTTATATGCTGCAGACACGGCCTGCAATCTTCAATCCCATACTCTGTGGAGCACGACTGCTGCAGCAATGGGCTGTTGACATGTACGTTAAGATTGAAAGCTGTCGGTTGAGGTGGTACAAGAAGAACCAGATGCAGATTCGTGCCGACTTGTATAAAGGAGTGGTTGATGACATCACTTCGGGGGAGATGCGGGCAAGCACTGTTGGGGTTAGAATAGTGCTCCCTGGAACATACCCTGGTGGCGACCGCGACATGAAGAAGAGACATATGGATGCCATGGCAATTGTCCATACATACGGGAAGCCAGACATCTTCCTCACGATGACTTGCAATCCTAAATGGGAAGAGATAACAAACGAGTTGCTGCCTGGTCAGACGGCGCAAGACCGACCTGATATTATGGCTTGTGTGTTCTATGGCAAACTAGAGCACATGAAGTACATGTTGTTCAAGAAGCAGATCCTGGGTGTTGTAGTTGCTTACGTATACGTAGTCGAGTTCCAAAAAAGGGGCCTCCCCCACGCACATTTTTTGTTGATCATGGACTCAACATATAAGCTTATCGTCCCGGAACAGTATGACCGACTCATTTCCGCGGAGCTCCCAGACAAGCACTAGTATCCGGAATTGTATGCAATGGTGGTAAAGCATATGATGCACAGACCATGCGGTGCTCTCAACCCGAAGAATGTTTGCATGCAAGAAAACGGTTGCAAGTGCAGATATCCACAACCGTTCAATGAGAACACAGCACAGGGGAAGGACTCATACCCAGTGTATCGACAGAGAGACGATGGAAGACGTGCTAAGGCCAGAGGGAAGATGCTGGACAATAGATGGGTTGTGCCTTATAACCATACCTACTGCGGATGTTCAATTGCTACATCAATGTTGAGGTCTGCTCTAGCATAAAGGCCGTGAAATATCTTTACAAGTACATTTACAAGGGCCATGATAAGACTTCTTTCAGCATCGATCAGCCTGACGCTGATGGTAACATTGATGAGATCAAGAGATACGTTGACGCTAGGTGGGTCACACCGCCGGAGGCTATGTGGAGGATATTTGGCTTCCCACTTTGCGCCAATTACCCGTCTGTCTTGCAGTTGCCCCTTCATCTTCCTAATATGCACAGGGTTGGGTTCAATGCGCAGGCTGACTTGAAGAATGTTGTAGCCTCCGAAAATGCTTCAAAATCCATGTTAACGGAGTATTTCAAGGCTAACTTGGAACACCCTCGGGCTAGGCATATATTGTACAAGGATTTTCCCGGAAGCTTTACGTGGCAGAAGAAAAAGAAGTATTGGAAGCCGTGGGTCGAGCATTTTCAAACTGGGCGCATAGTGTCTGCCAATCCTGCCGAGGGGGAGCAATACTACCTGCGTGTGTTGCTTAACCATGTTACGGGCAAAACATCCTTCGATGACTTGCTCACCGTGGACGGCGTGCTATGTGGGAGCTTTAGAGAGGCTGCTGAAAGGTTGGGACTCATCGAGGCAGACAACACGCTCGACGACTGTCTTAATGAGGCTGAGCAATGGGCGATGCCATGTTCACTTAGGAGGCTCTTCGCAACCATCTTGGTACACTGCGAGCCAGGCGATGTGCGTGGATTATGGGATCGGCACTTCGAGCCTATGTCAGATGACTATCGTCGATCACGCACGTCCACTAACGAGGTGGAGCAGATGGTGTTGCTTGACATTAGGGGAATGTTGCAGTCAATGGGTAAAGACATTGTTGATTTCGCTCTTCCAAGCATAGATGATGCGTTTGACCCTACAGAGGGCGAGGCAAGAGAGGTTATTGAGGAATCAACCGTTGAGTTTGACATGGATGACACAAAATTGGCATCTTCACTCAACATGGAGTAGAGGGCCGCATACGATGAGATACTAGGGGCTGTTGAACGCGGTGATGGGGGTTTTTTCTTTGTTGATGGCCCTGGAGGTACAGGTAAGACCTTCATATATAGGGCGATGCTTGCCAAGGTGAGGAGCCAGGGCAAGATTGGTATCGCTACCGTGACGTCCGGCGTCGCCGCTTCTATCATGCCTGGCGGCAGGACTGCCCACTCGAGGTTCAAGATCCCATTGAGTTGCGATGATGGAGCCTCGTGCAGCTTCACCAAGCAGAGTGGGACCGCCAAGCT
Organism: Triticum dicoccoides; assembly: GCF_002162155.2. Classification (NCBI taxonomy): domain Eukaryota; kingdom Viridiplantae; phylum Streptophyta; class Magnoliopsida; order Poales; family Poaceae; genus Triticum; species Triticum dicoccoides. The sequence goes on from NC_041392.1 coordinate 40,641,614, forward strand.
GCTACAGATGTCCTCCTTGATCATATGGGACGAGGCCAGCATGACGAAGCGACAAGCGGTTGAGGCATTGGATAATAGCATGCACGACATAATGGGAATACGAGACCGACCCTTTGGAGGAAAGACTGTTGTTTTTGGCGGGGACTTTAGGCAGGTTCTTCCGGTCGTCAGAAGGGGGTCGCGGGGCCAGATAATTGATGCAACCCTCCGAAGCTCTCATATATGGAAGGGCATGCGGCAGCTTCGGCTCATCACCAACATGAGGGCTCATAATGACACGTGGTTTGCCGATTACTTGCTAAGGGTCGGCAATGGCACTGAGGATGTTGACGATCAAGGCAACATAGTACTCCCTGAAGATATTTGTCTGCCGTCTACAGGCGAGGTTGACGACCTGGAGAAGCTTATTGAGCACGTATTTCCGAGTCTAGACGACAACATGGCTGATTCGAATTACATGACATCTCGAGCAATCCTTTCCACAACAAACGACAATGTAAACAAAATAAACATTCACATGATAAAGCATTTTCATGGAGATGAAGTAATCTACCATAGCTTTGACAGTGCGGAGGATGACCCATATGGCTACTATGCTCAGGAGTTTCTGAATGGATTGACTCCTAATGGTCTTCCTCCGCATGCTCTCAAACTAAAGCTGAACTGCCCTGTGATACTTCTAAGGAACATTGATCCAGCTAATGGGCTGTGTAATGGCACTAGGCTTGTTGTTAGAGGTTTTGAGAGGAACACCATTGATGCAGAAATCGTGATTGGACAACACGCTGGCAGGAGGGTCTTCCTTCCTCGAATACCTCTCTGCCCATCTGAAAATGATATGTTTCCGTTCAAGTTTAAGAGAAAACAATTTCCTATAAGGCTTAGCTTTGCTATGACCATTAACAAAGCTCAAGGGCAGACCATCCCGATTGTTGGTGTCTACCTACCCAATCCCGTGTTCTCACATGGTCAGCTCTATGTTGCTTTGTCTCGAGCCACCGCGAAGAGAAACATAAAGATACTCATTCAGAAGGAGAAGCCGAAGGAGAAGACCAACAAGCATAAGGACAATCCAAAAAAGCGTAAAAGAATGAGCATGTCCTTACTGACCTCGATGAAGAACATCGTCTACAAGGAAGTCCTTACAGGTTGAAGACCCGTTATTATCAAGGCAGGTTTTGTAATGACAGAGCAATTCCTCATGCGATTGTCTAGACATGCTGTAATTCGTTTTTCTACATGTATCTTTTAATTTGTTATTTTGATCGCTGTTTTGTTTTTTCTACTATTGTTGTTTTTTATGTCAGTGTACATGTCACACAGCGTACTATTTAGTGTGTTAGCTGTAATCCAGATCTAATGATTGGCCTGCTAAATTCATTGGACATGCAATGAACTTTTTGCATTAAGGCAAGTTATGATACCCGTTCTTATTTATTTTGGTTATTTGATACTATGCTTGACTATAAATTTATTGGCGTCCTTATTATCTATCTATTATTCTGGCGTCCTTATTATCTATATATTATTCTGATATGTCACAACTAAAAGATTCAGAACGGTCTGAATTATAAGACCAACACACGAATAAGGGAAGTTTGTCCAACTTTTGAAATTATATTTTGCATATGTACTTTTAATAATTAATAAAGTGCGTGTAATGCCATTTTCTAATAAGTTTAAATACCCGTTCGACTCTGTAGTTTGTGGAAATGCAAATGTCTGTTTGCTGAAGTGTGCAATTTTTGTCAAAAGTTATATTACTTGTACTTTCACCCAGCTATACTAATTATCTAACAGTTCAATTCAAGTTACATATTATTCTTTTCCATTCAAGTTATATTACTTGTACTTTCTCCCAGCTATACTTGGCTGCATTAATCTTGGACCTGGCGAGGATTGGTTCAGGGAGCAAGCATCGTTTCATGGTTTTCTGGTCCATGAGAACTTGTGTTAGGCTGATATCGAGCATCGTGTGATGTGAAGCCTTAGTGGGACAACAAGGATTCCACGAAGATGGCTGGTTGGTCGGAGGGTGGTCGACTTATAGTTGACCATGCCAAGACTATTTGCTGTGTTGGCATCAAATAATTAAATGTTCATCGAAATGTGTATCCTTTTCTAGCTGCCATGTAATACTAGGAATCTCTTTTTAGCTTTTGATGAGGGCATGCACTAGATTTATATAGAGCTCCAAGTCCATGCTAAATAATTAAACCGTAGCAACATGAATCTTTGAAGGAAATTACTATATTTATTTATTTAAAGCCTAAAAGATAAGATTGGAGGACTTTTTGATGGATTTTTTATGTTGCTAATACTTTGTGACCTGTTATTTAGCATGCAGGTTATTTTTTAATGGCCTGTTTTAAACATAACCTCAAACCAAAATTATAAATAATTTAATTTTAGAAGAGGCGGACTTATAAATATATATCCAGAATTTAAGATGCCGATGTCCAGATATAATATCCGGAAACAAATAATATATTATCGGCATACTTAGTATTAATTACGGCATGTGATCATATCCGATGTTTACAAAATGGCATGTTTAATATTTTTCATTGTAATCTAATACTTGATTGATCATGCAGAATCACAAGCATGATTCCGGTGAATATATAGTAATTGTAATCACATGAGTTGATTCATTTTTCGATTTTGTAAATATTGTTTCCTTATAAACATATATAAAATGCTTCACCCTTTAAACAGCCAAACCCAAACCATACCGCTCTAGCACCCTTGCCACTACAGCTAACTTTGACATGTCATCATCCAACAGCATCAATGGCGCTGATGATAATCAAGAAGAACAAGAAGAAACGAGGGAGCTGCACCCTGATGATATTGGTCAGCTGGAACAAGTTGAGGAAGAACCGAGCAGAGATGGGAATGTTGGTGAGGGATCTGCACCGAGATGTAAGAAACTAAAGAAGCATGAGCATATCCTTCCTGTACAATTCCCATCCATGCTTTCGTCGAACCATTTTGATAACCTAATCCGACGTCGTGAGGTGCATCACATCCCTCATGCACATCTCCCCTCAGGCTGGGATATCCAGCATAACACGGGGTCAAGTGCAGCGAGGAAAGACGTTTGGGGATCCAACAACTATGAGATTCTACAGGCACAGAAGCATACTAGCATGTTAGTGCAGGTTTTGATTGAACACATAAATCATTTTGACCAAGGTGGTCGAGAAGCTTATTGAACCATGTGACAAGAAGCCACCACCAGCTGATAAGGACGAAGCGTAAGCAAATTTACAGTAATGTTGACATGATAGTTTGTTTCTTTTATCATTCTGTGTAACCGTTCGGACTTGAACAATAATAAAGTTTGATTTTCAGTTCATTTATGCATGCTACGTGTGTCCTAACTATGCTCAATGACAATCCGATTTTCCCTTATTTCTTATTTAATTCCCTAACTACGCTCTAATTTCTTAAACTAATTCTACACGACGATAGCTCTATCCTTCTGTGTAATTTTGATGCCGACGAGCAGCAGCAGCCAGGCCTCACGCGTTGAGAGAGAAAGAGAGATGAGCTATAATTTTTAAGTACTGAATGATCCTGCTCATATGTTGCTTCTGCGGATGCATAAACAGAGAGCATTTGCCTAATGAGGTTGTTGCTAATGCATACGCACAAATAGACACATTATAACATTTGGTAGCTATTCGACCGTGTACTTGTACTACTATTACGAGACGTGCTCTACTATTGTTTCTCTTTTGTACCTATGTGTGTCATTAAGACAGTCGTGATGAAAAAGAATACACAATATTCTCACGTAGTGGCAATTATATTATTTGATATAGATGATGATCGTACAGTTATGTGTTAGGCATGATATATTATTTGTCCCATAGCTACACACGGGCAGGAAACGGGCAGAGACCTATATCATAATTTTATATATCATCAAGTTAATGGAAAATTAAAATATATTATAATTAATTAATATATTAATGTGAATATAAGAAAGGTTAATAAGTATCCATAAAAAAAGAAAGTTTGTTTTTCAAAGGCAAGTGATAAATCATATGCGTTTTCATAGGCAAGTGATCATAATGTTAATCAAACTGAAGATCATGGACCGATTTTGTTATGTATGTTTCCTTGTTTAATAATCAATATTTAATAGGTTGCCGAATATTACATATCTGAATATAGATATGTCACCCACGGGGGCCTAGCCAGCCAAAATCAAATTTTCATTTTCCCGCCGCCCACTAAGCTTATATAAATAATCCCCGCTGCCCACAAATTTTATGTACAGGAAAAGTCATCTCCTCCACGACGACCATGGTGATCTCATACAGATCGATCACATCTAAGAGGATGGTGGCGCCGCCGCCAGCTCCTGTCACCAGTCAACTCATCTCCCCTCCGATGAACAGGCAAGATAGAATAATCTTTTAGTACGTCTATTTGCCATCACTATATAACGGGTTTTTTTCTTCAAATAATCACCATTGTTTTCCACTTGTTCTTTTATCTAAAAAGATGGAGCACATGGGATACACTAAAACATAGTAATAGGCTTGGCGATCAAATCATCTATTGTCGGCTTGTTTTCATCTTGTATATTACTTAAAACCAGATGGACAGTGAGTCTGAATTACATATAATTTTTTTTCATCGTGTACAAACCAGATGTAGCAAGCACTGACACAATCACCTGAGTATGTTAGTATTTGATTAGCATTCATTTATATAGTTTTTTAAGTTCTATATTGATGGTCTGGCTGTAATCTCATTGGGGTTGTTTCTTATAACCAGTGGTTACTGCATGTTTTCAAATCCATATTTATCCCATATGCAATAGTTCTGATTGCAAAAAGAAAAATAATAAGCAGAACATGAATAATATGTATCAATTTGGCATGATTAGTGTTGGGCCACTAGAATGTTATGCTGCTTGTCTGCTAAATTTTTTGCTCCCCTTGGAAAATAATTTTACCTGATCCTTTTGTTTTTTTATACGCACAGGAATATGAATTTTCATCGCGTCCAAATGGAACACATATATCATAATTGCTGGATTATTCAAGCTAGGGTCATGTGGAAGGCTCACACCAAAGAGAATGGAATGGGAAACTTGTACCTTCAGTGCATACTACTCGATTGGCATGTAAGAATACTTTATAGCCCATATTTTTTAAATACAATTTTGATAAACATGTTTATTTGCTCATTGTTGTTATGTTTCATGAAAATTTATTAGGGAACAAAGATGGAAGCCATTGCATACAACAGCCAGGCAATCCGTTTCAACAGCGTGCTAGAAACCGGTAGGACCTATGATTTCAATCGCGTCGGGTTCAACCCCAGAGAAATGCCTGATGGACATTTCTAGTACCTAGCCATGGACTTTGTGACCACACTAAGTTCTACGACCGAGGTTACGATGTCGGCGCAACAAATAACGTCGATAATTTGCCCACCGTGCTTCCCACAGTTTGGAGAAATCTTTGAGCTACGGGACAAAACCATCACGGGTGCATCATTTAATTAGTTGTTTTTGCATATTACTCCGTACAACTCAGAGTCTCATTGTGATTTCAAATTTGCAGATGTGGTTGCTATCCTTGCCTATGTTGGTCAGATAGAATTTATGTGGGATTCAATATATAGGCGCCGCGTCCCTTCCCTCGAGATTGGCCTCATGAACTTTCAGTAAGCGCTAATTATAATATGAGATCATCATATGCTTCTTTTTGTAATTCTATTGTTGCAATGTTACTCACATTTGTATTTGTTTGTAGACGGTAGATAATTTTCTTACGTGTACGTGAAAAGCACGTTGGGCCTAACTTCTGGCATTTGCAATGCACTGACAACCTGTTCGAGAAGTTTGCTGTAACTTACATACAGGTAAATCAGAGGCAGCGTTGCTTGCAAACTATGAGGGAGAGCACATTATTCTTCTCTCCCAACATTAATGATGATCATCATTATCTACAAGGTAGGGGCTGCGTTCTATTTTAAAATTGTTTTCAATATTTTTTTCTGTAATACTATTTCACTACTATATAACACTGATTGTTATCATAGATATCCATGAAGCCAGCCTGGCGACACTTGATGAAACACATGCTTACGTCAATCGTGTTGTTCAAGGTAGGAACAATGGACGTCAGAACTATCACAGCCGAAATTAGAGCATCCTTGAGGGTTTTGGACGACTGACTATGTACTGATGCATATTCAAATGTCGCAAATAAATGGCTTCTACAGTTTTGTTATGGATCGAATTGAGAATTATCATTTTGGCATTATGATTAATGTATTATACATATATATATATATATATATATATATATATATATATATATATATATATACCTTCATAATACGCAGTGTTTAGTATTTTGTCTTACGCCGTCGTCCTTTGTCCGTCTCTCCCCCACCATTCCTTTTTTCACACAAGCCAGGAAAGGAAACAGCAGATGCACGCAGTAGTTTTTTTATTGGAATAACTGACTAAGTCCTCTTCCCCTCGTGCGATCCCAACACAGGCATGATCCTGGGATAACAACACACGCACCCACGCCTCCGCCGACGCATGTTTGGCCCCATCCGCCCGAGTCCTCTGGTCCATGTTCTCCCTCTCTTATCCCTCCTCCATTTATGCCTTATCGATCCTAACACGATGGTTCGCGAACGGCGCGCATATAAGGATTATGTTGAAGTTGGAATATATACCAAACAATAGTTGCTTCATTTTTACCTTTACGACTTTTACGTTTCTCATGACTATGATCATTATAAACTCTTACTTGATCTTCAAAGACTTGCGGGAATAAAAGGCCAATGTGCGGTGTTTCATGCACTATCATATTGTGACTAGACTCACTACAGCTGTATTTTATTGATCAATTAAACTATAGACATAATTTGCGGGAATATTTCTTTGTAGAAGGCTTCCTATGTGTATCTGTAGGGCTTAACTAGATGTGTCTTAGTTATTCCACGTTCATACGAGGCACTCAAACATAAAACCAAATGAAAATGCTACCCACACCAATTACATGTGATTTAGATGTGCAATATATACTACTTAAAACACATCTAGACGTGCATCGGCAAAAACGAGGTTTTATAACTCAAAATTTTCTCTCCATGGAGATATACCTGTGCATTAAGAATATGGATCAATACATGTAAACGAAGTGGGCTGTAGTATCATAATTCAATTAAGGGTAAAGATATAGATTATTCCACATGGTATAGGTTATATTATGTTATATGTACCCCGTTGCAACACACAGGCGCCTATGGATCATATCATCATGTCTACAGTTTTTGTTATGGCAACTTGTAATTATGGAAGGATATGGGCCACCTTCCGAGTACATGACAACGATTACTTAAAGTTTCCAATACAATGTAGTATCCAATCTAACGGTGTGGCCTACCATACGTTCAATGGGTTTCCCATTTTGGCCATTAATTTTCCCTTAGTCGGATTTGCTTATAAGGAAAGTTAAATCCTGCTTGTTCCGATCTGGAAAGGGAGACGTATATAATAGAATTATAATCGGTGTTTATTTATTTGCCCATTGTAGTATGGAATAAGAATAAATGCTTTTCCGTTTAGATGCAAGGTTTTATAATGGATACATGCACGGATGGAATGATATCGGCACCTTCCAATCCAATGCTAATGCCTCACCGACCTTTTAGAAGGACAAGTCCCCTCCGACTATCATATATATGGCCCGACTATGAGTCCACCATTGTCTAATGCCCCCTCGCTCGCTCATCTTGGTGCTAAGACGACTTTCTGCCCGCGGTAATGGCTGCAATGCCGATTTTTGATGGAGTGGATGACGCAGTCGAGTACATCTACAACTACGTCATGGATTCCTCAGACGAGGAGGAATTAGAGTTTGTTCTGGCAGCCCTAAACTTCATCTATACTTTAATTGCAATTGTTAGCTGCAGATCACTACCATTATAATTTGTTGCATGCATTTACTGAAAGTTCATGCTATCCTTTCTAAATACATAAGGTTCTTAAGATCTAATGTAGTGGTTGCAAATAAATGGCCATGTTGTAATATTATCCTTTTACATTACCCCATTATAGGACCATCCACCCCATGTTATTTTAAAGTACAATATTTTTATGAACGGTAGTACATTGCAACGCGTACTGTTGCATGATACATGTGCCATCTACACATTAGTTCATAACTGTAATACTATAGCAATACATTGCATCCGAACATGTCAGAATATATTTGGTTATCTCAATAAATAGTACTCCTATCCTGAATTGACACTACGATTCCAATTAGAATATACATACATTTCAGACCTTACTAAAGTTTGGAAAAAAATGTACTATTATTTTCCCACACATTGAAGTATTACATTATTTTGATACCCTTATTTTTTAACAGATTTGCTATCATGTTGTCTTGTTTGCAGCACAATATGGATAAGGAGCCCTCGTCCATTCGTTATCGAGTTAAGCCTACGGACTATCCAAGACACCATGCGAGGTGATACATGGGTCAATCCGAACTGCTTCGATCTTGCAGTGCGTAAGCTTACTAGCGACGCGATACAGAGGAATGCAGGAACAGACTTTGTTGGCTCCACGCATATGTTTGATTTGCGATTCCATCGCCTAGCACGGGTGCTGATTCAGACTGGCTTAGGCCAAGCTGAACGCACCAACTTGTTGATTAACAATGTCATTGTACGGCCTTTGCCAAAATACGACGTGCTCATGACCCCGTCCATTGTAAGGATTTACATTCTTAACAATTGGTTTGTATACTATCTGTTCACCATTAGCTTTGTATACCTATTGCAGTACCTATTGCCATTGTATTTGGTGGATTCCTCCTATGGCCTCCTTGCAGTTAATATTGAAAATAGGAGGACTCTCCTGATTGATCATTCCAATGAGTCATTCTTAGGCTCAGAGGACTTTCATGACAAGGAACTTAAGAAGGAAGCCCGTATAGTTTTGCAAGAATTCGGCAGTGTGTTGCAACAGGGGAGGCCTGGTTTGAATCCCCATCTCGTGGATTGGCCACAAGATCATACATTTATTACAGCCCCGCGGTAATTTTTTAAATTGGTCATGCATATTATAGCCACACAGCTATAGGTTCTAATATATGTAGACTTTTGGTCACAGCCTAGATTCTGGATTGAAAGTCCTACAGGAGATGGCTCACCAAGATGATACTCGCGGGCATAACATGTCCAGGACTTCGGTACGTGCATATCTAACAAGTTTATGTCTCCCATAGCTATGTTAATTATAATTTTATGTTCTTCCTATCATGTATGTCTGTTGTGCAATTATTTTTTCAACGAGTTATTAAATTTTTGTTTATGTTTTCTAGGATTCAATACAGCTCAGAAAGCACTTGCTGGTCCAGATGCTGATGATCAAAGGCAATGAAGCAGCTGGAAACATCCCAGCTGAAATTACAGCGTCCTTGAGGTTTTTGGATGAATGACTCCAGACTGATGCATACTCATATGTCGCAAATATAATAAGCTAATAGAACTTTGGTAGGGATCAAATTGAGATTTATGTTTTTGGCAATATGAATAATGTATTGGATTACAGTGAATAAAGGACTTGATGGATCCCTCTAGCTTCCTTTTCGCTTCAACGTTGTCTGCTTGTTTTGGTTCTATCTATTAATTTTGACTTCTATGTATATTTTGTACTATAACACTCGTGGCCACAGGAGCAGGTTTGTTGCTCCAGGTGAACCGGTGGCATTTTGTAATGGACCATGGCAGGTTCAGCCGGCATGCGAGGTTTATAGTCATGCCTCACATCATATACTAACTCGTATCGTATAACTCCATCCATACACGCACTGCTATACGATACGAGGTTTACATTGGCGGCCATCCTCACATGCAATTTATGGAATAGCCAATTTAAAAACATGCTGGATATAATGGACATACCTTCAGTTGCCTTTGATCTTCAAGTTCGCACATGATCCACATATCTCTGTCATGCTCATGATGTCTCTGATAACCAGCTGATTAAATTGTATGTGTTCCTGATTAGAGTAACCAACATAAGCCCCTTCCAAAGTGTTTTCTTATTGACTATATAAAGTACAAGACGGTGACAGCATTTTTCGACAAACAGTA
>NC_041392.1:40652060-40679560 GCF_002162155.2 Triticum dicoccoides
CTTTCTCTAAACATAATAGCCATATATACCTACCTATCACATTAAATAACAATAAAATAAAGGAGGCACTAATGACTGAATAAGAGGACAAAAAAATATGCATATGCATCTCAATAGGTATCAAGGTTGCCCCTGATTGTAGATTTGTAATGGACTCAAGTTATTAAAATGTTGTGGATCTTACTCTTACATGAGAAGGCATGGCTGCCCTTGATTGTAGATTCACCAAGGTTAGGTTGGTAAATGAACACATTTACACTGAAAACAGAAATATGTAATACGATACATTAGTATCAAGGAATTCCCATGTTACCATCAGCACGACGAGTTCCAGAAAGAAGAAAAAATCTCATACCAGTCTAACGGGATGTATTATAATAGCTTCATGTCGAATGTCTTGTAAAGTGAGTTCATATACAGTCGAACGGGATGTATAATAAAAGCTGCCAGATCAAAACATCAAAAGATAACTACAATGAGTTTATATACAATCAACCAAACAAGTGACATAAAAAGGCCAAAGCATTATTTTTCAGTGAGAAAATAAGTGAACAAAAAAACATTATAATTTCACTTTTACAACTTTAATATTTTAATAGACAAATCACAGATTGTATCTATTGCATTTTTTATATGCGAAAATTGTATACATAGTAAAAACTATTTTGTAACTTAAAGAAATACTAAAGAAACAAAATTGTTTTAAGCATGTTTGGATCTTTTACATCTTCTCTGATTTATTAGCAGACGTACTCCGTTGCAATCCTTCGGTGTATAGATCAATATGAGTTAATAAATTAAATATTTCATTTGTCTGTGATAGAAAAATAAGATTGTATTAAATCTAGAGATATGATTACCCTAATAAAGATATAATGCTTGTACATACAGACGACCACGGGGAGGAGGAAAAGGAAGTTTCTTTTATTTCCTTTTCTGTTGTATTCACAGACAAAGTGGGCTGAAATAATGTAATCGGGAATATATTATCTGATACTGGGAGAAAGATCAGATCCGTCCACAAGTTATAATATGTTATACATGGAAATGAATAACTGCTTTAATTAAACGACGTTGATCATTTGGAAGGCAATATCAACTCTCCAATTTATTAGATGTCATGGTAACAAAATGATAAACTCCATCTGCCTACTATTTAACCACCCACCCAAGTTCACATATATCCCATCAGCAATGTCCGATCGAGAACTAAAGAACTAATTTTCTATCCAATGGAGATGATCATTGGGAATGCTGCACACGCACCCTAAGAGGGTGCGTCTGTGGCCCAGGAGGATGTTCCCAGTCCCCAGGAGGATGTGCCTGCGCCCATGGATGTTTCGCCCCCACCAATGCATGCCGTGGAAGATGCACTCCCATACATATTTCACTTTATCATGGGCATTCGAGACCAAGATACATTAAAGTAAGTTGTCTTATTATACATTCTTTTACTATATACAAATAATGTTGGAAAACTCTTTTACACAGCAAGGAAAGATAGCTAGATGGGCAATCTTAAAACATTCATAGGTACATGTATAAGTTTTTTAGTTGAATCCGACGCTACATGAACAATGACATGCAAAGCCCATGAATTAAGGTTCTAGATTTGATACGTGTAGGTACATCTAGGTGAGGACAATCTGACCTCGTGCAATGTCATGCAATCTAAACATGAATTCGGTTTATAGGTTAGTATAGACAAAGTTAAACTAGAAGATGACCATTGATGTCTTTTGTTGGGCATTTTTTTCAGCTTAACATGGATAAGAAGCTCCCGGCCGTACCAGATCGACATCAGCCTCCGAATGATCCAGGACACCCTTTTTTCATAAAAAAAACTTCATCCCGAATGCTTCAACCTTGTTGTACGTAAGCTTGCGAGCGCTGAATTAGAGAGGACCGCAGGCACTAACTGGGTTGGGAGCAAACATTATTTCGACTTGCAGTTTCATGCTCAGTCACAGGCCTTGAGGTACTCCTGGATGACTCAAGGAGAGCGCATCACGACGCTGATTAACTATGTTGTGGTCCAGCCTCTTCCTAAATATGATGTGTTCAACTCTATAATTGTAAGAGACGCTCATTCTTAAAGTTAGTTTTACTTATTATAATAGCAGTTGACATGTGTCGACCTGCCATAGTATCTACTACCGTTGAAACTTTCGGATTCGTCATATGGGTTACTTGTAGTCAACCGGTTGAGGAGGAGGGTTGTGGTGATGGATCCATCCTTCAACACGTTTGATCCTGAAGATAGCACTCATAACATATTGATGAGGAAGGAAATCACACTGCTAAAGGAAGAATTCAACACTGTGTTGCAGACTAGGATCGCTGGTTGGAATAACCAAATTATGGATTGGGAACAAGATACCATGTCCTGTGCTACTCGTCGGTAATATACTAAATTGATCGCATACATAAGATGCAGACCGTTATAATGTTTAATATTTATTTATTTTGTCGCAGCAAACACTGCGGCTTCTTTGTGCTACAGGAGATGGCCCACCAGATTGGTCGTTTGCGTAGCATGGGCTGGATGAACACTACCGTAAGTACATAAATGATTAGTTGATGTGTGCTAATTAATATCCAACCAGTTTATTAAATGATTTGAGTTTTTGCACCTTTCCTAGGATCCTATACAGCTCAGACACCAAGCTACGGTCCACATGTTACTGTTCAAAGACAATGAAGCTGCTGCAAACATCCCGCCAGAGATTAGAGCGGCCCAGAGGGTTTTAAGCAACTGAAGATGGACTGATGCATGCAGATATGCCAAGAATGTTTTCCTATACTTCAGATTTGTTATGGATCGTTTTGATTAAAAAAATTGATATGAATAATTAGATAATAAGTTTGTGGGGTCCTCTATAGACGTATGTTCAAAAAGATTAGGATGTTTTGGTATTATCAACCTATTCAAACTTTATGGTGTTTTGGTATTATTGAAGTTTGGTTTTATTACCATATTGTTGGATTATTAATTGATTTTGTTGCAACGTCATGAACGAATCATTCGGTTGTCTGCCATGAATGATCATTTAGCTCCATTTGGGAAGCTGGACAGGGGTAATAGGGCTTGACGCTAGATGAGATGAGCAGCCAGAGTTTAACGTTTTTCACATACTAGGCAAATGCATGTGTGTGCACAGGATATTTACATCCTTCGGCGGCAGCATTGTGCCTCCAACTGTTTCTGCACCTACTGTCATTTTCCTCGAAGATGTACAAAGCGGATGTAATATTCCCCCGCCGTTAGAAGATCAATTCACGAAAAATTCTTCCGAGGATCACTCCCATTGCCGATCTTCCCGATTAGATCCCCGTGCCCCTCTCCCGATCGCTGCTCTTTCCCTAAAAACCCCCACTGGTTTCCAGCGCCTCCAACCACAACTAACTCTCGCCCCCACCGCTCAAGTCGCTTACGGCAAACCGAAGAAGGATGTGGAGGCGGACATGGGTTAGATATGGATCATTATTGTCTTGGACGTCGACGAGCGATCGTTGATGGGGCGGGGGTGGCGCATCAGGAGTTATCCTTCTTCCTCCATTATCATATTCCACTCGCTTGCCGGTACCATGCGCCTCTCCCTCGCCCTTTGTTTTGACCTCTGCCACGCTAGGAATTTGAGATGTGCAGGAATACTATAAGGAAGAAGAGAACGAGCAAGAAGTCGAGGTATTGGGTAGAGCATCCGGGTCGAGAGTAGGTCTTAGCCACGCTTCATGGTGCGGGTGAAGATAAATTCAGCCATTTCCTCGGACAGGCTTTGCTCTGTCGGCGGCGTGGTCAGAGAGCATATGGCAGGAGCGCGCGGCCAGCCTGCTGTACGCAGTTGGTGCCTTGGTGTGCAGTGGCACGACTGCGCCCGAGCATGGAGATGGGTTTTGTGTAAGGGCATGAAGCATGCGTGTTGTCGTGCTGCCGGCTGTGCTCTGCTCTGCTCATGGAGGATGCAGAGGGGTTGGTAGCTTTGGCGCTGGGAAGAGGAAGCTCGTTGTGCTCTATCTTGTGGTTCAGAGAATATACTGTGTAGCCTGTACTATTCCTCTATGTCTTCCTCCCTGCTAATTCCTCTGTCTATGACAGTTATTTCCTGACTATTTGTGTGCACAGATCGAAATAACAATAGCAAGGAAAACTTGGAACATGTGGGACCATGACTAAACTCGATCTGTTTATCTCCCTCTCAAGTCACAGTTTGGTTTGTACTTTTTGGGGGGAGCTAATGTCGATTTGTAGTGATTAATCATCCATTTGATTGAAAGTTCAGGTGGTCTTGGGGATCTCTAGGTGGCAGAAGATAGACATTTGGTGCCTTTTTGTTGCAAATATTTCTAGGTTGCTAGGTAGGCCAAGATTTCTCAACTTGCTGCAATATTCAGCTGTTGTATGTGGTCCTAGGCTCACACGAAATGCTGAATCATAGCAGTGAATGTAAGTTTTATTCCATGTATAGTACGTAGCAGATTTATAGCTTAATATACTTGTATAAATCCTACAACTCCCGCATTAACACACGAGCAACCCTAAATAGTAAAGTCCATCCATGATATGTCAAAAGATCCATAAAGTCATGAATTATATTTGGCAAAAATAACTATAGGTAAATATAACGTCAATTCGTACTAATCAACATCAACGCTAAAATAAAAAGTTGATTCCATAAATCCACAATTAGTATTGGTTACCTTTGGCATTGGGAAACCATGGATAATTTGGAATTGACAGCATTCATCGAACTTGTGTGGTCTCTCAAATATTACAACTGCAACAAGTATAATGAGACTGTACATTACTACCAAATTATTGAATGAAGTATTAGTACAAACTGTTAAATCATACAAAAATAGCTAAGCATGAAGATGATTAGTGTGCATGCTCTGATTTTTGTTTGCTGTAGCTAAATTTGGCATGCAAGCAATGAAAATCTTTTTATTTAATTAATACAATAATTTAATTCTTTAGACAGTTATGATTATTTAGTTATTTGCTTATTTATTAACAGGTGTGCATTTGATGGAAAAAGGAAAGAGATCTACACCATCAACAATGGTATATATGGTAGAAAACATTGTTATATATGGTAGAACTATATTCAGCCATGATCTGCTACCCAGTTATTCTCCGGATGTCCTACCTATATATGTTAACCTTCTCTGCCATCCCTCCTCCCCCTCCTTGCTCTTCCTTCGGCCATCACAACAGCTGACCTGGACGAAAATTTCCCAAGGAGTACCTTGTGTAAGCAAGGAGCATCTTTAAGGCGAGTTCCTCTAGGTACGAACAATTCTGGATCTTTATATTCTCTAAAAGTGTAATAGTTGTTATACTAGGATCATGTTTGGTTGAGATATACTATCAAAAGTATGATTTATCTTGCATTTTCTGTATGTTCACCTACAAAATTATGCATGCAATTCTGAACACGTGATTTTCTGAAGCACATTATATAGCAAAAAAAGCATGCATGCAATTCTTAACATGGCAGAGAACAAACAAATAAACAAACACTTATGAAAATCTTAATATTATGACAGTCATAATAATAAGTCCTTTCATGTAATAAAAGCCCTGTGCGTTGCACCGGTGTACAAAATGTAAATCTATGCTTACACACTTGAAAAAAACTACAAACAAACAACATTGCAATCAGTCAAACAACCATATCAGAACAAATAATTCAAACAATTTTGGTTAAAAATATTTGTCAAACATCTAATACCTTATAAGTTTGCAAATCCCGTACCATTCAGAGGAAACATACACATGGATATGCTCTTACTTGATTTTCCACATGGCAAGTTGAAATAATTTTTGTTGTATCAAAAGTATTGTGATAAGATTTAGGATCAAAATTGATGAATGATTTCGGATTATGTAGTCAACAAGACAATACAAATATTAGGCATTGTTGCATGCCTAAGGCTCAAACCCAAAAATAGCCATGCACCCATAGTGAACAATAACCAGACAAATCATGAGCAAATTCATTCAAAAAGATTGGCTGCATGTTCTCCATTTATAATTCACAACCAAGAGTCAAGTCATGGTCGGAGGTAAGTTTCATAGCAGAGTATATATTGAGCCTTGGCTGGAAAAATAGTTGGAAACTAAAAAAATATTAATTGCTGGTCATGGTTGTCTGTCAATTAGTGTCAGTGTTGGCAGACAATGATACAACTAACAATCGAGAAACGAACTTGCTACTTAAATTGCTTGCTGGTTAGAATAATAGATCCATTATAATTTGAACAGAAGCTTTTATAGAGGAAGACTCATCTTAGCACTGTAGTAGGTCCGGCTGGTGACAGCGTTGGGGACTTGCTGACGAACTGGCCAACCACACCATGCCGCAGAGTTAGGGAGTCGTCGCTCCTTCCCGTGGTTGTGAGGCCGGGTCACGGCACCTCGGCTCATCAGGAAAGAGGAACCACATCAAACCATTATATAAAGGAAGAAGAAGAGGATGAGAGGGGCGGGATCAAGAAGGGGGCGACGTACCGGAGCTGCTGGCGATGCAGATCGAGGAGACGAACACCGCCGCGGATGCGACGGGAACTGGACCGGACCGAGCACCCGATCCCGTTTCATTGAGCTCGCTGTGGACGTTACCCGTTGGTCGCGCTGCACACAGCTCGTCGGATCCCCTGGCCGCACAGGTAGGTCGTCTGTGGGCGGAGTCACACGGTCGACGCGCGCGACCATGCGGCAGGGGGAGTGGAGATGGCCGAGCTGCTGGTGGGGGTGGAGAGGACCGGTGAGGCCGCCCCAATATCTGTCGCGTCATGGGATGGATCATATCAATTTAATATGTGTGAACTAATTATCCATAACTACCTTAATTAAAATAGTAGTGACTTAGCTAAAACAATTAAAAAACATGATCCAGATCCCACAATAGTTCCATCTACAATTAATCGGCCAAACATCCAGTGACAACCACTGTTTTAAGAAGTATCAAACTTAGCACACCTCATAGCAGTTCATGTTTGTGCTAAGTCACTACATGATTGAGTGGAATAGTTAAGAGCTCGTATTTATTTGTGAAGGCCTGTATAATAGTAAACAAAGTAGTTGAACGCCCGTTTAAGTTTGCTAACCATGCTATGGTAACTGCATAATATGCTACTAACTAAAAGTGACATCATCAAAAACAAAAAAACAAAAACACATACATAATAATTGCTAATAAAATGACAGGCAAGCTTGCATTGAAAGATAACAGTCCCTCAATTATACGCTGCTAGAAAATTAAAATCAGGGGCTAATCTGTTTGGGTTTAGTTTAATTCAATCATAAAATTCACAAACAACAATTATACACTGCTAGAAATTAAAAATAAAGCACACATAAAAATAGGTTATCCTAAGCTTAGTTCTACTACGGTTACTTTCCCATGAAGAATTATTGTCCTCCATACTACATTTCCAGTAAAATGCATAGGCATCAAAATATGAAGAGTAAAGCACCCACATTAATAATAGGAGCTGTCAATATGGATAACTTTGAATTGCAAGAGGACATGGCTAAGCATTAAATGAAAAGAGATGACACAACCTAAAATCTTTTTCCACATGGATAATAAAAATTAAAATTGGAGAAGGAAAAATAAGAAGAAGCCCTCACATATAATCGACATGTTGAAGGTGAGGGAGCTGACATATACATCCTCTCATTGCCACATGCATCCCAGTTCGCTCTGGCCCGCATCAGTATAGCAGGGCAATAGGTGCCAGTGTTGCTCCTGCAAATGTTAATGTGGCCTTCACAAGTGGGTCTGGTTCGTAATAGCAGTGGCTAATAATAGGAAATCATTAAACATGTTACTTTGAGATATGCATGCCAAATAATGCCTGCTCAGGTGATAACTTTTCTTGGGAGTGTACTTTTGTGATAATTTGGTAAATTTGCATAAATTCAAATCAAAGCAATTGATTCTGCATAAGCTAATTATATGCCACACCACAATCTAAGATAGTTTAACCTCCATTGGTTCATGACTTGTTTTCTGAACATCTTAGGGTATTTGATAACATAGTTTTTAGATAATGTGCAAGAGCTATGCGCTTCTTATTTTAATCCGAAAGCATTACCGATGATAAGAAACTGACCAAGAAAGGATTTCTCAGAAAGTTAAGTAAAAACATACACCAAACCTAGCAACAGGTGCATGAAAGGCGCACAGCTGTACCCATTCTATAAAAGGTCAATGTCTTCTGTTATCCGTCATGCACAGCAAGACGGTCTGCAACATATTGAAAAAAAATGCTCAAAGTTGTAGCAAACATCTGCACAAACCCTATAATAATGCTCAAGGTTCTAGCAAACATCTCCAAAAACCCTAGCAAACATCAGCAGAAACCCTAGCTAACATCTAGCAAGCATCTACACAAACATATGGAAACTAAAATGCTCAATATTCAGTTCAACATCTGCACAAAACCTATAAAATAGATCTAAGGATGCAGAGATGCTGCCACAGATTAAGGATTAATTTGCTTACCTTCAGATAAGCGGGATCCATGCGAGCTAGCTGTTGCTGAGAGGGAGTTGCTGCCGAGGGGTGCAGCAGCATGAGGCGGGCACAGAGCGATGTCCTGTGGCCGGCTGGCTGGAGCGGTGGGGGTGTGGAGGGGTGGTCAGATGCGCCGTTGGTTGAGGTGGCTGTGTCCCCGCGGCACGTCGGTCAGCGCACAGCGTGCTGAGTGCTTGTGCATGTCATCCCTCCTTGCCGAGGGCGGCGGCGTCGGCAAGCAGTCGTCGTCCTCGCCGTGCATGCGAGGTTTGGTCACCGCCCCGCGCCACAGATAGAATAGAGAACCACATCAGCACGCTAGAAACATTCGAAGAAGACTAGGAGGGGGCGGATCTGCCATAGGGAGTGTTGTACCAGAGCTGTGGCATTGCAGATCTGGACGCAACTCCTCGGATCCACCTGCGACATCGCCGGAGAGGAGCGCCGCCGTGGATCCGTGCTGAGTGCATGTGCATGACATCCCTCCTTGCCGAGGGCGGCGGCGTCGGCAAGCAGTCATCATCCTCGCCGTGCATGTGAGGTTTGCTCATGGCGCCGCGGCACAGAGAGAACAGAGAATGAGTTCAGTGGCTAAGAAGACGAGGAGGGGGCGGATCTGAGCAGCCCGTGTTGAATGGATTTGTGAGGCATGGGTAGTGGCTTACCGGAGTTGTGTCATTGCAGATAGTGACGCGTCGCTGCGGATCCAGCTGTGACATCGCCGGAGAGTAGCGCCGCCGCGGATCCGACCGGAACGGGACCGCATCCATCACCCGCAGGTGCTCCAGGAAGCGTGCCCCGTCCGTCGCGCTCGGTCGTGCAGTCCACAGCAGGCAGTCCCAAGGTCAGTGGATGCAGGAGACCGATGCGGTGGCCGGCGGGCGGGAGAGTGGGTCTTCCTGCTCGTCGACGCGGGCGGCGATGCGGCGGGGGGAGGGGAAAGGGCGAGAGGGTTTGTGTGAGTGAGACGAGAGGAGATGAGAGAGTGAGCGAGACGAGAGGATAAGGTATGTTAGGTAGAATGCGGCGGGGGGAGGGGAACGGGCGGCGACGCGTCGTTTTAGTTCTGCTGCCGCCCTAGAGGCCTGCGTGCCAGGTGGGCCGTGCTGGCGGGCCGCGCAACAGGCCCGTCGTGGCGGGCATGGCGTTTTCTTGTTGTTTTCTTTTCCTTTTTCTCTTTACTTTTTTGGGCTTCTGTTTATATTTTATTTCCTATTCTTTTTCAATTTTTAGTTACATTAATTTGTTTTAATTATAATATACAGCGTTCGTTGCATGTCACAAAAGTGTTCAATAGTATTAATGAAATGTTTATGGTTTTTTAAAACAGTTCATCATCCATTACAAAATTGTTATTATAAAATGTTCAATGAATATATAATCATTGTGTTTTTTTAAATTTGGTAACTGTATATTACAAAAATTCGAAATATGTATTAAAAATTTGTTCAACTTATATTAAAAAAAAATATAATCATTGCATTTTTATGTTTATTTTATTTTCCTTTATCTCTTTTTTTATTTTTGTTATGTTTAAATTTTTTCCCTATACTCTTTTATTCTTTATTTATAATGTTTGGTTTTTATTATAATATACAGAGTTCAATGCATGTCACAAAAGTGTTCAACGGTATTTAGGAAATGTTCATGTTTTTTTGAAAAGTTCATCATCCATTACAAAATTGTTCAACATTTATTGTAAAATGTTAAGTGAATATATAAACACTGTGTTTTTTAAATTTGTTAATTGTATAAAACAAAAAATTTGAAATATATATTAAAAAATTGTTCAACTTATATTACACAAATATATAATTGATGTGTTTTTTGTTTATTTTCTTTTCCTTTATCTCTGATTTTTTTTCTATTTATATTTTTTTCCTAAACTTTTTATTCTTTATTTAGATTGTTTCGTTTTTTATTATATGATGCATACAAAAATCCTATTTATATTTCAGCATAGATATAAAGTGATGGGTTCCGACATACGTACTGATGTAACGGTGACAGTCCACACTGAAACACCACGAGAAGAGGTGCATATAACTAACCTTACTTTGTATGTATATTATAGATGATAATATGAATGGTCTATTTATATTCTTGTTTAATCAGAATATAGGAGACATGGATATGGACATTGGAGATGCACAGAAAGAATACATGGAGGTTTCAGATGCAACATCGAAGGAAGGGGCCGGATATTCACAACATAATAACGTCGAAGAGGTTATATCTCATAACAAACCAAAAAAAGATGCTAATTTGCGTGTTATCCCACTAGGTATATGTTTATATTATTATCGATCTTATTTTTGTGATATTGTCTTTTGTATTCAACTAATTTGGCTCATTTTTTTTAACTAAGTTGTCTCACTTTTTATGAATTTGACAGACTATGTTTGTACCCCTAGAGATATTACAGTCATCGAATCAATAAAGTGTGCCCGCAAGGATACCCAGTTCATGGACATTGGAGATGTCTTGTTAGCAACTGACGATTTGAAATGCCTTATAAAAAACGATATGTTCTTACATGACGGTGTAAAACCAATTGCACAAACTTTGTAATCAACAATATGAACAGTATATAATATCATAAAATATAAATATATCCTAAATGTTGTTTACAGGTGATAAATGCTTACATATATTGCATCCTTGCTCACGACCATCTACAAGACAGAGCGGGTGAAAAGGTACACATTATTAGCACATTTGTATCTGGCCAGATAAAAAAATACGGTGAAAGAGACATCGACCCATCAAAATATCGTCGCATTGTGCGTCATGTTAATAATTATCTACAGCAAAATATGGTTAGTTGTTGTCTTCATATCCATGCATATATTTATGGATTTTTTTATTTAGTTCTTATGTCTAATGATTTATTAATAATTATGTCTAATTGTGATTGTGATTTGTATGATATTTACACTAGTTATTTATTCCGATAAACATGCCGTGCTACCATTGGTATCTAGCAGTCGCTAATGCCAAAAAACGAGAGATCCAAGTATTGGACTCACTTGGTGAGAATGTCAAATGCAATGACCTTGCTACTACGGTAACTATCTATTTTTTTACTCATCTTAACATATGTTTTGTTTGACTTCATCCCTAACATTTCTCATATGATAGTTACGGGGGCTCGAGAAATGGCTGAAACTTGCACAGCGGAGTCCGGAGTTTATCAGAGGTGATAAGTGGTCCGATCTCAATGTTACAGAATGGACGGTTGAAGAGCAAATTCAGGAGGCAATACAAACCGATGGGTAAGCAATTGTTAAAATGTGTTGTTTATTTGATTCATCTGTGTGATATTCTAAAGCACACTTACCAAATATTATAGCGTATCATGTGGGTTGTTTATGCTAAATTACATGGAATATTGGACATCACATGGACTGTCAGACCAGTTCACCCAGGTATTTCATTTTTATACATTATTTCGTTATTTTATCTGAAAATATTATATACATTTTTTGTATAAATTTTTTAGGAGGATATGAAACATTTTCGTCAAAAATTAGCAGTCATTTTGCTTGATTCAGAGCTTAATTTGCTAAACGGATGTCCCATATACCATAAACCTGTCAGCGAAGAAACTTTAGCTAATTCTGATTTCGAGATCCTGGATAATCCTCCTGACGTAGTCGAAGAAAAATGTCCTGCCCCAGTCACTATTATTCCCACGGACCAACGTCAAATACTTGCCGACCTCTGCAAGTACATCATGTCGATCGGTGATGCCGGGTGTTTGGAGTAAGCATCATGTATCAATATTTAATGTGCGGATGTATATTATTGTTCTTTTTACCATCCAAATTACAGGAAGGTATGGGTCCGGAGCTGCACACCCGATCCAATGAGCTTAAGTCTTAAAAAACTTCAATGCATACTTAAGATGGAGCAGCCTATGGACAATGATTGCTTCAACACTGTCGTGCGTATGCTGGCATGTGATGAGGGAGTATTGTTCACAGACCCTCCTATACACTACATGGATCTACGATTTTGTGTAACTTATCGTAACTCTTCATTCTATGTGCCATTAGTATCAACATGTTTAAACAATATTTCTTCTTTTACCTAGTCCATGATGCTAGAGTCAACACGAGGTCAGAAGTTTTGTGAGAAGGAAACTATCCAGACATTGGCAACATTATTTGATAGTTGGCCTGGAATGGAGAACGACATCTCATCTTGCAATAAGGTAAATAAAATATTTTGTCCATCGTTATGATGGTTTGTTGTTGTTTCCAATAACTCCACTTGTAGATTTATCTTCCCTATGCATCCATTGGCCGATACATATTGTACGTCATCGACAAAGAGGCACGTCATCTATATATTATGGATCCTATTCAAACATCACAATCGTCAGAGAATAAAAACTTGAGGCATTCACTGAAATTAAAAAGTTTTGCAAGGGATTTCAAAGAAGCACTCGAAATAAAGATGCCTGGTTGGAATTATGATATATTTAACAACGTTTATTTCCGTTTGGTGTTCCAACGAGTGTAGACGGGTAATGAATTCATAACAAGAGTATTTACTTTTGTTATCACTATATTTTTTATATTATTAAATTAAATTTTTTCAGGAATGTGTCTGGCTATTTTATTTTTCATTTTATGCTCTGGTGGAACGGTAAAGAATTGGTGAAGCCGATTTGCGCGGTGAGTATTGTGCGTTACATGTTTTAAGACCTTCGGCGTGAAATTGTCATACTAACTACATGTCTTATTTCTACAGGATGGGAATGAATTGAGGAAGCATTTTTTATTATACTTACTAAAACATCATGGGAATGAAGCTAGAGGAAACTTTCCTGATATTGTGAAAGAATTTCTTAAGCGCATCATCTAGATATTAATAGTTTTATAATAGATGTTCAGTTGGAACATCACTCAGTTGTTACATGGATATCTCGTTATTTTTTCTTTTATGTTATCCAATTACATTGCAATAATGGACTTCCGTTATTAAATAATTGTGTTTGTGTTATATTGTTTGTATGTGTGAAATATTTCAAGAGCCCGTGGCAATGCACGGGCATTCTACTAGTCTTATTTAGTATTGCACAATATTTCTAATTCTAGCATGTAAAAACAGTTTTGGCCACTCCGATTTAATTTAGTTTAAGTGGCTTCCATTGAGTACTAGCCGTTTCGATATAGTTCAATTTAGTTTCTGTTTTGCACATTCCGAATTAAAATTCAGTTTTAAAAGTTAAGTGCAGAAAGAACAGTTTTTACATCACCTATTGGAGCACTGCCGCGCGGCTGATGTATTTTACCTCATCTGTTAGCGTTGGGTGTTTTCTGGTGATGTAAAAATCAATTTTTGATGATGTAAATTTTGCATCTAACATTTTTTGGTGATGTATTCTATACCATCTGTTGGAGATGATGTAAGCAACATTTGGAGAAACTGGTGCTCATGCGCGTGCCCGCCCGCCCGTGGGCCAGCCCATGTAGAAAGTATGCTGCTAGGTCGGATTTAACTGGTTTCTCTTCTGGTCGCTGGATCGCATTTTGACCTGTCGCGGTTCATCGTTCAACTATTGACTTTTACAAACATAAGCAAAAAATAAGAAAAATGAAAAAATGCAGAATATCAAAAAAAAAGTTAGCGAAGTGAAAAAAATCACCGATTTTGAAAAAAATAATCCAAATTGAAAAAAGGTCATTGCTTTTTAAAAAATTCACTGAATTTAAAAGTTCAAAAATATCGAAAAAATCATCACCAATTTGAAGAAAAAATCAACGATTTTTAAACAATGTTCATCGAATTTGAAAATAGTTCATGAATTTGACAAAAAACTTCATCAATTTGGAAAGATTTCAAGTATTTAAAAAAGTTCAAAAAAACTCAAATAAGTTATTGAATTCAAAAGATTCGTTGATTTTGGAAAAATCATGAATTTGGAAAAAAAATCAATAAAATTCAAAAAAGTTCATCAAATTTGCAAACATATTTTGAAAAAAATGTTAACAGAGTTTGAAAAAATTCGTTGGTTTATTTTAAAAATCATGGTTTTAGAAAAATAATCAATTTGGAAAAAAACAGTCATCAATTTGAAAAAGGTTCACACATTTAAGAAAGGAGAAAAGAAACACGCAATAAAAAACATAGGAACCCAGGTGGACGACGGGAAAAAACGAACAGAAAATAAATGGGCCAGCCCGCTAAAAGACCTAGAATAGAACACCCGCAAAAAAAAGACCTAGAATAGAGGGGATGCGCCCTGTGCTGGATGGCCTTTAAGCGGCGCCTTAAGCGTCGTATAGGAAATGCCATAAGAAGTTCAGCGTATGGCAGAATAAAACGAGATAGGACAGACCTAGCCGGTAGCCGCCTGGTGTTGTAGTGCATGTGGGTCGTGTTATTTGGGCCCCCGCGTAGGACTGGACCAAAGCATTCTCGCTAGGCGCTGGTCAGTTCTCTGCGAAACCAATCGAGCGACCAGAATGATATCAATGGCATACGCATGAACGATGGACTCTACTACTAAAAAACGGCACTGTCGATGGATTAAACATGCAGCAGCGCGGCCGGTAGGCAGACGGTGGGTCGGAGGCTAAAATGTGGGATCAAGACCGCACGACGCACGCGCGCATGTATTGTGTTTGTGTGGGCACTGGGAGCACAACAGCGCGGCGTCGTTTCTGGGCTGCTGGTGGCCAGGGGAAGGGTAAGAGCAACTCTAGCAGACCCCGTATACTCGCGAACTGTAAACGCGGTATAAGGGCTGTGAAAGTAAGGGTTTGAGAGGCCATTTATGTTGGGACCGAACATACACCGTATTTAGAACCGTAAATTTCAAAACAAATCATTCGCAGGCGAAATTGAAGAACACATAGCATATTCATAGTTTGATCATGGGTACATAGATCGATTAACACTACATTATACTACAATGCCACACCATCCTACCCTAAACTAAGCAAAATCTGAGCTCACTGGAGCTTTCCGGGTGCCGTAGCGGCGCTCACTCGTCGTCGTCGGAGTCGGAGGAGACAAGATCGACGTATTTCTTGTCCTGCTCCTCCTGCTTGCGGCGCCATGCGGCCTGCTTCTCGTGGAGCACGTGGTCGGCGACGAGCGCCTGCTAGAAGTGGAGGTCGTTGAGCTCGTCGTCCCGCCGGCAACGTGCGTCCTCCTCCTCCTGCTTGCACGCAGTGCGCTCGGTGAGTGCCGCCTCGATGGCGACCACGCCGGGCCCGATGACGTCGTGGCCGTGCGGCCGCTCCTCCCCCGGCTCGATCTTGACGGCGGGGAGGTCGCTGGACTCCCTCTCCTTCTTCACCGGCAGTAGCCCCACGTCGGAAGTGCTTCCTGCACCCGAAGAGCTCCCCCCGACGGAGGAGCGCCTCGCATGGCGGAGGTCGTACTCCTCCGTCTCGCGGCGGAGGAGGGACTCCGACACTAACAACCCATACTTGGTGTACCACTTGGCCGTGTGCTTGCGCGCCGCGTCAGAGGTGACGCAGCGTTTGCGCTCCGGGTCTTCGGTGCCACCGTGCCAGCCAGAGCTCCACATCCTCGTGGATTGTGGGCGGGCCGCGGCTGATTTCTCACCGGCGATGAGAAATGGAGAGGGGAATGGGTGAGACGCGGCGGCGAGGGGGTAGGGTTTAGATGGGCCGGGCGACTATACGGTCTCTGGTCTGGCCCAAAAAAGGGGCCAAACCCGTATATCGCCGAATTTTTACCATTTGCGCGAGTATACGGGTCCTGCTAGAATTGCTCTAAGTCACCATTGCGTGGATAAAATTATTGATCAGTAAAGTCAAGCGAGATTTGATTAAAAAGCTAAGCAATTACTATTAAAAGTTCAAACTAAATATGTTTATATTTCTATTGAAATTGGTGATTAGGGTTAGCATCATATAGAAATATAGTGTGCATAGATTACTTTGATATTGTATCGTACATTTGTTTTGGTACTTTATTTAAGTTTTCCCCACCTTAATTTTTCTCGGTCCTCCACCAGAGCACCACTGATAAGAAACACATTGCTCTGCCAAAGATGCAATAAATAATGATATGCAGCCATTATTCATTACAACATTACTATAGTGCCAAAAGGATAAAGGAAAGTGTAAACAGCTACATGTGGACCTAGACTAACCGTGATATAAAAGGTAGATGCAGTAGCAAAGAGCAAACATGAGAGTACCACCTACAGCTGTCACAAAATTGAAGAGAGGGGGGAACTAGACAAAGCAGGTTGATTGCCATCTTTCTGATCTGGCTTGGGAGCCCAATAGCATCCCACGGGATTGAGAGACGTGGGGAACTTGTTGGGGATCGTAGCAGAAATTTAAAATTTTCTGCGCATCACCAAGATCAATCTATGGAGTAATCTAGCAACGAGGGGAAGGGGAATGCATCTACATACCCTTGTAGATCGCTAAGCGGAAGCGTTCAAGTGAACGGGGTTGATGGAGTCGTACTCGTCGTGATCCAAATCACCGATGATCCTAGCGCCGAACGAACGGCACCTCCGCGTTCAACACACGTACGGTTGGGAGACGTCTCCTCCTTCTTGATCCAGCAAGGTGAGAGGAGAAGTTAAGGGAAAACTCCGACAGCACGACGGCGTGGTGGTGATGGAGCTCGTGGTTCTCCGGCAGGGCTTCGCCAAGCACTACGGAGGAGGATGAGGTGTTGGAGGAGGAAGAGGGCTGCGCCAGGGGAAGGGTGCGGCTGCCCTCTCTCTCCCTCACTATATATAGGGGGAAGGGAGGAGGGGGAGGTGCCCTAGGGTTCCCTACGGGAGGGGCGGCGGCCACAGGGGAAACCCTAGATGGGTTTGGGCGCCCCTACCCCCTAGGAAACTTGCCCCCCAAGCCGGGAGGGGCGGCTGCCCTAGGGGTGGCGCCCCCACCTCTCCTGGTTACGTGAGATGGGGTGGGAGGGGCGCTCAGCCCCTTAGTGGGCTGATGTGCCCTCTCCCCTTGGCTCATAAGGCCCCCAACGCTTGTCGGGGCCTCCGAAACCCCTTTCGGACACGCTGGTCATCACCTGGTACCCCCGGAACAATTCTGGACTCCAATACCCTTCGTCCAATATACCGATCTTCACCTCCGGACCATTCCGGAGCTCCTCGTCATGTCCGGGATCTCATCCGGGACTCCGAACAACCTTCGGTAACCACATACTATTTCTCATAACAACTCTAGCGTCACCGAACCTTAACTGTGTAGACCCTACGGGTTCGGGAACCATGCAGACATGACCGAGACAACTCTCCGGCCAATAACCAACAGCGGGATCTGGATACCCATGTTGGCTCCCACATGTTCCACGATGATCTCATCGGATGAACCACAATGTCGAGGATTCAATCAATCCCGTATACAATTCCCTTTGTCCAGCGGTATTGTACTTGCCCGAGATTCGATCGTCGGTATCCGATACCTTGTTCAATCTCGTTACCGGCAAGTCCCTTTACTCGTTCCGTAACACATCATCCCATGATCAACTCCTTGGTCACATTGTGCACATTATGATGATGTCCTACCGAGTGGGCCCAGAGATACATCTCCGTTTACACGGAGTGACAAATCCCAGTCTTGATTCGTGCCAACCCAACAGACACTTTCAGAGATACCTGTAGTGTACCTTTATAGCCACCCAGTTACGTTGTGACGTTTGGCACACCCAAAGCACTCCTACGGTATCCGGGAGTTGCACAATCTCATGGTCTAAGGAAATGATACTTGACATTAGAAAAGCTTTAGCAAACGAACTACACGATCTTGTGCTAGGCTTAGGATTGGGTCTTGTCCATCACATCATTCTCCTAATGATGTGATCCCGTTATCAACGACATCCAATGTCCATGGTCAGGAAACCGTAACCATCTATTGATCAACGAGCTAGTCAACTAGAGGCTTACTAGGGACATGGTGTTGTCTATGTATCCACACATGTATCTGAGTTTCCTATCAATACAATTCTAGCATGGATAATAAACGATTATTATGAACAAGAAAATATAATAATAACCAATTTATTATTGCCTCTAGGGCATATTTCCAACACTTGTTGCGTGCATCTTGGTGTTAAGATCTTTCTCCTTAGCCCTTATTCTTCTATGCTAGGCTGAGTGTAGCCTCTGGTTAGATATTCAATGGGGCAACACTTGTGCTACCCCACCCAATAGTCGTGTGAGATGCACAATTTTATACAGCGAATGGTATTGCTGACTGAGAAGCGTGTATCCAAGCATGGGATTTTAAGCTAACAAAAAGCATGGGATCTTCCCAAAATATTTCTTGCATTTTATTTATTCCGTATGTTAGTTTTGACCTAAGTCAAGCTTTATAAAGTTTGACCAAATTTATCAAAAACAATCTAAATTTTCACAATAAAAAATACTTATCATATGAAGATATATTCAATGATGATTCTAATGGTACTAATTTGGTATTGTGGACCGACAGAAAGGCCCATTCTCATGTGCGCTACTGCAGGCCCGACAGGGATAATAATGACTCACAGAAATATTTCAGTTTCTTGTAGTGATATGTGAAGTAAATAAAAATAGAGGGAGTACTACTACTAGCTAGTATTGCCGCTGAGTAGGAAGGACCCCTAGTAAAGAATTTATGTTTGACTCATGTAAAACCCTTCTAGAATTGGTAGTATGTAGGTTTAACTACCAGCTCTTTTCCGTGATATGTTTTTTTAGTGATCTACTAGCACATATGCCCGTGCGTTGCAACAGGAGAGATTTTTTTGCGAGAAGCATCGGGAGAGATAATTGATGTGTCCATCAAAACGTTCTCCACAATAGTGGCGCGACAGAGCGGAGAGCTGTGGTGTTCTCGTGGGTCATGTTTGGTCCGTGAGATGTTTATAGTAGTGGGGTTGGTCTGAGTGGCGCCCACCACCCAACTCGTGCCTTTTTTTCCTTCAAGTCCACCTCCTTGTCGAAGTTGTGGTGACCTCCATATTTTCTTTAAAACATACGAACATTTTTTTTGGAAAAAGCGTTAATTTCTGGAAAAAGGCAAAAAAAACTTGAAATCGGAAGATTTTTTTAATTCATAAACATTTTTTGAAAACAAGACCATTTTTAAGGCGGAGAAACGGACATATGTTGAATTTTTGAACAATTTTTTAAAATGGAAACTTTTTTTGAACTTTCAAAACCATTTTGAAAAATGTGTTTTTTATCACGAACATTATTATGAATTTGTGAACATTTCAAAAAATATATTTTTCGAATTTTTATTATTTCTAAAATGAACTTTATTTTGTAAGTCTCGTAAAAATTTGTAATTTGTTTTAGAATTAGAACTTTTTTGAATTTCGAGAAAAGTTATAACGAAAATATAAATTTAAAGTTCCAAATATTTTTGAATATGGGAGTTTTTTTAAAATTCTAAGATTTAACAAAAATTATTACAAAAAATGAAATTTGGGAAAATTTAAAAATAAAATTTATGGAAAAGGAAAATATAACTTGAAAGGAAAAATAGAAAATTATAAAAAACTCAAAAAACGGAAATGGGCCCGCCCAAGATTGGGCGACAGATGGGAAGCTAGAACTATATGTCGCTCTGCGACAAATAAGGTTTCCCAGCAGCGTGCGAAGGATATAAATGTGGGGCTTTTCTGGGCCTTAGCGCGTGCGGGCCACGTACAAAATTCTGGACAAAACTCTTTTGTTTTCTTTTCTAGTAGCTAGACCAAAAAAATTTAGTACCACCTCGGGTATAAAAAATATATTTTCGGTGGTGAATGGATGAAAAAATTGGCGAAATGCACCTTACTTTATTGGTAGGTATAGATATAGATATAGATATACTGCATAGCAACTCATACCAAAGTCCATCCTCACTTAATATGAAGGTACGTTTCATGATGAACCTAATGGTATTGAACCGATATTGCAGTTATTGATACTTTGTCTATAAACTTCATCAAAATTCATTAAGTTTGACTTAAGACTAATCTGCCCTAATTTTTGACAAAGTCCCACAACATTTTCTCCAGATTCTTGCAACGAAACAAAGCACAGCGGGAGTAACTGCATTTCATCATCATTGCGCACAACCCCTTCATGTTTCTGCATGTACTAATAAAGCTCGGTAATCCTGCACCAAGATTACCAGACTCATCTATCATACCATGACCGTCTTACGTAGGTTGCCTGCTTGGTAGAAGGCACGAGCATAAGCTTAAAACATAGCCCGCCAAAAAAATCAGCTCCTGAACCTACGGGGTGAAACGCACTCTTGTCTTGTCAAGCATTAGGCGGCGAACAAGCCAAAGCATCAAAATACCGAGGAGTCACCATTGCTAGGATGGCTCAGCTGGTGAGCGCTGAGCGCATGCGCCGCCGCTCTTCGAGGCCAGCACCACCTCCCAGCCAGGCCCTTTCAGAGGGATAAGAGGGGCGGCACTGGCAGCCGCAGCAGGGCCAGTTAGGTCGCTCCTGTCCATCACCTTCAGAAGGTCCTCGTCACTCATATCCGTCTGGATCATCCTGCCTTCCTCGCCCTGCTCATCCTTCAGCAGCGCCAGCAGCTCCACCTCCTGCCGTTTTCAACAAAAAGTAGGAACACATCAGCAATCATGCAATCGTTTGATGATCACTGAAGAGACAATTTACACGGTACACTGGACACCATCTTCTATATTCCGGACATATATTTTTACATCTAAGGCGTTAGGCTTAGCGGCATCTTGTTGAAATTATCCCTTCACAATCACCACGTGCTCTACCTTCAGGCCCGGCCCATAGGCCGGGCAAACGGGGCGCCCGCCCTGGGCCCCCGGGAATCAGGGGCCCCGGCCCAGGTGTAGTTTTCTGTTTAGTCTTAAACCTAGAAAATACAGAGGTAAAAAAAAGAAGAGGGCCCAAAGTGCAGCCAGTAAGGAAAGCCCACCACGCTGTTGGACATGGGTGGAAGTCACACGTTGGAATTAAATCGATGGTTGTTGGATAGGGATCTCTCTCCACGGCGGCGTCTCCTCCTCTTCCCAAATTTCCTATCTCAGTCTCCAAGAACAGCGCCGCCTCTCCCATGCCTTTCTGATTTTGAGATCGCGACCAACCATTAACGGAGGAAAATGGTGCAATTTCGGCCCCAATTAGCTCTTCTTCATCCGTTCATTCTGCTCCATCCCCATATGATTGAGAGATTGTAACAGGTTCTTATTTCTAGTAATTTGGTTCCTTAGTTCTGTGATTCAATGTTAAATAATGTCAATCCATGGTGAGAATTTTCATAGCACTATTTTAACTTTAGACATACTTATCTTTTGGAGGTAATATGTCTCTTATATTTGGAGGGCATTGTTCAGATATTACAGGCTGAAGTTTTCGTGGACTCGTACATTTCTTATATTCCATCCAACAATCCACATTAAGGTGCTTTCGTTCCTTGACTATATATATCTTGAACACAATTTTCTAGATTATGTATATTGAATCTTTTTCTGCAATTTTTGTAGTTCTGTTGTAGAATGTCTTCTAGTATTTTGCCAGTAGTGAATTGTGATTAGAGCAAAGAAAATAATGGGATTACATTTGTTGGTAGAGTATCTTTTTAAAGGAATTCCCAATGGGAGTAATTAACATTTCAAAACCTGTAGTTACTCTTGGGATTTATGATATTGGTTTTGTTTCATTTGAACAACGAAATAATAATTAAGATGAAGCCAAGATCATCGACATATAACGTGTTGCATCGTACCGATTGGTTATTTTACTTATGCAGTACTATAAATGAAGTGATCCCCGCAAAAAAAATGAAGTGTTAATGGGGCCCTAAGTTTTACTTTCGCCCCAGGGCCCCCAACATGCATGGACCGGCCCTGTCTACCTTCAGCTCTCCAAAAGCTCTCGTCATAATCTGACCCTGTGACAATGAGGAGATGAGCCCCGATGCCAAAAAAATTACGCAAGCAAGAGTCCAAAGATCATCCCCTAACCATACCTCAACAGGATTCGATGTTGCCAGCCGATAAACATGAACCTGTTTTGTTTAACCAATGCGGTGGCATCGATCCATAGCATGTAAATCCATCGGAGGATTCTGCAGAACAAATAAAGTGGGAACTCCTATGTGGCACCTTAAAAGCATCTCCAATGCATCATGTAGATATAAAAATAACCGAAAAATACATCACTAAGGCCTAAAAACGCCCCCCAACAGATAATGTAGATGCAAATTTTATACATCTGTTGTAAAATGCATCACCAAGTGATGCAAATATACATACACCGCTTGGGCGCAGATATACATCATCAGGGGAAAATATCTGGTGCACCGGAGCTTGTGCTACCGGTGCACCGAACACACAATGTGTTTTTAAAATGTTCAAAAAATTCTGTAAAAAAATTAGTACACTCACACTATATTAATGTAGGTTGTCATAAAATTTCAAGTCAAAATTCGAAACATAACTCAAAAAACAAAAATGACAAATTCAGCATTGAATAGTACATAACATAACCTGGGCTTTAGATTTGGCCCATTATCACACTGACGTCAAATTTGTCATTTTTGTATCTTAAAAAATATTTCAAATTTATGTACGAATTTTTATGACATTATACAATGATTTTGCGTTAACATGCTATAATTTTTTTCAGATTTTTTTAAATATTCTATAGCATCCGGTGCACCGGTAGCATCACAAACGTGGGTGCACCGGATACATTCCCATATCATCCGATATAAAACGCAGTTGCGCCGTGCGAAGCCCAACTGCCATCCGGAGGGCTCCCGCTGCCTCGCGACTACTCGATCCCCTTTCCGCACACGTCCTGCGACCCGGCGGCCTTCGTTGCCGCTACTCCCACGTTCGTCCTCCCATGGTAGCGCCACCAGGGATCCTCGAGGTGCGCCCGCTCGAGTTGGTTGCGGAGGAGATGGAGCTCGACGGGCTCCACATCCACCCGTCAGGACACTGTTGCTGCTCGAGGCTGGACACCATGGCGCCATGGCCTGATCTCGGCCATGCCCGCGCTCGTTGTCACCGGTGGAGGACAAGGTGACGCTGTTATTGCTGCTCAGCCACGCCCCGCGACTTCTATTGCTGCTCTCGAGCTCCCATTGTTGCTGCTGCATGAACTACTGCTCCGGGCGCTGCTGCTTTTCTTCTATTAGCGCAAATGGCATGCAGGCGCATCTTGTTTGATGATGTGCAATTTATAATTCTAGCATGTAAAAACAGTTTTGACCGCTCTGATTTAATTTAGTTTAAGTGGCTTCAATTGAGTACTACCCGCTCCATTTTATTTTAGTTTAATTTTAGTTTTGCACGTTTCGACAGTAAAATTCAGTCTCGACAGTTAAATTCAGAGACAACAATTTTTACATCACATTGAAACGACGCCGCGCTTGATGTATTTTACATGATCGGTTGGAGTTGGGTGTTTTTGGGTGATGTAAAACCCACTTTTTGATGATGTAACTTTACGTATAAATTTATTTGGTGATGCATTTTACATCTAACACTTTTTTATTATGTATTTTAAATAATTTGTTGTAGATGCTCTAAGCACCATCTGGAGGAACTGGTGCTCACGTGCGCCCGTTTGTGGGCCAATCAATGTAGAAAGCGAGCCGCTAAATCGCATTTGACCGGTTTCTTTTCTGGTAGCTCAATCGCATTTTGACTGGTGCGGTTGACTGGTCAACTTGTTGACCTTTAAAACAAATAAGCAAAAAATAAAAAATTTCCAAAACATCAAAAAAGTTCGTGAATTCAAAAATATTCACTAAATTTGCAAAAAAAACATCATGAATTTGAAAAGAAGTTCATTATTTTTTTTGGAAATTTTCATCAAATTAAAAAATTTCACAAAATTTTATAACTAATCATCGCATTTGAAGAAAGTTCATCAATTTTGAAAAATTTAATCGAATTTGAAAAAAGTTCATCTATTTTGTTTAAATGACATCTATTTTGAAGAAAGTTCATCACTTTGAAAAAACAATCATTGATCTGAAAAAGTTCACAAAAAATGAATAAAGCTCATAAATTCAGAAAAAATCACCAATTTAAAAAAACATGAATATGAATAAAAATCAATCCAATATTAAAAGAAGTTCAAAAAAATTAAAAATGATAATTAAATTTGAAAAAAACGTTCATAAAATTTGAAATAAAATCTAACAATTTAAAAAAAAGCTTCATCGAATTTGTAGCAAACTTCATCGATTTTGAAAACAAGTTCATCGTGTTAAAAAAATTCGATTTGGAAATGGTTCAAAATTTTAAGAAAATAAAAAATAAACATGTAATAAAAAAGAAAAGAAAAAAATAAAATTTAGAAACCCAAGTTGACAACGCTGAAAAAATGAACAAAGAAAGAAATTGGCTAGCCTGCTAAAAGACCTTGAGTACAGGGGGTGCGCCCTCTTTACTGCTGGATGGCATTTAAGCGGCACCTTAAGCGCCGTATAGGAAATGCCCTGAAGTTCAGCATATGGGAAAATAAAACGAGATAGGACGGGCCTAGCAGCCTGGTGTTGTAGTGCATGTGGGCCGTGTTATTTGGGCCCCTCATTGGACTGGACCAAAGCCTTCTCGCTAGGCACACTGGTCAGCGAAACCAGCCGATCGACCATAACGATATCAATGTCTCGCTAGGCATGATGAACGATGGATTGTATACTTAAAAAGGGCACAGCTGATGAATTACCCATGCATCAGCGCGGCCGGTAGGCAGGCGGTCAAAGGCTAAAATGTGACGACACAGCACGCGGGATCAAGACCGCGTGGCACACACGCGCATGCATTGGGTGGGCACTGGTAGCATAGCAGCGTGGCGATTTTGAAAAAAAGTTCATCATTGGGTAAATCATCATCGCGTGGGTGAAATTCTTGATCAGTAAAGTTAAGCCAGATTTAATGAAAATGCTGAGAAATTACTATTAAAAGTTCAATCTAAATATGTATATATTCCTATTGAAAATGGTGATTTGGTTTAGCATCATATAGAAATATAGTGAAATTGTACCACTCTTTCATTTTATACTTTATTTAACTTTGCCGCACATTAACTTTTCTCTGTGCTCCGCCGCTGATAAATACCACATGCTCCCTCACAGATGCAATAAATCATATGTAGGCGTAATTTATTAGAACATTATTATAGTGCCAGAGGGACAAAAGAAAGTCTAAAGAGCCTACATGTGGACCTAACCAAACCGTGTTATAAAAGGTAGATGTAGTAGCATAGAGCAAACATGACAATGCAACCTACAGTTGTGGCAAAGTTGACGAGAGGAGGTAATAGAGACAAAGCAGGTTGATCACCATGTTTCCGATCCGGTATTTGGATGGGAGCCCAATAGCATTCCGTGGGATTGAGTGACACAGGGAACTTGTTGAGTGCTCGTTGTTGTCCCCCATCTTCTCCTTACCCATTATTGTGCAATGCTAGTCTTAGTATGGCCTCTTGTTCGTCATATTGATGTGCATGAGGTCATTTTTCCGGTCGGACCATGTGTCGGAACTTTGCCTGGACATTGTATGAAAAAGTGATACAATCTAACATCTTTTTTGTGTACTTTTACTCCTGTTGTGTGGCATTGTTATATATTTAGCCTCTAATGTCACATCAACTCGAAGTATTCATCAAATTGTTGGGTCTCAGCATGTATACCAGTTAGCTGCTGTCTCGGGCGTTATACAAAAGGAGTAGCACAAGGCACAGATGAAACTTGGCGCCAAGCGGCTCAAATAGATTAACACTTTAGCACTGAATTTATGTCCCGATTATCTCGGCATGCTAGCGATAGGCTTCTTAGTTTACATAGTAGTCTTTCTTGTCAAGCTGATATTTTTTGGTTGTGTTTGTTCTGGATGTTCTGGCCTCTTCCTTCTTAGTCGAGATCATTTTTCTTGATGATGTAATAAACTCTGTAATAAGTTTGGATGCATGCATCTGTGACGCAGAACCGAGGGTAATAAAACATTCCATTGATATTTAAAACTAAACGCACTTATGCATTACTCACCCTATAGCTAGACTATCATCCAAATTATTACACCTTATTACACCAAGAGTCTAAAAGCTCATATGCTTTCGCACACTGAAGTACCACATACAGGTCTAGTGCGGGGCCATGTGGATAACCTGCACAAAATTAGAAACTTTCATCACTTTGGAAACAATATAATCATGAGAGTACCTAATTTTCCAACATAAGAGACATACTCCCGATCGGATTTGAGACTTAAGTTGCCTATTCGCCCCACCAAATGAGTTTCTAAACATATTTGCAGTACTAGTTAGCGGAGGAAGGTTAAAAGCCACATAATTGTTCATCATAACAGACCCACGAAAAGGCACATCACGAAAACAAATGATGGATCACACAGTCTTTGGCCCTGTTTGGTTCAGCTTTTATTGACAGATTCCGCTGCCGCGTAGCAGAATCTAAACCAAAGGGCGAACCCAGCAGAATCTGATTTCAGAAATCCGCTGCCAAAATCTAAACCAAAAGCGGAAGCAGCCCAGGACGTGCTTTCCAAAACCTGATTCCGCTGCGGGCCAAAATCTGAAAAAGCTGTATCAGCTGGTTTGCCAAATGACCTACATCTTTTTCATATCAAATTTTCCACAGCTATTTTTCCACAACAGATTTTTCACTGCTTTTAGAAATCCACAGCCGAACCAAACAGGGCCTTTGTCGTAGAAACAACAATTTTACTACCATTCCGGTTGTGTTTGGTCAGATTGTCATGGCTAAAATAACTCCTCTAGAGAGGTGACAAAAGAATATTTCTATTCTTAGGGGACTCCGATGTTCCAAATGAATTTCTCCTGAAGGAGCGGTTATGGTTCACCATGCCGACATACATGGATATTTACGGAAAACAACCATGGATATGTAGATTCCATATGAATACATCTAATTCTTAAGGCATGTTAACCTCCACCAGTCTCTGAACCAGATTTAACCATCCGTCAGAAGGCGACGT
>NC_041392.1:40684560-40702352 GCF_002162155.2 Triticum dicoccoides
AACAAGAATATGATTGTTTAGTTTCTCTGTTGTTAGGTGTGTTTCCAAACTATATAAACAGGGCTGCCACGCCTATTATAGCCATGCCAAGAATCAATCTAAGCTAGCTTAGCCTTCTTTCTTAGCATAGTTAGTGGTAGTTATCTCAGTATGTACAAGCATATGTACGATCGATGATGTCCAGTAAACTAGTAATAAATTGGCAGACTACCACATTACCTGCTTCCTCCTATCTTCCAGCTTAACATTACCATCAATTCGGCAAACCTTCAGACCTTTTGTATCCAAATAATAGTCAAGGATGTCCAAAACTTTTGTCCACTGAGAAAATATAAGGACCTACAAACATATCAATGGAACTATATGTCAGGTCCGAAAATTACAATAATGAACATGTGCTTGCACGTGCCCAACCTTGTGATTTCGTTTGAGTAGAGCATCCAGTAACCTATCCAACAGCTGAAATTTGCCACATTGTTCGAGAAGCTTTTCAACAGGTGGATAGAAGTCTGCAAACAGAAAAGTAACAATGTGGATAAAAGAAAATAAATCAAACAGAACAATGAAACTAGCATATGTCCAATGAGCAATGATACACACAGCTTGTGTCGAATGCAGCATCCAAAAGATCAGGGTGGCCACAATTTTTCCTGAGCTGAATGAGTAGATTATTTAGCTTCGTCTTGATGCCAGGTCTCCGCAAAACTATAATATAGCAAAAACTTGTCACATTCATATGTTATTTACTTATGGGCAGATTGGACAATAAGTACGCATGAAGACATGCATGAGATGAGCGTACACACACATACCAATATCTGTGTTCTCATGCAAGTAGTTGTCGAATGTCCTCTCAACCAAGTGATTCTGGATTTGTTTCTGATGTTCAGTCATGTTAGCATAAATGATTATCTCTTTCTTTCGTGGAAGCATGTGTTCTACATCCTCCTTCATCCGCCTTAGAAGGAATGGACGCAAAATGGCATGAAGCTTTGAGACAACAAGGACTCTTTTGTTCTCATCAGTTTCTTCCTGTTGTTCCCCATCTCCCTTACCAGAAAAATCAAACCTGTAAGAATAAGAATACCATCAGATCAACAGAGGCCAAATGATACAGATTTCCATGAAATATTCAACAATAACTTCACCATCTTTACGACAAAAAAATTAAAAAAAACATGTTAGGGTATCAAATCCATCCGAATAGTTCAAGTAGTATGTCCATATTTCATAATTCATCGGTATACAACTAAGCAAACATAACATATCAACAGGTAACCTAAATAAGATAACATAAATCTGAATAATAGACAAATTGATAGGCATGGCATATCAGTGTCTGGTACACAACATAAATCAGGAAGAATTGTCATAACAACTGTTTTCTATTACTGGTGTTCTTAAAGTCTACATGTCCCAAATTTACAATTAAGAACATCTGCACATGGAGCTATATACCCACAAGTGGCAAATACACAGTGAGATGGCAGCTCACGCACATAATAATATCAGCCAGAGAACCCTGGCAGTGCCCACTGTGGCCAATGGTAATCCCTCATTTTCGGGGAGTTACCCATGTGGAGTGCAATTTTTCTGCCCTGTAACATTTGGAACAGGGCTGCGTTGCCAACTTTATGGTTAACCATTTCTAAATTCTTTCTAATAAATGGGTACTGCCCCTGCCAGGTTACTCAAAAACCAAAATGTTTCAAGAGTTGTATGAATAATAAATTACTAGGATTACACCATATATTTGTTTATATGCTGGGGAATTGATAACTCACTTAATTAAATTCAACAGATTTGTTTGCATTGGTTGACCACAATATGCGCTCTTAAGGACCAAGCATTATAACTTTACGGATCCTGACAAATGACATAACTCCTGACTAGAACAGACAGACATATCTCCGCAATTAGATTCATACATCATTTGACTATCAATACAACATCTAGCCAATGACAGAGCAAACTATCTGAATGCTAGAAAAATGTTACATTGGATGATTCAGGTAGCTTATCTAATTATAATCAATATAAGCCAATAAAAAAGGCCACAAGATTGGCGGCAAGCACAAGAATTGCTCCCAGGATACGAAGACTATGGAGAAAAATGGCATGCACAGAAACTACATAAAGTAAAGGGGCAGACAGCAGTGCAGGTGTTAGTTCAGCAGATCATACCATGACTCAAATTCCTGATGGGATGAGAATATATCAGGCAAAATGAAGTTCAGTAGCGACCACAGCTCTGCTAGGTTATTCTGAAGAGGTGTCCCAGTCAAAAGGAGCTTATTCTCCATCGGAATGCGCCTTAGCTCCCTCAATAATTTACAATTCGTATTTTTCAACCGATGCCCCTGCAAAAAGAAATATCAAACTGACATGTAAATACATAGGGATGGGGGAGAAACATACAAGGACAAAAATACGGAGCAGATGAAATTTCATCACCTCATCGACAACAACATACTTCCACTGGTAATTAGCAAGAAGTTTTGCATCAAACATGGCCATCTCAAATGAAGTGATTATTATCGGAAAATTAGGGCCAACTTTTTTGGGCATGAATTTCCTCCTTAGCTCTGCCCGAGCCACTTTATCTCCATGATAAATCAGACCAATCAGAGATGGAGCAAACCTGAAATCAAGAACTCAACATAATACAGCAAACTAAGAACATATACAGTGAAAGACAACCATGGATACTTTACCTTGATAACTCATTTAACCAGTTTGACAGAGTGGAAAGGGGAGCAATAACCATGTACGGACCGTCCATACCATTTCCTTTGAGATGGGCAAGAAATCCAATTGTCTGGATTGTTTTCCCGAGGCCCATTTGATCAGCTAGAATTCCATTTAGGCCGTTTTGCCACAGCGATATTAACCACTTAATACCCTTTATCTGGTAAGATTTCAGCTTTCCTCCAGTCAATAATGGAACAAGATTGGCTTGCTCCTTTTCCCACCTTTCTTCTTCAGTGAGAGTACTATCATCAGCAGTACGGTCTTCACGCGATCTTGTAAGCATGGCTGCGACTGCTGTCTTAGCCTTCTTCTGAACAATATTTATATACCATAGTGAGAAGCAACAGAAGGTTAACGTAATGTCTGACCATAGAAAATGACCAATGATCCATCTTGAGGAAAAAATTAACAAGACATTCACAATTATAGAACTATTAGATCCCATTGACATCAACAAGTCCAGA
Organism: Triticum dicoccoides; assembly: GCF_002162155.2. Taxonomy (NCBI): domain Eukaryota; kingdom Viridiplantae; phylum Streptophyta; class Magnoliopsida; order Poales; family Poaceae; genus Triticum; species Triticum dicoccoides. The sequence continues at coordinate 40,687,776 of NC_041392.1, forward strand.
CAAATCAAAGTAACGCTGATCTTATTCTAGTGTGTAGACAGCAGTAGCTATACTCCAACAAAACTCAAACTGTCAAACAACACCTTTAACTAAGACGTGTGTAGTACACATACACTAGAAGGATGCTACCAGTGTACAATAACAGATCAAGTGGCCTCCCCAGAATTATTCAAGCAAAATCCTCTGAGCAGGTAATACAGACGAACTGCAGCGCATCGACAGTATATGACAACCAAACATTTGCATAATCTGGAAGACAGACATAGTAACATATTCACGAATCCAGGAAGACAATGTATGAAATCAGAACTCACGTCATTGTACTTTGGCTTAGCCTTTGCTTTCCTCTTTCTGCCGCGACCTTTCTTCTGCTCTTCCACAGGTTCATCTTCGTCTTTAACTTCGACAGCTTTCTGCAACACCACAAATGTCAACAAAAGAAGAAGAGGAATTAAAATAACTATCAGGTAGTAGTGATCAAGAAACCGAACAGTGAGAGATATAGCCAGCATACATCTGTGATCTGCTCCATCCTCTCAAGCAGGAATTCAGAAAACAGCTGTGTCTTTGTCAGCAGTTCGTCCAGTTTGCTGAACCGCTCATTCGGATCAAAAGCCTTCCGAGCTTCTCTCTTCCTGGCCTCCTCCTCTTCCTCTGCCTTGAGCCGGGCCTGGCACAGCTCATCTTCCTCCTTGGCCATCACCTCCGTAACCAAACCAGCGACGCCGTCCTGGAACTCATCAGACTCCCCCTCTCTGACGGAGTTCAGTAACTGATCTTCAGTGGCCTCGCGCTTCGAATCGCCGGCGTTTCCCTCGTCCTTGGCCTCGGGCATTTTCTGATCTCGCGCAAGAATAACCGTGTCAGGGTAAAGGATCGAATTTTCTTTTCGTGGAACAAAAAGGGGCCGAAATCGCTCGAAAACCTAATCGGACGAAATTCAAACATCGCGCCCAACCGAAGGAAATGGAGTCGGCCTAGGAATTGAAAGACGGAAGTTTTCGAAGAAGAAATAACCTCGTCCGATAAAGGGGAATCGGCGTCGGTGGCGGCGGCCGTGATGACGGTGGGGGCGGCGGCGGCCGCCACATTCGCCACGGCGACCACCATCTTGACTGGCTTCGACGGCGACGGGCGGCGACGCTGGCGATGGCCGAGGGAGCCGAGGCGGCGGGGGCACGGGCAGGAGCGCCTCGGGTGGTGGTGGTGGTGGGGGTGGGGTGGGGAGACGAAACGAAAGGGCGGCGGCGCAGGGAGAGTGGGTGCGAACCGGCGGAGGCAATAGGTCCTTTTGAAGGTGGATGGACAGCGCGTGCATTTCAAAAAGACTCTCTTTTTTTGGGGAAAGTATTTCGAAATGATCCACCTGCCAAAATTAGTGTACTAGTATAGATTGGTAATCAGCTGCGTTTCCTTCCACTAAGTTTGCACGTGCAACGCACGGCTTGACTAATGCTCTTTGTTAAGATACAACATCTATTCCCAATCAAAACACTTTGTCTGTAGTTATAGTTCTTAATGGCGGTGTAAGAAAATAACAACAATGAAAAACAGCCAAGGTAACAATTCATATGACATGGTAACATACTTTCCAGCCGAAAGTCAACATGGTTTGGGCCAAATGAAAAATGCAAACCTCTTGCAGCAATCTCCGCCGCCTTTTTTTTGCGAGCATAATTGCTGGTCACTTGATTTGCATAGTTTTCTCTGGCATCCAGGATCTAAGAAGAACCCTTCAAGGTTTCCTAGAAGTGTCTCACTGAGAAGAAAAAACAAGAGGTTAAACCTCAGTGCGAACAACAGAAACTACTGGCTTCGAGCTTACCCTGCTAACTCGATGCCTCATGTTAAAAATATTGGATGTCGGTCAATGTGCTACATATCCGAATGGTTTTCTAATCAAACTTAATTACATATATGGCACACGAAATGATAAACGTCTGGCAGTAACAGTCAAAACTCATTACCCTGTTCTAATAAAAAAATAACACTTCACAAGAACAACTTAGCTAGATGCATAGTTATTTTTTCGAGATAGTTAGATCATTTCATTGTGAAATAGAATTATTTAAACGACATGTCTGTTTGTTCCCTGACTGCTTACCTCCAAAATATATAACAGTCATGAATATTAAGCACTTGAATATGAGCTTTGATAAGTCAAGCACATGTACACCAATGAAGAATTATGTTTTTTATTGTCTTATAAACGATAAATGTGTTGCACAGTTGGAATGGAGACATGCAGCTTCATCCCCATAAAGGTTAGAAGCTTCATTGCAGAAGTCATTCTGCTGCAAACATTCAGAACAAATCAGTATAAGGACATGCATAAGCAAATTAAAGAAAAATGACATATTAGGATTGCATCAATTTGTCTTGCTTAGATGGCTTACCAGCGAAACCTCTGTCATTGATTATTTTATATTGCAACATCACAGCTGACTTCATGGAGCTCTTCAGGTCATCTTTTTTTTTTCTAATCTGAAACATGAACACATGGGTGATTAAAAACATTACTTTACATTCAATATGCGCATGATCCTAAATACAAGAGTTTCTGATTGTAACCTGAAGGTGTCCAAGCGCATTTGTTATTTGTAATCCTGAAATTTGAATCTAGTGGTTTGCCATTGATAACCTGCACATTCTCTTGTTAAGTTGGTAATCACTAATGCTGACTTGAAACAGAACATATATGAACTTCTAAGCAATCACATCCTAACCTCAAGATGTTGATGAGCTCCAAGATGTTGATGAGCTTCAAGATGTTGTAGCATCCTGTAGGTGCAGATGAAGTGCCTCAAGATGTAGGAGTAGTTTTTTTTTTTCATGATGCATATGTTAGGCATCGAAAGAAGTTGAGTCTGTATGAAACTTGATTCGTATGCTGTGACTCCATTTTCGTAATGAAAATAAAACCTCTTTGTTTTGAGCTTGCCAATCCTGATTAGTGACATTCCCAAGCCCTTCATTTAGCAGAAGACTTACGTATTACCTTTCTTCTTATGTCGTCTAGATGTTGGACTTCAGTGGCTAGTAAATTATCCAGAACACCGCTAGTCAGTGGTCTTGCTCCTACGCTAGTAAAAAATCAGCCCATACTTAGTTGAGACTTCATGATAGAAGTAAGAAGGTATACATTCTATGGAGATTACAAAGCCATTTCCTAAATGCTGGAATCAGTTACAGCTCAGCAGAGACACTGGAGAAAGACAGAGGTGAAGGGGAGGATGCAGGTTGCAGCTGGTTCGGAGGACTCACAGGCGGCGATGGAGAGGTTCGACCAGCAGAGCACCAATAAGCCGAGGCTGGCTGCTGAGTCGCTCCTCCATGCCCTAGCGAAGGAAGAGATCGTCGCGCATCAATCGGCCGGAGAAGGGGCGCAACGGTGGCGAAGGGCAGTTCGCGGAGGGAGATCTTCGTCAAGATACGTAAGCGTGCTCCATTGCCCCATCTGGCGGCTGCTACTCAGGGAGGAGGATGACCGCGCGTTCCGCCTGGTCGGCAGTGTGCTCGGCCCCGGCGCGACCGCGTCCGTGGTGTGCATCAGGGCGGAGGCATCGCCATTGCCGCGGGACACGTTCAAGGTGTGGGCTAAGGACCGCCGCCGGCGGATATCAACCGCAAGGCCGACACCGTCCTGGCGGACATCGAGGTGACAAGCAGCACGTCGCCCGGCGACGTCACAGCCGAGGAGCTCACGTCCCGCGACGGCTCCATGCCAAAGAGCTCGAACATCTCCGGGTCCTCCACCCGGTACGGTACTGCACCGTCTCCTGGAGCTCCCGCTTGACATCCTCCAGGCCGCCCACGACACCTTGGGGACCTCCACCGGACCCGTCTCCCGCAGCGCCGACGGCTTGGTCACCTCCTTGGCGTGCACCAGCTCGTCCATGATCACGGACATGGAGTTGAGCACCTCCACGTCGATGGTGTCCGCCTCGAGGTCGATCACGTCCATCTTCTGGCGGATGCACTGGAAGGCCGCCTCGGAGCAGAGCACAGCGAGGTCGGCGCCGACGAAGCAGTGCGTGTCCTTGCTGATGCGCTCCAGGTCGACGTCGTCCGAGAGGGGCATGTCCTTGGAGTGGATGCGGAGGACATCGAGGCGGCCGACCTCGTCGGGCACGCCGATATCGATCTCCTTGTCGAAGCGGCTGAAGCGCCGGAACGCGAGGTAGAGGCTGTTGGGGCGGTTGGTGGCGCCGATGACCATGACCTGCGCGCGCGGGCGGAGGCCGTCCATGAGCATGAACAGCTGGGACACGACGCGGCGCTCCACCTCGCCGTGCGTCTTCTCACGGTTGGGCGTGATGGCGTCGATCTCGTCCATGAAGATCAAGGACGGCGCCCGGGCCTGGGCGAACACCTTGCGCAGGTTGTCCTCGCTCTGGCCGGCCATCATGGACATGATCTCCGGCCCGTTGACGACGACGAAGTTGGCGCCCGACTCGGCCGCGATGGCGCGCGCGAGCAGCGTCTTGCCGGTGCCGGGCGGGCCGTAGAGCAGGATCCCCTTGGGTGGCTTCACGCCCAGCGTCTTGAACAGCTTGCGGTGGCGCAGCGGCAGCTCGACCAGCTCCCGGATCTGCGCGAGCTGCTTGCGGACGCCGCCAATGTCGTCGTAGCCCGGGCCGTCGAGCCTCTCCTCGTCCTCCCGCTTGACCGGGTTGGCGTCATCGCAGAAGACCTGCATGCCCGCTGCCACGATGACACACTCGTCAGGGTCCGTGTCGACGACCTTGATCTTCACGGCGTGCGTGTGGCCGTGCATCACGAAGTAGGCTGCATCCACGCCAAAACAAATCAATCAACAGCTCAAGAAGACGCAAGAACAGATCAAGAAGACGCAAGAACAGACCAAGAATCAATCAACAGCTCAAGAATCGCCTGACGACGGTTACTTACGCTTGACGTAGGCGTCGAACAGGTTGCCGCTGATGCCGTCGACGGAGTCCTCGAAGGGGGAGATGGCGACGCGGGCGGCGTCCTCAACACTGATCCTTGGAGTGGACGTGGCGGCCTGGTCGGCGCGTGGGCGGTGCGGGCGCTGGACGGCGCGATGGTCCGGGCAGCGCGAGTGCGGACGGCGCGGCAGCGCGTGGCGCGTGGACGGAGGGGCTGTCCAGCGGCGCTTGTATACAGGCACATGTGGAGGTTGTCCGGCGGCGGTCGAGGCGTGGCTGGTGCGGAGGTTGTAGGGAAGAGGTGGGGCGAGGTGTGGGGCGGTGGCCAAACTGCCCCGACGGCGTGGTAGCGAGAGGGCAGCAACGTGTTCGGGACGATGTTAATTCAATGGCATGGTGGGTAAATAATTAAGGCAATGGCATGGTGGGTAATTAAAGTATAAAACGCGTTTAGTATGCTGGAGTGATGTAGACCATCGGATTGCAGGTTTCGATGGATAGGATGATCTGGTTCTCCGCCCTCTCTTGCTTTTATAGGGGTAGTAGATATGAAAGTATGAAAGAATTTGAAATTGTTCATAACTTCATATAGGATCGTATGAATGAACGGGCATCAATTTTGAAAGGTACTCCCTCTTATCACTAAAGTGAAAAGGCTTATAGATGGGCTCAAATTAGTGTCGGGCATGGTTTGGACCCGCCACTGCTATTTCGAAAAAGTTGCAGTGGCAGCCCGTGGGTCACACCCGCCTCACGTAACCTCTTCCAAAATTGGCCCGAGAGGGTGGAAAAGGCATTGGCAAGCAGTCAGTATGTGCTCGCCACTAACGTGAGTTGAGAGTTAGATTTTTCACCAAACAAAATTTCTAATTTTATTAGAAAAGAAAATTGTGAAATATTTGCTCGAATAAGAAAACCTCGACAGTTTTCACAATCATGTCCGTATGAATTTCCTGGATAAAGCTCAGCCATGCGGAGAGCAAAGGGGAGCGCTTTTCTTTTGGGCAGGCTAGCGATCTGGCACTTCCTTGGAAATGGGCTTCACGTGCCAGTTGGCCCAGTTAACCACAGGCTTCGGAGGTCATCTGCGGCAAAAATACGGATCCGGGGAAAACCGCACGGGAGGTATCCAATTGGTTAATTGGGCTGATAGCCCAACAACCTTACTTTAGGCCCGTTTGAAAGAAATGCAGGCCAGGTTTTAGGTGGAACAGTATGGGAGAGAGAACATATCGGGGAGTAGCGTAGTTTTTTTTTTTGAGACACTCGGGGTAGCGTAGTGGTTCCATCGATTTGTTTCTGCGTAGTTTTTTTTGTTTGAGACACTCGGGGTACTACGGTACCCCGAGCTTCGCTTGGCGGTGGCATATTGGGTAATAATGCCCAACTATGCTTCCTTCGATTTTTGGACAAGGTTCGACTAGCTTCTCGTTTTTTTTACTGTGAGAGTAGTTTGCTCTGCGAAGCTGGCTTCTCGGAGTAGTTTGCACGTAGGCTCTACAAACTTCATTCTTATTCTATTTTCAGATAGTCTATATTACTATTAAAAGAACGAACATAGATTCTTTTAAAACCACACAACAAACTATACAAGAAATAACCAGAACATTTGGATCGAATCAACTTAAACACATCCTACTGTCCATATTACGTCAATATTCTATCACCTAGATCAACACATTAGATCAAATGTTCTGCCGGCAGACGTTGTGGTCTGTCAATCCTCCCAGCGCTTCGCATCCTTTGATCCCCGCGGTCCCGCCTGCGACACCGTGATTTGTGGATCAGTTCCACCCGAATCGTACCTCCCCCTTTATTTCTCTAGCCACCGTGATTTGTGGCGCCATCGTGTTGGGGCTGGCCCACTCGGTGGCCGAAATCCCGACCGTCGAGGTCATCTGCGGCAACAACGATTCATGTTCCAGGTTCAACAACTTGCCGAAGTCCATGTACCAGGTTCGTGAGTTCATGTGTGCGCCCCGCTCGCTTCCATGTACCAAGACCTTTGTGTGGATTTCAGTGTTCGATTTCAATAGCCAAGATTGCGTCATTGTCAAGGTTTAGTTGTGAGTTCTTGATCGCTGGGATTGGATTGGATGGCGTAGTAGTGTAGTACTACAGGGCAAGAAGCCAAAATTGGATGGCAGTATTTCTTCTTTTGCTGTCAGAAACCTTTCTTGTGTCGATTACAGGGCAAGAAACGGTTTTATTGTTCGTGCAAAAAATGGTTCGTCATTCCTAATTTTTCCCATTTTTGTTGCCCAAGGCACGAAGGCTATCCACAACGTCAGCGCCCTCAACGGCGTTTGCCACGACTTGCAGGTTGCGTGGCGGGGCACGGCGACATATATGTCCAATTCCTGATTCCTTCAGCTATTTTTGTTTCCTTCTTGGGTGCCCTGTGCATGCATGAAGAGATCATCTAATTCAGAGTTAACAACACTATTTGTCAAGTCATTTCTTTCGTATGCAATGTTTTCAGAGAAGGATGTACGAGATTAACCTTTTGATCTTTGCAGTATACAGTTTTTTATATAGTCCCAGTGTTGATGTTTTACAAAATGAAAGAACTATGTAGAAATCCCCCCTTATGCTTAATTGGTTACTTATTTCTCTCATTTTCCGTTGTATTCTGATTGGGAAGATACTGTTGGGCCTATGAGAAGAACATCAACTCTTTAATTGCAGGGGGTGTAGGCGAGGTGGTGTCGCCGCCCTTCCTCTACGCCGCCCACTACGGACCAACCCCTCCATGTCACCCTGCTGACTCCTTGCATGCAACCGACAGCCTAGGTACCTCACCCTATTCCTCGTCTATTCATATCCCTCCCACATCTGTTGCTTCTCCCTAACATCTAGATTAGCCCCTGGATATGGACAATTTCATGCCCTCCATTACAGTTGTTGCTATAATATGATTTATTACAACTTGTCTGAATGGATCAGAAGAAGATTGATAACTGTTTCGTGGGCATTCATGTATGTTTAAGTTTCATTTATCATCTGAAGTGTGAACTTGCTTCAAACAATCAATTTACCTTCCTGCCACAATTTTTTCTGCAGCGGTGGTTGTATTGGAAACATCTTCTTCCAAAAAGTAAATGTTTTCACACCACATATTTATGGTCTGTTTTGATTAGATAAGTGATTCAATGAGTAGCAATGTGGTCTTTCATAGAATTTATAGTGAACGATACTTTTAGAACTCTAAATTTTCTTATTTACCACCAAAATTGTAGCCCACAAACTAAAAACTAAATGCGTATTACTCTCTGTCCAGGATACTATTGTGAGATGGTCTGGTACATAAAAGACGGCCTCAGCCCCTCTACGGAAGCATCCAGTCTCACCGTTCCACAAATTTCGCCGGAACAACGATCTACCAATTTTGACGGACGCCGACCGCATGTGCTCATCCTGAGGTACGCCGTTCTAAAACTACGCAGCCAAGTCATGAGCAGCCTTGAAGTAGTAAGCTGTTATGTTTCAATATTTATTTGAAAGAGCATGTGTTTTGGGCTTTATACTTCACCATGACCTTGAACACCATCTCAGGTTTATCATTTAGTACTTCTCATTCATGGCCCTTAAAATGTATCCTCAGATTGTTTAACTTTGTGATCGCAGGAGTGTCTCATGGCTTAATAGTCGTTCATGTACGTGCAGTTTTTAGGAGTGAAGTCAGGAGAATAGCTTCTTCTCGGGTTGAGGTTTCAACAGGTTGATTTCAACGGAGGGATGATGGTGCAGTGGCCATATCTATGGTAAGACGTGTGGAGTAAAATTAAAAGTCGATACCTTTTTTGGTCTGCTAAAATTTTATGCATCTAGAGAAATTGTATCATATACTAAGGTGAGAAATTGTATTCTTCAATTCCTGACATTTAACAGTGAACCGAGATGTTCTAGCATGGACTACAAACTAAGAGCATCTCCAGCCGTTGGCCCCCCAGGAGGCGCCTAAAATCGCCCCTTGGGGGCGCACCGGCGCTAAACCGTGTGCTGGGGGCGTGATGCCCCCCAGTCGCAGCGCCCACGTTTTTTTGAAAACTCACGAACACGGCGCAAATTAAACTAAACTTCGGCGAGTTCGTTCATATTTAAAATATTTTACAAAAAAGAAAAAAAAAACGCTACTAGTCTGCGCCTCGCCGTCTGTCGTGGTTCTAAGTCTAACAGTAATGTAGGGGGGTAGGTATGGAGAGGCAAGATCTTAACTATGGAGAAGTTGTAAGCACACGAGGTTTACGAGTTCAGGCCCTTCTCAGAGGAAGTAATAGCCCTACGTCTCGGAGCCCGGAGGCGGTCGACTGGATTATGAGTGTACGAATTACAGGGGTGCAAACCCTTTACACTGAGGAGGGGGGTGGCTTATATAGAGTTCGCCGGGCCCCTCCGGCCCTCAGTTGTGCAGGGTTTTTAATACATTAATGATGCGTTTGGTTCACTGAAAAACAACGGTTTCCGATTTCAATGCTTCCTGAAACCATACCGTCGTGTTTGGTACGCCCGCACTGTCTTTGGTAGCCGCAGTTTCTGATACAGGACTTCATGAAACTGAAAACACCCATATCGGAGCTGATTGGGAAAACGAAACGCATCTCCATCAACCAAACGAAGTGCGCATTCCATAAAAGTAATCAGAAACGAAGCTTCCCGATACGATAAAATCAATACGTTACCGGTCCCGAACCAAACGCGTTGTAAGGTCAGGCGTTACTGGTAACGCCTTTAATAAAGTGCTATGATGACCATAAAAGCTACTTAATAACCGACCGTTAGTGTGCGGAGTGCCTTTAGGTCTCCTGGCCGTCGAGTGGTTGGATCTTGGTCGAGTGATTGCTTCTTGGTCGAGTGTCTTCGAGTCTGTCGAGTGGAACACCTCCAAGTCGATTGAAAGGTGATTTCTTCTTGAGATGTCCTTGGGTAGGGCAGCTGGGACAGGTCCATGACCCTACCCTAGGTACATAGCTTCATCATTAGCCCCCAAATGGATCGAGGTTTGAGTGGGGAAGGAGTTGAGAACTTCTCCGACTCATTTTTCATGCCATGAGCATATCTTGTTTCGGATCAATGAACCTGAGTGATGACAGCAACTTCCTTTTCAGTCACCTTGATCCATTCTTAGTTTTTTGTCGAGTGAGTTTCTTTACTTGAAAGGCTCCGAGTGACGGCGTGGAGGAGATCTTCGGTCTGAAAAGTTGTTCTGCTGCCTGCAGATTTTGCGGGATCCGAAATTTGGGAAGCGCGCGGGACGGGGGAGGCCGCAGTAATCGGATGGGATAGGGCGGAGCAGCCTCGATCCCCGCGCCACCTTTTTTGCCACGTATCGCGCGCGCGATTGCTACTGGATTTGACGGACCACCCGGGCCTACCAGTCAGCCACTCGGAAGCGACCTCATATAAGTCGTCGGACCGGGGTCTCTTGAACAGTGCGTTCCCATTCTCTCTTCTCCTCTCCAGGCTTCTTCGTCACGCTTGCTCTCGCCCCAGCGCCACCGCTCCGTACGCGTCTCGCGTCGACGATGGGGAAGGAGAAGACGACGACTCTGGAGCGGGCGAAGAAGGCGACGACAAAGGCGAAGGGGAAGGCGACCAGTCGGGGTGGATATTCCTCACGAGTCGGCCTGTCGAAGGGCTGGATCCAGGGCGACTGTATCCGCTCGACGATCACCCAAGAAGACCTCGACGACCTAGCCGAAGGAGGGCTGATCCCCCATGGACCGGCGCGGCTTCCGGGGAAGGAATCCGAGCCGCAACCTTGGGAGGGTGAGCGTGTTCTCCTTGCCACCCACGTCGACCATGGATTTTCCTTGCCTCCTCACCCTTTCTTTCGGGGATTTCTGAATTTCTTTGGGGCACAACTCCACCACTTCACTCCCAACACAATCGTGTATCTCGCTGCTTTCGTGTCTTTGTGTGAGAATTTCCTGGGTTGTCGGCCTCACTGGGGTCTTTTCAAGCACATTTTCACCTATCGTTCTCAGACGGTGAAAAAGGCCAATCCGAGTGACGAGAGAACACAAGTGATTCAGATGTGTGGGGGTCTTGGTGTTCAGATGAGAGGGAAAAGTTCCTTTCCAGCCATGATTCGTCCTGACTCGGTTCGCGGATGGCAGTCGACCTGGTTTTACTGCAAAGACCAGTCGACGCAAGGACAGTCGACTGGCCTCCCTCCTTTTACCATGGACCGAGTGAGGAAACCCTCCTCTTTGAAGGTGCTCCCGGAGGAGAAGGCACATGTTAGGGTGCTGGTCGAATGAGTGGTCCAGCTTATCCGTGACGGGGTCACCGGTATGGATCTCTTGGAGGTTTTCCTTCAGCGGCACAACCAGCCTCTTCAAGCCCGAGACCATCCGATGTGGATGTATTCGGGTCTTGACGACTCCATTCACCCGGAGGAGGTCGATGACGACACACTGGAGAAGTGGCTGCAGGGCATGACCGGAAACAAGGACAACCCCAGGGGAGCCAGGAGAGTTCCTCCATTCGACCAGTCCCATGTACCAGAGAAGGTCCGATTCCAAGCTTTGATTGTAATCTGAATTCACTCGCGCAGCTGTCTATACTGCGTCGACTGACTTTATTCTTCTTGCTTTCTTTCAGGCCCTTATCAAAATGTATTCAATGCCCAACGGAGAGCAAGAGCAAGATCTGGAAGGAGAGGCGAGCGGCGACGACGGTGGTGAATGGACTTCTGACGGTGAAGGGGACGAAGAAAGCGACGACTCAAGTGACGAAGAAGAAGTCGAGTCGCCTCCTCGCAGGGAGAGGCGATCCAAGCTTGACCAAGAACGACCGAGCACCCGTGAAAAGGCGACTGCTCAGGCTGGTCAGTCTTCAAAGCGTCCTCAGACCTCTTCACCAGCCCCGACCGAAAAAGCATCAAAGCATCCCAAAGTTGCAGAGCCGAAGCCTCGAAAGGCATTGCCGAAGATTAAGATTGACATCCCCGTCGCTTCTGCGGAGTGTCTCCCTTTATATTCACTTGACGCCCCGTGCTGTTTGTTTTTTCTTGATTTAACTAGACGAACTTTGGAACTGGCAGCGCTGCTACTTCCGGGACCTCAGCTTACAAGGACGAGGATGAGGTAATGGAGGATGCGGTCGCTTCCAATCTGGGTATGATTTCTGCCATTATGTCTTTATTTGGTCGACTCAACTGCAATGTGCACCATTGGGTGATGTGATTTTGGCGATTGACCTTTGAACAGCTCCCAACATTATTGACCTCCCCGATGATGATGACGAAGAGCCCGAGAGGCCTTTGACGAGGAAAAATAGGCAAGCTCCTGCAAGCAAGGTGCCACAGTCGACGCCGAGGGCGGAACCAGTCGTTCAGGATGCTGGTGATGCCAATCGGGTTTCTGTTACCTTCGCCGTGCCATTGTCGAGTGCCTTGCCTTGCTCAGGCCCCTGTCGACCCACCTTCAGTTTTTGCGACCCATCATGTCCTAGAGGACAAAGTGAATGCTGCCAAGGAAGCCATACGCCAGGCGGGTATTATGATGGAGAAGATGAAGACGGTGCGGGACGCCAGTCAGGCCGCCTACGACGCCAGCTTGGCTCTCCAAAGCAACGTTCAGGTAGTTGGTCGCCGCTTGTTCTGTTAGGATATGCTATCTGAAGACTCTCTTTCCGAAAATCTTTGCCTCTGTACACCCACTGGGTGCGTCGATTGAATTTTTGAACTAGTGGGGGCACGCTGAGTGCACCCACTGGGTGTAGTCCCCGAGACTACGGTGGACTGCTGGCAGTCGACTGTAGTCTTTGTATTTTGATTCTTTCGCTCGATGTAGTTTGGCCGCGTCGAGTGTAAACCGAACTGGTAGTTAGTCTCTTCTGCTCGGTCTGGGCGAGTGGGATCAGAACCGGTGGGGGCACGCCAAGTGCACCCACTGGGTGTAGTCCCCGAGATCGCGGTCGACTGCTGGCAGTCGACTGTGGTATGAGTTCTATGGTCTGAGTTCTTCTTTCTCTCCCTTTTTTTACTCCCTGCACTCGACTTCGGCGGGCCGGTTGAGTGGGATCATAACCGGTGGGGGCACGCAAAAGTGCACCCACTGGGTGTAGTCCTCGAGACTATGGTGGACTGTGGCAGCCGACCGTAGTCTTAGTATTTATTGTCTTTGTCGTTTTTCGCTGTAAAATAACTTCTCCACCCTGATTGCAGAAATCTTGTGATCTTGGAGCTCGCTTTGCTGACTTGGAGAAACAGCAGATCCAGCTGAACTTTGACTTGGAATTGGCCAAGACAGAGCTACAAAAGGCCAAGGACGACACCAATGGTAAGACGAGCTTGTCGACTGGTTTGTCTTAGGCTTGAGTACCCTTCTGCTCTTTCTAAATCAAGCACCATTTCCTTGCAGAAAAACTGAGAGAAGCTCTGGCAAAGAAGGATCAGGATTTGGCTGCTGCTCAAAAGGAAGCTGACGACAGAACCGCTCTGGCTGAACAAAAACTGGCTTCGGTCGGCCAGTTGGAAGAAGAGAACACCAAGATGAAATCTGCTCTGAATGAAGCCAACAAGGAGTGCACGCCTTGAAGAAGGACAATCTCAACCTGTACGAGAAGATGGAAGGCATCGCTCGCAGGAGGGACGATCTGGAGAGCTATCTGAGGAGCCTTGCCAAGAAGTTGTTCATCAAGCTTGAAGGTACACATTTTGTTCCGACTGATGTTTTTGTCAACTCAGCATACGAAATTTGACTTATCCCTGGACCGTGAATGCAGAGCTTTGCCAGAACTTCGAGGAGGAGACTGGGCGGATTGAGCCAGGTTTGGACCCAATCAATTCTCCCGTGAAAGATGAATCTGCTCCGACTGGAATCCCGCATTGACGGTATTGTGGACTACTTGGTTGGACTGAAGGTCGCCACGTCACGGATCGACCCGGCACTTTGGCCAGAGGCCACGCTCCAGAATGATCTTGAGTCCCTGATGACTCGATTTAACGAGATCCCTGATCGAGTGCAGGAGTGGAAGAAATCTTCTGCCCGGTGCGGTGCTGACGTGGCTCTGTCTTTGGTTCGTGTCCACTACAAGGAGGTGCGACAAGATAAGCTGGCAGCAATCAAGGTCACCAACACCCAGAAGCATGACTTCCGATCTTTTATGGAGACTTTCATCGCTGTAGCCACTCGGATCGCCGACGGCGTCGACCTGGACGAGTTCGTCGAGCCTGCCAGTCCTCCTCCTGCGGAGTGAACAAACTTTTATGCCCCACCTTAAATTTGCCTCGGAATGCCGAGTGGTTTTTGTAACCGTTAAACTCTTTCGGGCTGAATGCCCGAGCATTTCGATCTGTGGTCCGGAACCTTTAGGATTTATCTGAACTTGGTTTATCGTTGAATATATTCATGAATCCTCCGTCAAGTGGAACTCGTTCTTCACTCGAGACAACTTTTGTATTTGTGGCGCAGCTCCGAAGGAGAAGGTGGCAGTCGATCTGCACCTCATCGTCCTTGCGGGTCGGTGATGGAGCGCATGTTGTATTTGTGGCGACGCTCCCAAGGAGAAGGTGGCAGTCGACCTGCACCTCATCGTCCTTGCAGAGTGGGATGGAGCGCATGTTGTATTTGTGGCGAAGCTCCCAAGGAGAAGGTGGCAGTCGACCTGCACCTCGTCGTCCTTGCAGAGTGGGATGGAGCGCATGTTGTATTTGTGG
>NC_041392.1:40702965-40703596 GCF_002162155.2 Triticum dicoccoides
CCCAAGGAGAAGATGGTAGTCGACCTGTACCTCGTCGTCCTTGCAGAGTGGGATGGAGCGCATGTTGTATTTGTGGCGAAGCTCCCATGGAGAAGGTGGTAGTCGACCTGCACCTCGTCATCCTTGCGGATAGGGATGGAACACGCATTGTATTTGTGGCGCAGCCCCGAAGGAGAAGGTTGCAGTCCACCTGCACCTCGTCATCCTGCAGAGTGGGATGGAGCGCACGTTGTATTTGTGGCGAAGCTCCCAAGGAGAAGGTGGCAGTCGACCTGCACCTCGTCGTCCTTGAGGATTGAGATGTGTTTCGTACTTAGTCGAGTATTGGACTGCAGCTAAGCCCCCGAGTGGGAGGCTGGCTCACCACTCGATAGGATTTTCAAATACTTAGGCGAGTACTGGACTGCAGCTAAGCCCCCGAGTGGGAGGGTCGCTCACCACTTGGTAGGATTTTCGAATACTTAGGCGAGTACTGGACTGCAGCTAAGCCCCCGAGTGGGAGGGTCGCTCACCACTCGGTAGGATTTTCAAATACTTAGGCGATTACTGGACTGCAGCTAAGCCCCCGAGTGGGAGGGCGCTCACCACTCGGTAGGATTTTTCAAATACTTAGGCGAGTACTGGACTGCAG
>NC_041392.1:40703639-40771657 GCF_002162155.2 Triticum dicoccoides
TGGGAGGCTGGCTCACCACTCGGTAGGATTTTCAAATACTTAGGCGAGTACTGGACTGCAGCTAAGCCCCCGAGTGGGAGGGTCGCTCACCACTCGGTAGGATTTTCAAATACTTAGGCGAGTACTGGACTGCAGCTAAGCCCCCGAGTGGAGGGTTGCTCACCACTCGGTAGGATTTTCAAATACTTAGGCGAGTACTGGACTGCAGCTAAGCCCCCGAGTGGGAGGCTGGCTCACCACTCGGTAGGATTTTCGAATACTTAGGCGAAACGGGTTCGCAGCTAAGCCCCCGAGTGGAAGGCTGGCTCACCACTCGGTAGGAAATTATTTTTACAAACATAGGCGAAACGGATTCGCAGCTAAGCCACCCGCTGGGGGATTTCCCACACAAACAAAAACAATAACAATCACTGGGAAACTTATAACGCTCTTGTCTTTGATAAATAAACTACAGAAGTTTTTCTTATTACATCTCATCCGAGTGAGAATTCAAGTATAAAAGGGGCGGAGCAGCTCCGCATTCCAGGCTCGAGGCTCATCAATCTGGCGATCGACATTATAAAGGTGGTACGCTCCATTGTGGAGGACTCTGGTGACTATGAAGGGACCTTCCCAAGTAGGAGCGAGTTTGTGTGGTTTCTGTTGATCCACTCAGAGGACCAAGTCTCCTTCTTGGAAGGCTCGACTCTTCACATTTCTGGCGTGGAATCGACGCAAGTCTTGCTGATAGATGGTCGATCGGATCATGGCCATTTCTCTTTCTTCTTCCAGGAGGTCGACTGCGTCCTGCCGGGCTTGTTCTGCTTCATCTTCAGAGTAGAGCTCGACTCGGGGAGCGTTGTGAAGCAGGTCACTCAGCAAAACTGCTTCGGCCCCGTAAACCAGAAAGAATGGGGTTCTTCCGGTCGATCGGTTTGGGGTTGTCCTCAATCCCCAAAGAACTGATGGAAGCTCGTCGACCCATGCACCTGCTCCGTGCTTGAGATCGAGGTTTCAGTCCTTTGAGAATTAAGCCGTTTGCTCTTTCCGCTTGTCCATTCGACTGGGGGTGAGCGACCGAAGCGTAGTCGACTCGTGTGCCCTGAGAGGCGCAAAAGACTCTGAATTTGTCGGAGTCGAAGTTTGACCCATTGTCAGTGATGATGCTGTGCGGAACTCCATATCTGAATATCAAATCTCTGATGAAACTGATAGAAGTGCAAGCATCAAGATTCTTGATAGGCTTAGCTTCAATCCATTTGGTGAACTTGTCGACTGCTACTAGCACATGAGTGAAGCCGCTCCTGCCCGTTCTCAGTGGTCCAACCATGTCCAGTCCCCAAACGGCGAAGGGCCAGACGAGTGGAATGGTTTTCAGGGCTGACGCGGGCTTGTGCGACATATTGGAGTAAAACTGACACCCTTCACACTTGTCGACTATCTCTTTCGCCATTTCATTCGCTCTTGGCCAGTAGAATCCCGCTCGGTATGCTTTAGCCACAATGGTCCGAGAGGACGCATGATGACCACAGGTCCCCTAGTGGATATCATCAAGGATCATCTGACCTTCTTCTGGTGTTATACACTTCTTTGTGACTCCAGTCGCGCTTTCTCTATACAACTGTCCTTTTATGATTGTAAAGGCCTTGGATCGATGGACGATCTGTCGAGCCTCTTCTTCTTCCTCTGGGAGTTCTTTCCTTAGGATGTACGCGATGTACGGTATGGTCTAGTCGGGAGTGATGACCAAGACTTCCATGATCAGGTCGACCACAGCTGGAACTTCAACTTCAGTCGGATCCGTGGCACTTTTTGGCCGCGGGGCCTCTTCAGTGAAGGGATCCTCCTAAACTGATGGTGTGTGGATGTGTTCCAAAAACACATTGCTGGGAATGGCTTCTCTTTTGGAACCTATTTTTGCCAAATCATCAGCTGCTTGATTTTTCAGTCGGGGTATGTGATGAAGTTCTAACCCCTTGAATTTCTTCTCCAGCTTTCTCACTACATTGCAATAACCAGTCATGGCTGGACTTCTGATGTCCCACTCCTTCATCACCTGATTAACCACCAAATCTGAGTCGCCATAGACCATGAGGCGACGGACGCCGAGTGAAATGGCCATGCACAACCCATATAAAAGTGCTTCATATTCTGCCTCGTTATTGGAGGAATCAAAGTGGATTTGAAGAACATATCTGAGCTTGTCTCCTCGGGGGGAGACCAATAGCACCCCGACACTGGAACCATTGAGCATTTTGGAACCGTCGAAGAACATGGTCCAATGCTCCGAGTGAACCTGAGTCGGCAGTTGCTGTTCAATCCACTCGGCGACGAAATCTGCTATTGCTTGGGACTTGATAGCTTTCTTTGACTAAAACTTGATATCTAGAGGAAGGAGTTCAATCGCCCATTTTGCCACTCGACCAGTTGCATCTCTGTTATGCAGGATCTCTGACAATGGAGCGTCGCTGACGACTATAATGGAATGATCAGAGAAGTAGTGAGCAACCTTCTTTGTGGTCATATAAATCCCATATACAAGCTTCTGATAATGAGGATATCTTTGCTTCGACGGGGTCAAAACTTCAGAAATATAATATACTGGGCGTTGAACTTTGAAGGCTTTTCCTTCTTCTTCCCGCTCGACCGTAAGTACCGTACTGACGACTTGTCCCGTGGCTGCGATGTAAAGCAGCAAAGGCTCCTTGCTGATTGGGGCAGCAAGCACCGGATGGGTGGAGAGCAGAGCTTTGAGCTCTGCAAACACTGCATCAGCTTCAGGAGTCCACTCGAACTTGTCGGACTTCTTCATCAATCGGTAAAGAGGCAATGCCTTTTCACCGAGAGGAGATATGAATCGACTTAAAGCGGCCAAGCAACCAGTAAGCTTCTGGACGTCGTGCACTCGCACAGGACTTTTCATTCGGAGTATAGTACCGACTTTTTTGGATTGGCGTCGATTACCCGTTCGGAAATGAGAAAACCGAGTAACTTTTCGCCAGGAACTCCGAATGTGCACTTTGATGGATTAAGCTTGATATCATACCTCCTGAGGTTGGCAAAGGTGTCAGCAAGGTCAGTCAGCAGGTCGGAACCCTTCCATGACTTGACCACAGTATCATCCATGTATGCTTCCACATTCCGACTGATTTGACTGAGCAAACACTTCTGAATCATCCTCATGAATGTGGCTCCGGCATTCTTGAGGCCGAACAACATGGTAACATAACAGAAGCACCCGAATGGAGTGATGGAAGCTGTTTTGATCTCGTCAGGTCCATACAGACGGATCTGATGGTACCCGGAATAGGCGTCTAAAAAAGATAGTCGCTCACATCCCGCAGTCGAGTTGACTATCTGGTCGATGCGGGGGAGAGGAAAATGATCTTTCGGGCAGGCCTGATTGATATGTTTAAAGTCAATGCACATGCAAAGTGACTTGTCCTTCTTGGGGACCATGACAACGTTGGCGAGCCACTCAGAGTGGTAGATCTCTCGGATGAACTCCGCTGCTAAGAGCCCAGCCACCTCCTCGCCAATAGCCTTTCTCTTCTGGACGGCGGACCGTCGGAGATGTTCTTTGACAGGTTTTACTTTTGAGTCGACTCTTAGGCGGTGCTCAGCCAGCTCCCTGGGAACACCCGGCATGTCAGAAGGCTTCCATGCAAAAATGTCCCAGTTCTCATGGAGGAACTGGATGAGCACTTCTTCCTATTTGGAGTCGAGTGTTGTTGAGATATGAGTCGGGGCAGCAATGGGATCGGTCGGGTGGATGTGAGCCGATTTCGTTTCGCCAGACGACTGAAAAGCTGATTCTATAGCGGGCTTCTTGGCTCGCAACAAATCACTCGGGTCTGCAATCTTCTGGTATTCCTGCAGCTCCACCACTGCCATCTGAGCATCAGCGATCTTTGAACCTTTTTGAAAACACTCTTCTGCTTTCTTCCGATTGCCCGTAACAGTGATCACACCTTTGGGACCAGGCATCGTCAATTTGAGATACACATAACATGGTCGAGCCATGAAGCGTGCATAAGCCGGCCTGCCCAAAATAGCGTGATACGCACTTTGGAAATCTACAACTTCGAACGTCAACTTTACTTTGCGGTAATTCTTGGAATCACCGAAAACCACATCCAGAGCAATCTGGCCGAGAGACTCAGCCTTCTTTCTAGGAATGACTCCATGGAAACTCATGTTGCTGGCACTGAGTCTGGACATCGGAATGCCCATCCCTTTCAACGTCTCAGCATACAGTATGTTCAAACCACTGCCACCATCCATCAAGACTTTGGTCAGTCGAGTGCCTTCAACAACTGGGTCGACCACCAAAGCTTGCCTCCCAGGGGTGGCAATGTGCGTTGGGTGATCGGACTGGTGGAATGTGATGGCAGTCTGAGACCACTTCAGATAACTGGGTGTTGCCGGAGCAACCATATTCACCTCACGGTTAATAACTTTCAGTCGACTTTTGCTTTCAACATCAGCAAAAATCATCAGGGTGGAATTGACCTGGGGGTATCCATCATCACTGTCTTCCTTGTCCTCAACTTTGTCTGACTCCTTTTCCTTATCTTTGGGCTGCTTGCCCTGGAACTGCTGGATCAAGAGCCGACACTGTCGAGTGGTATGTTTCGGGTAAATGAACTTACCCTCTTCATCTTTCATGGTGTGGATGTGACATGGCAAATCCAACACATCATTTACGTCTTGGTCTTTAACTTTCTTGGGGTTCCAAGGTCCTTTGGGTTTCCCCTTAAACTTTCCTTGAGTTACGTACAACCAAGGCTTCCCTAGGAGCAGCTGGCTCGGCTTTCCGCTTCTGTTTTCGATTGGGATTTCCTCCGGTTTCTTGAGCGACTAACTTGAGCTTGCCACTCCTGAGTCGATCCTCATCTTCACCATTAGCGTACTTGGTGGCAATCTCCATCATCCGATTTAGAGACATATCTCCAGTTCGACCGAATTTCAGATTCAGTTCTCTGTACTTGACGCCTTCTTTGAAGGCGCAGACTGCTTGGTGGTCAGGCACATTCTCTACCATGTGATGTAACGTGATCCATCTCTGGATGTAATCCCTCAAAGTTTCATTCGGCTTCTGCACGCAAGACCGTAGTTCCGTCAGCCCTGCCGTTCGCTTGCATGTTCCTTCAAATGTGGTGACAAACACTCGGGCGAGATCTTCCCAAGTGTAAATGCTGCTGGGTGCTAACTGATTCAGCCACGCTCTGGTCGAGCCCTCCAACATGAGAGGCAGGTGCTTCATGGCCACTTCATCATTGCCACCGCCAATCTGGACGGCCACTCGGTAGTCTTCAAGCCAAGTATCGGGCTTGGAATCACCAGTGAACTTACTGACTCCACTCGCCAACCTGAAGTTGGGAGGAATCACAGCGGCCCTGATGGCTCTACTAAAGCACTCTGGCCCCGAAACATGTACTCTGCTGCTGGTAGGTGCATCTTTGTCGTGACCTTCTCGGTGAGCTCTGTTCCTGTCGACCAAACCTTGAACGAGAATGGATCTCGCATCAAAGTCTGGTTCCCTGGGGTCGACTGGAATCCTTCGCCCAACACTATGAGGGCGTCTGTCATCCTGCTGTCGAGGCCCATACGACCCGCTCCTCGGGGGAGGGGTGGGCACTCGACGTTGATCGTCATGATCGAATCAGTGATCATACTGCTCACGGTTCCCGTACTGATTACGCCGGTCCCCACGTCCCTCACGCCTCGGGGGCGATCTTGGGCTATGAGCCGACTGGACTGTGTCTGCAGCAACAGATCTGCTATGAATCCTGTTCCGCGACTGAGAAACAGTGGAATTCTGGTCTCCTGCTGCCTGGAGTAATGCTCTGATCTGCAGCAAGCCTCTGCCAGCCTCCGACTGGGAAGGCTGAATCGACTCTGCTATACGGGCTGTAGCTACTAAATTCTGAATCGGAGTTCGATATACCTGCGGGGGCGGAAAGAGCTGACGTCGACTGGATTCTGGAACCCATTGTCGCGCACGCTCGTCGAGTGCTCGCTGGAGGTTCTCCAGTCGAGTGCGCTCGGCCAAGTTTTCCAGGCGCGCGTCCTCCAAGGAACGAGCCTCGGGGGTTTCTCCAACGATAGGAGTGTGCAGCGCATCCATGTTCCGGCGACGAAGTTCTTCTCTCTGCAGCGACGTGAGAGGCTCGGGGAGATATTCCTCATGGGGACGCGACGGGTCGCCTCCACCTGCGCCTCCGTCGGTGCGGGGAAAACCGGGAGGACTGGGCGGTCCATCGACCATCAGAACCTCCACCGCCGGATCACTGCTGTCGCACTCGGATGCAGTCTCTGCGGAGCCAGTCGAACAGGCCGTAGAGGGATTCGTCAGGCTCAATCGCCGCGACTTGAGGGGTGGCCGACTGGCATGCCACCGCGTGTCTCACCCACCGCTGAAGTCTCGACCGACCGGAGTGCTTGCACCGACAGGAAACAGGGAGGGAGGATAACACAGGAGCCGACCGATAGTGGGTCGACGGTTGCCGCAAGAGGACACCGCGGACGCACGCGCGAAAGTGCGTTGCCCCGCGGACAGGGAGTGCGTCCACGTCGAGTGGAGCCTCCTGAAGCCAAGCGGAGTCGTCGGCGATGAACGTGAGCGCGCCGAGACGGATCTCGTGGCCCTCCACCAAAACTCCGCCAGAAACCATGATGATTTGGATCGGAAAAGATCGCAACTCCTCCAACAAATCGCTCAAACACCTGCCCCAAGGTGGGCGCCAACTGTCGTGGTTCTAAGTCTAACAGTAATGTAGGGGGGTAGGTATGGAGAGGCAAGATCTTAGCTATGGAGAAGTTGTAAGCACACGAGGTTTACGAGTTTAGGCCCTTCTCGGAGGAAGTAATATCCCTACATCTCGGAGCCCGGAGGCGGTCGACTGGATTATGCATGTACGAATTACAGGGGTGCGGACCCTTTACACTGAGGAGGGGGGGTGGCTTATATAGAGTTCGCTGGGCCCCTCCGGCCCTCAGTTGTGCAGGGTTTTTAATACATTAAGGTCGGGCGTTACTGGTAACGCCTTTAATAAAGTGCTATGATGACCATAAAAGCTACTTAATAACCGACCTTAGCATGCGGAGTGCCTTTAGGTCTCCTGGCCGTCGAGTGGTTGGATCTTGGTCGAGTGATTGCTTCTTGGTCGAGTGTCTTCGAGTCTGTAGAGTGGAACACCTCCAAGTCGATTGAAAGGTGATTTCTTCTTGAGATGTCCTTGGGTAGGGCAGCTGGGACAGGTCCATGACCCTACCCTAGGTACATAGCTTCATCACCGTCTCCCTCGCTGCTCCTCGCCGCCCACCGCCCTTGTAGTTCTACATGCCTAGGAGGCGGTAGAACCGTGTGTAGTCGCCACCGTTGTCGTCGTTGCCTCCGCCGCGGCCGCCGTCCCTGCTGCAACCCTCCCCCGGTTGGCACGGCGGGTTGGACGGTCCGAGGGCGTTATCGTCGTCGTCGCTGTCGAGGACCACGACGCCGTGCTCGTCCTCGCGCCCACGTTTGCAGGCGGCTATCTCCTCCAGGGCCCAGCGCTGCCGGACCATCTCGTCGCGGAGATAGTCGTCGCGCGCCCACCGTAGGGTATCGTCATCGGAGAAGCCACGTCGGGCTATCTCCTTGTACTCCGGGGGTAGGCTGGGCTCCGGCTTGGGTGCGACGAGGACGAGGCGGCCAGAGGCGGGGGTGGAGTCACCGGTACGGACGCCGGAGCTACGCGTGTGCCGGCTGACAGGCATGTCCTGGGGCTCCGGCTTGATGGGGCGGAGGCAGGGGGAGCCGGTCGACCGACCGGACGAGGAGGAGGACGCCCCGGGGTCCATGCGCCTCGGCGTCCACGAGCTCCCCCGGCGGCGAGACGGGGGGTCGGGTTACTCCAGCCTCGGTGTGTTGCCGCCCTTGATGTACTCGAGGACGACCTCCAGCGTGCGGCCGGGCATGCCCCACCATCGGCGCCGCCCCTCGGAGTTGAGCCTGCCGAAGGGTACGACGCAGTTGCTGGCCTTGAGCTGCTCGGCGTGGCGGCGCCGGAAATATGGCTCCCAGAGCGGGCTGTCGGGGACATAGCGTGCCCCCTCCCTCGCCGCCCACAGCAGGGAGGCGCGAATACGCGCGATCTCCGCACGCCGCGCCGCCCTGGTGGGCGGTGGTGGCACCAGGACCCCGCCAGTGCTGATTCTCCATGCCCCAGGCACCCGCATGTCCGGCGGGACTGGGTACTCGGCCTCGAAGAGGAGCCGAGCTTCGTCCTCATGAAGGTGGCAGCGGCCGAAGCCGTTCACCGCCGCGCCATCGCCTGGGAAGCGTTCAACCATTCTTTGAACTTGAGACGGCGAGAGGAGAGGGAGAAAGGGGGAGAAAGGGCTCGTCGGCGGTGGAGACTCTGTGCGTGCCACCGGCACGCTGGGGGCGGCTTTATATAGGCGGAGGCGCCGCGCGTACGCATGGCCGCCGCATTATGCGTGGCATGCGAGGGGACGCGCATCGTCTTGTCTTCACTGCGCCGCCCATGAGGCATCAATGGCGGAGGCTAACCGGCATGGCAGCGCACGGAAGCTTTGGCATTGATTCGCTGCAGGAAACGAGGCGATGAGGACGACGAAGTGGCGAGAAGCGAGACGAGTCGCTGGCAAGGAGGGCCCGTGGCTCTTTCGCGCCAAAAATGATTCGCCCGGTGCCCCCGAGCGCCCCCAGCACATCGGGTTCGGGTTGGGTCCGCCGGCGCCAATTTCGGCCCGAGCCAGCGAAAATTGGGCCCTTGGGGGCGCGACTGGGCCGATTTTTTGGCGCCGGCGTCCGAAAAGTCGCCTGGGGGGCCTTGTTGGGGGCGTGTCTGGAGATGCTCTAATATCAGCTATGTCTGGGTATAGTGAAAGGAACTCTGTTTCTTGCAGTTGCAGGACCATGAGATGTTGGCGTTGCACCATGGACACACCAAGGTCCCAGCCAAGTTAGTGATGCTGCCACGACTACCGATTTCTTCAGCTTGAGGAAGACGGGGTAGCCTGACTCATTTCTGCATATTGCCGGCCTATCCGACCTGCTGCTAGGCAACTACTACTACTCCGGTTGGATAGGTGAACCCTACGACTCTCTCCTTCATGTTCTTCCCTTGTTGTTATCCAATTGCTCTTGATAATTTAATGATTTAATCAAATTTCATTGCAAAGCATACTTGACATGGCTTTTCTTCTTTCTAGTGCAGTGTTAGTTTGCGTTAACATGGAAATCCAAATCCATACATTTATAATTCTTGTTGTTATAATTACATAAGTATTTTCTCATATTATATCTTTTTCATTAACTAATGTTCATACTGAACACCATCTCAGTAACTAGACCTGATATAGTAGTATGTTTTGACATTAGATGCAACAACATTGACATTGATAAATTGATCATGTTTTTAGTAGGATAATAAACTTGTCTAGCATTTCATTATGAATTATGAATTGCAGGCTCTCAAAATAGATGTATCTGCTCCCAAATTATTCTTGATGTGGTTTCTGAATCATACATCCTGACATGCATTGGCAATCATTATTCAACAGAATGCCTTTTTTACTGAATATAGACAACTGAATGGATTAATGTTATGTGATGTCTACTACACAACCTTCTTCTTGTAGATGTTGTTGGGCCTCCAAGTGCAGAGGTTTGTAGGATAGTAGCAAATTTCCCTCAAGTGGATGACCTAAGGTTTATCAATCCATAGGAGGCGTAGGATGAAGATGGTCTCTCTCAAGCAACCCTGCAACCAAATAACAAAGAGTCTCTTGTGTCCCCAACACACCCAATACAATGGTAAATTGTATAGGTGCACTAGTTCGGCAAAGAAATGGTGATACAAGTGCAATATGGATGGTAGATAAAGGTTTTTTTAATCTGAAAATATAAAAACAGCAAGGTAAATAATGATAAAAGTGAGCACAAACGGTATTGCAATGCATTTAAACAAGGCCTAGGGTTCATACTTTCACTAGTGCAAGTTCTCTCAACAATAATAACATAATTGGATCATATAACTATCCCTCAACATGCAACAAAGAGTCACTCTAAAGTCACTAATAGCGGAGAACAAACGAAGATATTATGGTAGGGTACGAAACCACCTCAAAGTTATTCTTTCCAATCAATCCGTTGGGCTATTCCTATAAGTGTCACAAACAGCCCTAGAGTTCGTACTAGAATAACACCTTAAGACACAAATCAACCAAAACCCTAATGTCACCTAGATACTCCAATGTCACCTCAAGTATCCGCAGGTATGATTATACGATATGCATCACACAATCTCAGATTCATCTATTCAACCAACACATAGAACCTCAAAGAGTGCCCCAAAGTTTCTACCAGAGAATCACGACGAAAACATGTGCCGACCCCTATGCATAGGTTCATGGGCGGAACCCGCAAGTTGATCACCAAAACATACGTCAAGTGAATCACGTGATATCCCATTGTCACCACAGATACGCACGACAAGACATACATCAAGTGCTCTCAAATCTTTAAAGACTCAATCCGATAAGATAACTTCAAAGGGAAAACTCAATCCATTACAAGAGTGTAGAGGGGGAGAAGAAACATAAGATCCAACTATAATAGCGAAGCTCGCGATACATCAAGATCGTGCCAAATCAAGAACACGAGAGAGAGAGAGATCAAACACATAGGTATTGGTACGTACCCTCAGCCCCAAGGGAGAACTACTCCCTCCTCGTCATGGAGAGCACCGGGATGATGAATATGGCCACCGGAGAAGGATTACCCCTCCGGCAGGGTGCCGGAATGGGTCTAGATTGGTTTTCGATGGCTACGGAGGCTTCTGGCGGCGGAACTCCCGATCTATTGTGCTCCCCGATCGTTTTAGGGTATATGGATATATATATATATATATATATATATATATATATATATATATATATATATATATATATATATAGGCAGAAGAAATACATCAGGGGAGCCACGAGGGGCCCATGAGGGTGGAGGGCGTGCCCCCAGCCTCGTGGCTTCCTCGTTGATCCCCTGACGTGCACTCCAAGTCTCCTGTATTGCTTTCTTTCCAAAAATAAATTTTCTGAAGGTTTCATTCCATTTGGACTCCGCTTGATATTCCTTTTCTGCGAAACACTAAAACAAGGGGAAAAACAGGAACTGGAACTGGGCTCGGGGTCAATAGGTTAGTCCCAAAAATAATATAAAAGTGGATAATAAAGCCCAATAATGTCCAAAACAGAAGATAATATAGCATGGATCAATCAAAAATTATAGATACGTTGGAGACGTATCAGCATCCCCAAGCTTAATTCCTGCTCGTCCTCGAGTAGGTAAATGATAAAAACAGAATTTTTGATGCGGAGTGCTACTTGGCAAAATTTCAATGTAATTCTTCTTAATTGTGGTATGAATATTCAGATCTGAAAGATTCAAGATAAAAGTTCATATTGACATAAAAATAATAATACTTCAAGCATACTAACTAAGCAATTATGTTCTCTCAAAATAACATGGCCAAAGAAAGTTCATCCCTACAAAATCATATAGTTTAGTCATGCTCCATTTTCGTCACACAAGAATGCTCTCATCATGCACAACCCCGATGACAAGCCAAGCAATTGTTTCATACTTTATTAATCTCAAACTTTATAAACCTTCACGCAATACATTAGCGCGAGCCATGGATATAGCACTATGGGTGGAATAGAATATGATGATGGGGGTTATGTAGAGAATACAAAAAGGAGAAAGTCTCACATCAACGAGGCTAATCAATGAGCTATGGAGATGCCCATCGATTGATGTTAATGCAAGGAGTAGGGATTGCCATGCAACGGATGCACTAGAGCTATAAATGTATGAAAGCTCAACAAAAGAAACTAAGTGGGTGTGCATCCAACTCTCTTGCTCACGAAGACCTAGGGCACTTGAGGAGACCCATTGTTGGAATATACAAGCCAAGTTCTATAATGAAAAATTCCCACTACTATATGAAAGTGACAAAACAAGAGACTCTCTATCATGAAGATTATGGTGCTACTTTGAAGCATAAGTGTGGTAAAGGATAGTAGCATTGTCCTTTCTCTCATTTTTTGGGCCTTCTCTTTTTTTATTTCCTTTCTCTTTTTTGGGGGCCTTCTGTTTTTTATGGCCTTTCTATTTTTTTATTCCTCACTTGGGGCAATGCTCTAGAAAATGATGATCATCACACTTCTATTTATTTACAACTCAATGATTACAACTCGATACTAGAACAAAGTATGACTCTATATGAATGCCTCCGGTGGTGTACCGGGATAAGCAATGAAACAAGAGTGACATGTATGAAATAATTATGAACGGTGGCTTTGCCACAAATACTATGTAAGCTACATGATCATGCTAAGCAATATGACAATGATGAACGTGTCATGATAAACGGAATGGTGGAAAGTTGCATGGCAATATATCTCGGAATGGCTATGGAAATGCCATAATAGGTAGGTATGGTGGATGTTTTGAGGAAGATATAAGGAGGTTTATGTGTGAAAGAGCGTATCATATCATGGGGTTTGGATGCACCGACGAAGTTTGCACCAACTCTCAATGTGAGAAAGGGCAATGCACGGTACCGAAGAGGCTAGCAATGATGGAAGGGTGAGAGTGCGTATAATCCGTGGACTCAACATTAGTCATAAAGAACTCACATACTTATTGCAAAAAACTACAAGTCATCAAAAACCAAGCACTATGCGCTTGCTCCTAGGGGGATAGATTGGTAGGAAAATACCATCGCTCGTCCCCGACCGCCACTCATAAGGAGGACAATCAAAGAACACCTCATGTTTCAAATTTGTTACATAACGTTTACCATCATGCATGCTACGGGACTTGCAAACTTCAACACAAGTATTTCTCAAATTCACAACTACTCAACTATCACAACTTTAATATCACTATCTCCATATCTCAAAACAATCATCAAGCATCAAACTTCTCTTAGTATTCAAAACACTCATAAGAAAGTTTTTACTAATCTTGAATACCTAGCATATTAGGATTATTTAAGCAAATTACCATGATATTTAAGACTCTCAAAATAATCTAAGTGAAGCGTGAGAGTTCATCTATTTCTTCGAAATAAAACTACCACCATGCTCTAAAAGATATAAGTGAAGTACTAGAGCAAACAACAAACTACTCTGAAAGATATAAGTGAAGATCAATGAGTAGTTGAATAATTATGCAACTATGTGATGACTCTCTCTCATTTAAGAATTTCAGCTCTTGGTATTTTATTCAAACAGCAAGCAAATCAAAATAAAATAAAATGACGCTCCAAGCAAAACACATATCATGTGGTGAATAAAAACATAGCTCCAAGTAAAGTTACCGATGAACGAAGACGAAAGAGGGGATGCCTTCCGGGGCATCCCCAAGCTTAGGCTTTTGGTTGTCCTTGAATATTACCTTGGGGTTCCTTGGGCATCCCCAAGCTTAGGCTCTTGCGGCTCCTTATTCCATAGTCCATCGAATATTTACCCAAAACTTGAAAACTTCACAACACAAAACTTAACAGAAAACTCGTAAGCTCCGTTAGCGAAAGAAAAGAAAACACCACTTCAAGGTACTGTAATGAACTCATTATTTATTTATATTGGTGTTAAACCTAATGTATTCCAACTTCTCTATGGTTTATAAGCTCTTTTACTAGCCGTAGATTCATTAAAATAAGCAAACAACACACGAAAAACAGAATCTGTCAAAAACGGAACAGTATGTAGTAATCTGTAACTAACGCAAACTTCTGGAACCCCAAAAATTCTAAAATAAATTTCTAGATCTGAGGACTTATCTATTAATCATCTGCAAAAAGAATTAACTAAATAGCACTCTCCAATAAAAAATGGCAGCAATTCTCGTGAGCGCTAAAGTTTCTGTTTTTTACAGCAAGATCAACAAGACTTTCCCCAAGTCTTCCCAACGGTTCTACTTGGCACAAACACTAATTAAAACATAAAAACTCAATAATAACAGAGGCTATATAAATTATTTATTGCTAAACAGGAGCAAAAGGCAAGTTACAAAAATAAAAATGGGTTGCCTCCCAACAAGCGCTATCGTTTAACACCTCTAGCTAGGCATGATGATTTCAATGATGCTCACATAAAGGATAAGAATTGAAACATAAAGAGAGCATCATGAAGAATATGACTAGTGTTGGGTAACGTAGCAGAATTTTAAAATTTTCTACGCATCACCAAGATCAATCTATGGAGTCATCTAGCAATGAGGGAGAGGGGAGTGCATCTACATACCCTTGTAGATCGCGCGCGGAAGCGTTCAAGAGAACAAGGTTGATGGAGTCGTACTCGTCGTGATCCAAATCACCGATGACCTAGTGCCGAATGGACGGCACCTCCGTGTTCAATACACGTATGGTTGGGAAGACGTCTCCTCCAACTTGATCCAGCAAGGGGGAAGGAGAGGTTGATGGAGATCTAGCAGCACGACGGCGTGGTGGTGGAAACTATGGCGATCTCGGCAGGGCTTCGCCGAGCACTGCGAGAAGGAGAGGTGTCACGGGAGGGAGGCACCAGGGGCTAGGGTGCGGCTGCCCTCCCTCCCCCCACTATTTATAGGACCTCTAGGGGGGGCCGGCCCTAGGAGATTGAATCTCCAAGGGGGGCGGCGGCCAAGGGGGGTGGAGTGTCACCCAAGCCAAGTGGGGCGCCCCCACCCCTAGGGTTTCCAACCCTAGGCGCAGGGGAGGCCCATGGGGGGGGCGCACCAGCCCATCTGGGGCTGGTTCCCCTCCCACTTCAGCCCATGGGGCCCTCCGGGATAGGTGGCCCCACCCGGTGGACCCCCGGGACCCTTCCGGTGGTCCCGGTACAATACCGATTACCTCGAAAACCTTCCCGATGGCCGAAGCATGACTTCCTATATATAAATCTTCACCTCTGGACCAATCCGTAACTCCTCGTGACGTTCGAGATCTCATTCGGGACTCCGAACAACTTTCAGGTTACCATATACTAATATCTCAACAACCCTTAGCATCACCGAACCTTAAGTGTGTAGACCCTACGGGTTCGGGAGACACGCAGACATGACCGAGATGACTCTCCAGTCAATAACCAACAGCGGGATTTGGATACCCATGTTGGCTCCCACATGCTCCTCGATAATCTCATCGGATGAACCATGATGTCGAGCATTTGATCAATCCCGTATGCAATTCCCTTTGTCAATCGATACGTTACTTGCCCGAGACTCGATCGTCGGTATCCCAATACCTCGTTCAATCTCGTTACCGGCAAGTCACTTTACTCGTACCGTAATGCATGATCCCGTGATCAACCACTTGGTCACATTGAGCTCATTATGATGATGCATTACCGAGTGGGCCCAGAGATACCTCTATGTCATACGGAGTGACAAATCCCAGTCTCATTCGTGCTAACCCAACGGACACTTTCGGAGATACCCGTAGTGTACCTTTATAGTCACCTAGTTACGTTGTGACGTTTGGCACACCCAAAGCATTTCTACGGTATCTGGGAGTTACACAATCTCATGGTCTAAGGAAATGATACTTGACATTCGGAAAAGCTATAGCAAACGAACTACACGATCTTTGAGCTATGCTTAGGATTGGGTCTTGTCCATCACATCATTCTCCAAATGATGTGATCCCGTTATCAATGACATCCAATGTCCATAGTCAGGAAACCATGACTATCTTTTGATCAACGAGCTAGTCAACTAGAGGCTCACTAGGGACGTGTTGTGGTCTATGTATTCACACATGTATTACAATTTCCAGATAACACAATTATAACATGAACAATAGACAATTATCATGAACAAAGAAATATAATAATAACCATTTTATTATTGCCTCTAGGGCATATTTCCAACAGTCTCCCACTTGCACTAGAGTCAATAGTCTAGTTACATTGTGATGAATCGAACACCCATGCAGTTCTGGTGTTGATCATTTTTTGCTCTAGGGAGAGGTTTAGTCAACGGATCTGCCACATTTAGGTCCGTATGTACTTTACAAATATCTATGTCTCCATTTTGAACACTTTCATGAATGGAGTTGAAGCGACGCTTGATATGCCTGGTCTTCCTATGAAACCTGGGCTCCTTGGCAAGGGCAATAGCTCCAGTGTTGTCACAGAAGAGAGTCATCGGGCCCGACCCATTGGGTATGACTCCTAGGTCGGTAATGAACTCCTTCAGCCAGATTGCCTCTTGTGCTGCCTCCGAGGCTGCCATGTACTCCGCTTCACATGTAGATCCCGCCACAACGCTTTGCTTGCAACTGCACCAACTTACCGCCCCACCATTCAAAATATACACGTATCTAGTTTGTGACTTAGAGTCATCCAGATCTGTGTAGAAGCTAGCATTGACGTAATCCTTTTGGCCATATCGCATCACACGGCACATGCTGCAAAAACAAGTTAGACACCCTCTAATTGTTGTTGCAAGTTTTTACGTGGCTGCTATAGGTTTCTAGCAAGAACGTTTCTTACCTACGCCAAAACCACAATGTGATATGCCAATTTCTTTTACCCTTCATAAGGACCCTTTTCATCGTATCCGATCCGACTAAAGTGGGAGAGACAGACACCCGCCAGCCACCTTATGCAAATAGTGCATGTCAATCGGTGGAACCAGTCCCACGTAAGCGTACGTGTAAAGTCGGTCCGGGCCGCTTCATCCCACGATGCCGCCGAATCAAGATAAGACTAGTAACGGCAAGCAAATTGACAATATCCACGCCCACAACTGCTTTGTGTTCTACTCGTCCATAGAAACTACACATAGACCTAGCTCTGATACCACTATTGGGTAACGTAGCAGAATTTTAAAATTTTCTACGCATCACCAAGATCAATCTATGGAGTCATCTAGCAACGAGGGAGAGGGGAGTGCATCTACATACCCTTGTAGATCGCGCGCGGAAGCATTCAAGAGAACGTGGTTGATGGAGTCGTACTCGTTGTGATCCAAATCACCAATGACCTAGTGTCGAACGGACGGCACCTCCGCGTTCAACACACGTACGGTTGGGAAGACGTCTCCTCCAACTTAATCCAGCAAGGGGGAAGGAGAGGTTGATGGAGATCCAGCAGCTCGATGGTGTGGTGGTGGAAACAACGGCGATCTCGGTAGGGCTTCGCCGAGCACTGCGAGAGGGAGAGGTGTCACGGGAGGGAGAGGGAGGCGCCAGGGGCTAGGGTGCGGCTGCCCTCCCTCCCCCACTATTTATAGGACCCCTAGGGGGGCGCTGACCCTAGGAGATTGAATCTTCAAGGGGGGCAGCGACCAAGGGGGTGGAGTGCCCCCCAAGCCAAGTGGGGCGCCCCCACCCCTAGGGTTTCCAACCCTAGGCGCAGGGGAGGCCCATGGGAAGGCGCACCAGCCCATCTAGGGCTGGTTCCCCTCCCACTTCAGCCCATGGGGCCCTCCGGGATAGGTGGCCCCACCCGGTGGACCCGTGGGACCCTTCCGGTGGTACCGGTACAATACCAATTACCCCGAAAACCTTCCCGATGGCCGAAACTTGACTTCCTATATATAAATATTCACCTCCAGACCAATCCGGAACTCCTCATGACGTCCGGGATCTCATCCGGGACTCCGAACAACTTTCGGGTTACCGTATACTAATATCTCAACAACCCTTAGCATCACCAAACCTTAAGTGTGTAGACCCTACGGGTTCGGGAGACACGCAGACATGACCGAGACGACTCTCCGGTCAATAACCAACAACGGGATCTTGATACCCATGTTGGCTCCCACATGCTCCTCGATAATCTCATCAGATGAACCATGATGTCGAGGATTCGATCAATCCCGTATGCAATTCCCTTTGTCAGTCGGTACGTTACTTGCCCGAGACTCGATCGTCGGTATCCCAATACCTCGTTCAATCTCGTTACCGGCAAGTCACTTTACTCGTACCGTAATGCATGATCCCGTGATCAACCACTTGGTCACATTGAGCTCATTATGATGATGCATTACCGAGTGGGCCCAGAGATACCTCTCTGTCATACGGAGTGACAAATCCCAGTCTCGATTCGTGCCAACCCAATAGACACTTTCGGAGATACTCGTAGTGTACCTTTATAGTCATCCAGTTACTTGTGACGTTTGGCACACCCAAAGCATTTCTACGGTATCCGGGAGTTACACAATCTCATGGTCTAAGGAAATGATACTTGACATTTGGAAAAGCTATAGCAAACGAACTACACGATCTTTGAGCTATGCTTAGGATTGGGTCTTGTCCATCACATCATTCTCCTAATGATGTGATCCCGTTATCAATGACATCCAATGTCCATAGTCAGGAAACCATGACTATCTTTTGATCAACGAGCTAGTCAACTAGAGGCTCACTAGGGACGTGTTGTGGTCTATGTATTCACACATGTATTACGATTTCCGGATAACACAATTATAGCATGAACAATAGACAATTATCATGAACAAAGAAATATAATAATAACCATTTTATTATTGCCTCTAGGGCATATTTCCAACAGTCTCCCACTTGCACTAGAGTCAATAGTCTAGTTACATTGTGATGAATCGAACACCCATGCAGTTCTGGTGTTGATCATGTTTTGCTCTAGGGAGAGGTTTAGTCAATGGATCTTCCACATTCAGGTCCGTATGTACTTTACAAATATCTATGTATCCATTTTGAACACTTTCACGAATGGAGTTGAAGCGACGCTTGATATGCCTGGTCTTCCTGTGAAACCTGGGCTCCTTGGCAAGGGCAATAGCTCCAGTGTTGTCACAGAAGAGAGTCATCGGGCCTGACCCATTGGGTATGACTCCTAGGTCGGTAATGAACTCCTTCACCCAGATTGCCTCTTGTGCTACCTCCGAGGCTGCCATGTACTCCGCTTCACATGTAGATCCCGCCACAACGCTTTGCTTGCAACTGCACCAGCTTACTGCCCCACCATTCAAAATATACACGTATCCAGTTTGTGACTTAGAGTCATCCAGATCTGTGTAGAAGCTAGCATCGACGTAACCCTTTACGACGAGCTCTTCGTCACCTCCATAAACGAGAAACATATCCTTAGTCCTCTTCAGGTACTTCAGGATATCCTTGACCGCTGTCCAGTGTTCCATGCCGGGATTACTTTGGTACCTTCCTACCAAACTTATGGCAAGGTTTACATCCGGTCTGGTACACAGCATAGCATACATGATAGACCCTATGGCCAAGGGATAGGGGACGACACTCATCTTTTCTCTATTTTCTGCCGTGGTCGGGCATTGAGCCGTGCTCAATCTCGTACCTTGTAATACAGGCAAGAACCCCTTCTTTGACTGATCCATATTGAACTTCTTCAATATCTTGTCAAGGTACGTACTCTCTGAAAGATCAATGAGGCGTCTCGATCTATCTCTATAGATCTTGATGCCTAATATGTAAGCAGCTTCTCCAAGATCCTTCATTGAAAAACACTTGTTCAAGTAGGCCTTTATGCTTTCCAAGAATTCTATATCATTTCCCATCAACAGTATGTCATCCACATACAATATGAGAAATACTACAGAGCTCCCACTCACTTTCTTGTAAATGCAGGCTTCTCCATAAGTCTGCGTAAACCCAAACGCTTTGATCATCTCATCAAAACGAATGTTCCAACTCCGAGATGTTTGCACCAGCCCATAAATCGAGCGTTGGAGCTTGCACACCTTGTCAGCATTCTTAGGATCGACAAAACCTTCCGGCTGCATCATATACAATTCTTCCTTAAGGAAACCATTAAGGAATGCCGTTTTGATGTCCATTTGCCATATCTCATAATCATAGAATGCGGCAATTGCTAACATGATTCGTACGGACTTCAGCTTCGCTACGGGTGAGAAAGTCTCATCGTAGTCAACCCCTTGAACTTGTCGATAACCCTTAGCGACAAGCCGAGCTTTATAGATGGTCACATTACCATCTGCGTCTGTCTTCTTCTTAAAGATCCATTTATTTTCTATGGCTCGCCGATCATCGGGCAAGTCAGTCAAAGACCATACTTCGTTTTCATACATGGATCCTATCTCGGATTTCATGGCTTCCAGCCATTTATCGGAATCTGGGCCCGCCATCGCTTCTTCATAGTTCGAAGGTTCACCGTTGTCTAACAACCTGATTTCCAAGACAGGGTTGCTGTACCACTCTGATGCGGAACGTGTCCTTGTGGACCTACAAAGTTCAGTAGCAACTTGATCTGAAGTTTCATGATCATCATCATTAACTTCCTCTCTAGTTGGTGCAGGCACCTCAGGAACATTTTCTTGAGCTGTGCCACTTACCGGTTCAAGAGGTAATACTTCATCGAGTTCTACTTTCCTCCCACTTATTTCTTTCAAGAGAAACTCTTTCTCTAGAAAGGATCCATTCTTGGCAACAAAGATCTTGCCTTCGGATCTGAGGTAGAAGGTATACCCAATAGTTTCTTTAGGTATCCTATGAAGACGCATTTTTCCGACTTGGGTTCGAGCTTTTGAGGTTGAAGTTTCTTGACATAAGCATCGCATCCCCAAACTTTTAGAAACGACAGCTTAGGTTTCTTCCCAAACCATAATTCATAAGGTGTCGTCTCAACGGATTTCGACGGAGCCCTATTTAAAGTGAATGCGGCAGTCTCTAAAGCGTAGCCCCAAAATGACAACGGTAAATCGGTAAGAGACATCATAGATCGCACCATATCCAATAGAGTGCGATTACGATGTTTGGACACACCATTAAGCTGAGGTGTTCCAGGCGGCGTGAGTTGTGAAACTATTCCACATTTTCTTAAGTGTGTGCCAAATTCGTGACTCAAGTATTCTCCCCCACGATCTGATCGCAAGAACTTTATTTTCCTGTCATGTTGATTCTCAACCTCACTCTGAAATTCCTTGAACTTTTCAAAGGTCTCAGACTTGTGTTTCATTAAGTAGACATACCCATGTCTACTCAAGTCATCGGTGAGGGTGAGAACATAACGATAGCCACCGCGAGCCTCAACACTCATTGGACCGCACACATCAGTATGTATGATTTCCAATAAGTTGGTTGCTCGCTCCATTGTTCCTGAGAACGGAGTCTTGGTCATTTTACCCATGAGGCATGGTTCACACGTGTCAAATGATTCGTAATCAAGAGACTCCAAAAGTCCATCTGCATGGAGCTTCTTCATGCGTTTGACACCTATGTGACCAAGGCGGCAGTGCCACAAGTATGTGGGACTATCATTATCAACATTACATCTTTTGGTATTCACACTATGAATATGTGTAACATTACGCTCGAGATTCATTAAGAATAAACCATTCACCAGCGAAGCATGACCATAAAACATATCTCTCATATAAATAGAACAACCATTATTCTCGGATTTAAATGAGTAGCCATCTCGAATTAAACGAGATCCTGATACAGTGTTCATGCTCAAAGCTGGCACTAAATAACAATTATTGAGGTTTAAAACTAATCCCATAGGTAAATGTAGAGGTAGCGTGCCGACGGCGATCACATCGACCTTGGAACCATTCCCGACGCGCATCGTCACCTCGTCCTTCGCCAGTCTCCGCTTATTTCGCAGCTCCTGCTTTGAGTTACAAATGTGAGCAACCGCACCGGTATCAAATACCCAGGAGCTACTACGAGTACTGGTAAGGTACACATCAATTACATGTATATCACATATACCTTTAGTGTTGCCGGCCTTCTTGTCCGCTAAGTATTTGGGGCAGTTCCGCTTCCAGTGACCATTTCCCTTGCAATAAAAACACTCAGTCTCAGGCTTGGGTCCATTCTTTGACTTCTTCCCGGCAGCGTGCTTACCGGGCGCGGCAACTCCCTTGCCGTCCTTCTTGAAGTTCTTTTTACCCTTGCCTTTCTTGAACTTAGTGGTTTTATTCACCATCAACACTTGATGTTCCTTTTTGATTTCCACCTCCGCTGATTTCAGCATATAATATACCTCAGGAATGGTCTTTTCCATCCCCTGCATATTGAAGTTCATCACAAAGCTCTTGTAGCTCGGTGGTAGCGACTGAAGGATTCTGTCAATGACCGCGTCATCCGGGAGATTAACTCCCAGCTGAGTCAAGCGGTTATGCAACCCAGACATTTTGAGTATGTGCTCACTGACAGAACTGTTTTCCTCCATCTTACAACTGAAGAACTTGTCGGAGACTTCATATCTCTTGACCCGGGCATGAGCTTGGAAAACCATTTTCAGCTCTTCGAACATCTCATATGCTCCGTGTCGCTCAAAACACTTTTGGAGCCCCGGTTCTAAGCTGTAAAGCATGCCGCACTGAACGAGGGAGTAATCATCAGCACGTGACTGCCAAGCGTTCATAACGTCTTGGTTCTCTGGGATGGGTGCGTCACCTAGCGGTGCTTCTAGGACATAATCTTTCTTGGCAGCTATGAGGATGATCCTCAAGTTCCGGACCCAGTCCGTATAGTTGCTGCCATCATCTTTCAGCTTGGTTTTCTCTAGGAACGCGTTGAAGTTGAGGACAACGTGGGCCATTTGATCTACAAGACATATTGTAAATATTTTAGACTAAGTTCATGATAATTAAGTTCATCTAATCAAATTATTCAATGAACTCCCACTCAGATAGACATCCCTCCAGTCATCTAAGTGAAACATGATCCGAGTCAACTAGGCCTTGTCCGATCATCACGTGAGACGGACTAGTCAACATCGGTGAACATCTTCATGTTGATCGTATCTTCTATACGACTCATGCTCGACCTTTTGGTCTTCCGTGTTCCGAAGCCATGTCTGTACATGCTAGGCTCGTCAAGTTAACCTAAGTGTATTGCGTGTGTAAATCTGGCTTACCGTTGTATTCGAATGTTAGAATCTATCACACCCGATCATCACGTGGTGCTTCGAAACAACGAACCTTCGCAACGGTGCACAGTTAGGGGGAACACTTTCTTGAAATTATTACAAGGGATCATATTATTTAAGCTACCGTCGTTCTAAGCAAATAAGATGTAAAACATGATAAACATCACATGCAATCAAATAGTTACATGATTTGGCTAATATCATTTGCTCCTTTTGATCTCCATCTTCGGGGCTTCATGATCATTGTTGTCACCGGCATGACACCATGATCTCCATCATCATGATCTCCATCATTGTATCTTCATGAAGTTGTCTCGTCATGTATTACTTATACTACTATGGCTAACGCTTTAGGAATAAAGTAAAGTAATTACAAGACGTTTTTGTTGACACGCAGGTCATAAATAAATAAAGACAACTCCTATGGCTCCTGCCGGTTGTCATACTCATCGACATGCAAGTCGTGATTCCTATTACAAGAACATGATCAATCTCATACATCACATATATCATTCATCACATCCTTTTGGCCATATCACATCACACGACACATGCTGCAAAAACAAGTTAGATGTCCTCTAATTTTTGTTGCAAGTTTTTACGTGGCTGCTTTAGGTTTCTAGCAAGAACGTTTCTTACCTACGCCAAAACCACAACGTGATATGCCAATTTCTTTTACCCTTCATAAGGACCCTTTTCATCGTATCCGATCCGACTAAAGTGGGAGAGACAGACACCCGCCAGCCACCTTATGCAACTAGTGCATGTCAATCGGTGGAACCAGTCCCACGTAAGCGTACGTGTAAGGTCGGTCCGGGCCGCTTCATCCCACGATGCCGCCGAATCAAGATAAGACTAGTAACGGCAAGCAAATTGACAATATCCACGCCCAGAACTGCTTTGTGTTCTACTCGTGCATAGAAACTACGCATAGACCTAGCTCTGATACCACTATTGGGTATGTAGCAGAATTTTAAAATTTTCTACGCATCACCAAGATCAATCTATGGAGTCATCTAGCAACGAGGGAGAGGGGAGTGCATCTACATACCCTTGTAGATCGCGCGCGGAAGCGTTCAAGAGAACGTGGTTGATGGAGTCGTACTCGTCGTGATCCAAATCACCGATGACCTAGTGCCGAACGGACGACACCTCTGCGTTCAACACACGTACGGTTGGGAAGACGTCTCCTCCAACTTGATCCAGCAAGGGGGAAGGAGAGGTTGATGGATATCCAGCAGCACGACGGCGTGGTGGTGGAAACTACGGCGATCTCGGCAGGGCTTCGCCGAGCACTGCGAGAAGGAGAGGTGTCACGGGAGAGAGAGAGGGAGGCGCCAGGGGCTAGGGTGCGGCTGCCCTTCCTCCCCCCACTATTTATAGGACCCCTAGGGGGGCGCTGGCCCTAGGAGATTGAATCTCCAAGGGGGGCGGCGGCCAAGGGGGGTGGAGTGCCCCCCAAGCCAAGTGGGGCGCCCCCACCCCTAGGGTTTCCAACCCTAGGCGCGGCCCATGGGGGGGTGCACCAGCCCATTTGGGGCTGGTTCCCCTCCCACTTCAGCCCATGGGCCCCTCCGGGATAGGTGGCCCCACCCGGTGGACCCCCGGGACCCTTCCGGCGGTTCTGGTACAATACCAATTACCCCGAAAACCTTCCCGATGGCCGAAACTTGACTTCCTATATATAAATCTTCATCTCCGGACCAATCCGGAACTCCTCGTGACGTCCGAGATCTCATCCGGGACTCCGAACAACTTTCGGGTTACCGTATACTAATATCTCAACAACCCTTAGCGTCACCAAATCTTAAGTGTGTAGACCCTACGGGTTCGGGAGACACACAGACATGACCGAGACGACTCTCCGGTCAATAACCAATAGCGGGATCTGGATACCCATGTTGTCTCCCACATGCTCCTTGATGATCTCATCGGATGAACAATGATGTCGAGGATTCGATCAATCCCGTATGCAATTCCCTTTGTCAATCGGTACGTTACTTGCCTGAGACTCGACCGTCGGTATCCCAATACGTCGTTCAATCTCATTACCGGCAAGTCACTTTACTCGTACCGTAATGCATGATCCCGTGATCAACCACTTGGTCACATTGAGCTCATTATGATGATGCATTACTGAGTGGGCCCAAAGATACCTCTCCGTCATACGGAGTGACAAATCCTAGTCTCGATTCGTGCCAACCCAACAGACACTTTCGGAGATACCCGTAGTGTACCTTTATAGTCACCCAGTTACGTTGTGACGTTTGTGTAAGTGCATCTAGTCCCACCCCTAGTTGGTTTTGGAGTATTGATGACAAACCTAGTTGAGGGACTAATGTGTTTGTGAGAATTGCAGGATAACACAGGTAGAAGTCCCTCATTGATTTGGTTTTCCTACCAGAGATGACCCCTAAAAATGTATGAAGACATTGATGTCAAAGGTGGTATGTGAAGATATTCACATTGAAGACTATGACAAGAGAAGACATCGCATGAAGCCTATGGAGCTCGAAGACTTAGATCTTTCGTAGTTCTTTTTCTTCTTTGTTGAGTCATAGGAACCACCATACTGTTAAGTGGGGTCCAAGAGAACCAGTCAGAATGACTGAAGTGATGCTTAACCAAAACCTATGTCTTTGAGTGAAGACTATGAGAGCGAATCTTGTCCAGAGTCGGACAAGACAGCTTTGCTTGTAGCCCAAGTAAAGTTGCCGTGTGTGTTTGAAATCTGACCGTTGGAACATGTGTCAGTTCCTTAGTGACCCAGGGTCATTTCGGACAAATCAGGTCGGGTTGCCTAGTGGCTATAAATAGCCCACCCCCTACAACCATAAATGGTTGGCTGCTCAGAGTTAGAGTACGGCTTTTGTCGTTTGAGAGCAACCCACCTCGAAGCCTTTGAGAGAGAATTCCTTGCGAGGATAAAGCCCTAACCACCCAGAGCCAAAGAGTGTTAGGCATCACTTAAGTCTTCCTGTCTGTGTGATCTGAAGACTTATTACACTTGAGGACTGTGAATCCTCCAGCCGGTTAGGCGTCACGTTCTGAGCATCCAAGAGTCATTGTGGATCGCCGGTGAACAAAGTCTGTGAAGGTTTGGGAGTCTACCTTGAAGACTTCCAGAGTGATTGGGCGAGGTTTGTGTGACCTTAGCTCAAGGGGAATACGGTGAGGACTGGGTGTCCTGAGCTGCGTGTTCAGGACTGGGTGTCCGGGACTGTGTGTCCTCAAGTTTAAATACCTAGCCGCCCTAACCAGACGTACAATTGTCACAGCAACTAGAATTGGTCTAACAAATCATTGTCTTCAATGAGTCACTGGTTTCATCCTTCCCTTCCCTTTACTTACTGTTGGTCCTTGTGAAGTCATTGTATGATTGCACTATCTTTTGTCTTCATTGAGTGACTGCTTGTTCTGATTGGCTTCATAATATCTTCCTACCTGATCCTTACTACCTAGCTGCTATAGGTCATTGTGCTTTCACTTCATTGAATACTTGACTATGGTTTGCCTAGTGTAGTCTACCTTCCGCTGCATGGTAATAGGTCTATTTCTATCGTTTGTCTTCGAAACTTCCACGTTGTGAAGACTTTCATAAAAATCGCCTATTCACCCCCCTCTAGTCGATATAACACACTTTCAATTGGTATCAGAGCAAGGTACTCCCTTGTTCTGTGTGATTCGGTTTAACCACCTGAAGTTTTAGCTATGTCGACTGCAGGGATAATCAAAGTCTCCGCTGCATGTCCCGTCTTCGATGGAACTGAATATCCCTACTGGAAGAATAAGATGCGCATGCATCTTGAAGCCATTGATGTCGACCTATGGTATGTCGTCAAGAATGGCGTTCCTAAGGCTGGTGAAGGTGTCACCGCTGCTGATGTCAAGAAGTTCGTTCAACTGGACTCCACTGCCAAGAATATCATCTGTGTTCATCTGACCAAAGGACAGTATGGCCGTGTAAGTGCTTTGAAAACATCTAAGCTAGTATGGGACTGGCTCTCCAAGGTCAATGAAGGCGTCTCGACCCAGAGAGATCAGAGAATCAGCATCCTTCGCAACCTCTTCAACCGCTTCAAGAGAAATGACAATGAGAATGTCCAGCTCACATTTGATCGACTCACTGATATCACAAAGCTTTAATCTCTCGGCGCCACTGAGATCACCAAGCATGAAGTCATCAAGACACTCCTGCGATCACTTGACAGCTCGTTTGACACCCTAGCCCTGATGATTCAAGAATGTCCTGACTTCAAGACACTCGATCCGTCTGACATACTTGAGAGGCTCAACACACACGAGTTTCAGCTTTCTGAGAAAAGAGACATCTACGGTCCCAACTATGGGTGAACTCGTGCCTTGAAGAAAAAAGCTGTCTCCACATATGAAGAAGAATCCGACAGCAGTTTTGATGATCCTGAAGACATTGGAAAGGAGCTTGCTATGCTTGTGAAGAAGTTCCAAAAATTAACCAAGAAGAAAGGCTTCAGAAAGTCTTCACGATCAAGCTCAAGGAATGATGAAGCTTCTGCTTATGACTACAAGGAAAGATCATGCCACAAGTGCAAGAAACCTGGCCACTACATCTCTGAGTGTCCGCAGTGGGACAATGAGAACAAGAAGAAGAAGAAGAGCAAGGAGTATGACTCTAACGACAAGAAGAAGAAGAAATACTCAAAGTCCTCTTCCAAGTCTTCCTCCAAGTCTTCATCACACAAGAAGAGCTCATCTGGCAAGGCACGTGCGTTTGTTGGCAAGGAAATGGATTCAGAGGAGGAGTCTGCTTCTGAGGAGGCGGAGGTGGAGTCTGAGGAGGAGTCCGATTCTGGCGTTGCGAGTCTGGCTACAGCATACGTTGCCAAGTCCATCTTCAACACTGAAGACAACGACTTCATCACCGACACCGATGCAAATGACAAGGACTACTCCGCTCCTACCTACGGCTTCATGGCACGCGGTGCCAAGGTAAACACATGCACTACTCACTATCAAACATCTAGTGAAGATGACTCTGATTGTGATTCCAAACCCAGCTACAAAACACTTGCTAAAATTGCAACTGAACAACAGAAAGCTATGGAACATATTCAAAAACTGTTAGACAAAAGCGATGATCTGCTAGACGCTGAAATGACTCGATCTCAGTCCTTAATTGAAGACATAAAAAATCTTCATGTTAGTATGAGGAACTTGAAAGTCATCATGAAACGCTCTCAACAACTCATGAAAGGCTTTCCTATGATTATCTTCAAAGGAAGCAAGATCTTGAGAAATTGAGAGCGGCTCATGAAGATCTTCAAAAGGAAAACGAGTCACTTCGCGCCAAACGGATCAGTTCCGCTCATGAAGGATTTGAACCACCATGTCTTAAAGGCATTGAGCGTGATAACGCTACCTCTGTTGCTGTTCTACTTCTGCTACTATTGCAATATCTTCAACTGTTGATGTGGTCACTAACCCCTC
Source organism: Triticum dicoccoides (assembly GCF_002162155.2). NCBI lineage: Eukaryota > Viridiplantae > Streptophyta > Magnoliopsida > Poales > Poaceae > Triticum > Triticum dicoccoides. Next base: position 40,731,996 of record NC_041392.1, read on the forward strand.
CGCTGAGGATACCACTGCTATTGCTGATGAGAATGCTAGGTTGAAGACACTGCTTGAAACAGGGATGTACAAAAGTCTCAAAGGGCATCAGACACTATGTGATGTCCTCAAAAGGCAGATCCTGAACCGAAACCCTAGGAAAGAGGGTGTTGGGTTCGAAAGGAAAATGAATGCTGATGGCTCTTACTGGAAACCTGAGCAGTACCCCAAAACCACATGGGTTGCTGCAAAGGAACCTTCAGCGGATCCATACACCCTATCTGGCTTCACTTGTGCTAATCCCATCGTTATTGATGAATCCTTTAATGCAAACTATAAACTGTTTAAGAATCATAATGGTGAAGTGTTTGCTAGGTATATTGGTACTAACTGCAGGAATGGACCGCCTATGAAGAAGATCTGGGTGCCGAAAAAGTGTTTGGAGAATCTTCCTGTGAATGTCATCATGACACCACAGGTGAAGAAGACAAACCCCAGACCACAGGCTTCATACGGTCCAAAGGCTTCATATAGACATAGGACTCATCTGAGTCGCACTAACGCAAATGTTTTGTAGGGAAGCCATACTCAGGCCTATGAATATGAGCGCGGTTCATCAAACTGCCATGTTCATAAGACCAAGAACTATTCTGCTTATTCTTATGAGTACTATTGTCCTCCTGCAAGACTTTTTGCTAGGGCTCCAAAGCCAAAGTTCTCAGATGCTGCACTTAGACTTATTGCTTCTAAGCCACCCTTGAAGATATGGGTGGCTAAGAAAGCTTAACTCTCTTTTGCAGGGAAGGGTCTCCAGCAGAAAACCAAAATTGTCTGACGCTATTGCTGGGGACCTTAAACATCTTGTAGGGCGCAAGATCAAATGCCCGAATGGTCTTATTATGTACTTCATTCCTGAATCGCTTGCTACTCGCCCTATCAGTCCAAATCTCGATCTAAGCTTTCATAACCCACTGGTTCGTCAAATGTTTTTGCTTCACAATTCTCTTTGTGAAGCCTATCCCCCTAACTGCACTGTAGGGTACGACACCAGCAGCTTCAGAATGGATTATTGATAGTGGGTGTACCAACCACATGACTGGCAAGAGAAGCCTTCTTATGGACTCAACCTTACGTCCATCCGACAAGAGTCACATCACATTTGCTGACACTAGTAAAAGTAAGGTATTGGGTCTAGGTAGAGTTGCAATCTCAAAGGATCAACACATGGATAAAGTCATGCTTGTTGAATCCCTTGGTTTCAACTTAATGTCTGTCTCAATGCTTTGCGATTTAAATATGATCGTGATGTTTGGAAAATATCGTTGTCTTGTTCTAATGGAATCTGACAAGTCTCTAGTGTTTAAAGGGTATAGGAAAGATGATTTGTACGTGGTAGATTTCTTAGCAGGACCACAGCTTGCCGTATGTCTTCTGGCAAAAGCTTCAGAATGCTGGCTCTGGCATCGGAGGCTAGGGCATGCTGGCATGAGGAACCTCCACACCCTTGCAAAGAAGAAGCATGTCATAGGCATCGAGGGCGTCAAGTTCAAGAAAGATCACTTATGCGGTGCCTGTGAAGCAGGAAAGATGATGAGGGCCAAGCATCCCTCGAAGACAATCATGACAACAACTCGACCCTTCGAACTGCTCCACATGGATCTTTTCGGTCCCACTCATTACTTAACTCTTACTACTACTGCTTGTCTCTATGGCTTTGTCATTGTTGATGATTATTCTAGATATACTTGGGTGCACATAATCCTCTACAAGACTGAAGTGCAGGATGTCTTCAGACGCTTCGCCAATCGAGCAATGAACAACTATGGCGCCAAGATAAAGCACATCAGAAGTGACAATGGCACTGAATTCAAGAACACTGGCCTTGATACATATCTTGATACTTTGGGCATCACACATGAATTCTCAGCTCCGTACATGCCACAGCAGAATGGCGTCATCGAACGCAAGAACAGAACACTCATTGAGATGGCCCGAACGATGCTTGATGAATACAAGACTCCAAGAAAATTCTGGCCTGAAGCCATTGATACTGCATGCCATACAATCAACCGTGTTTATCTTCACAAACTTCTGAACAAGACATCTTATGAGCTCCTTACTGGCAAGAAGCCAAATGTTAGTTACTTCAGAGTATTTGGCGCCAGGTGCTGGATCAAGGATCCACATCACACTTCAAAATTTGCACCAAAAGCACATGAGGGTTTTGTGCTTGGATATGGAAAGGATTCGCACTCCTACAGAGTCTTCAATCTCTTTCATTATAAAGTGGTTGAAATAGTGGATGTGCGGTTCGATGAGACTAACGGTTCACAAAGAGAGCACCTGCCAAATGTGCTAGATGAAGTTCCATCCAGTGAATCAATCAAACTTATGGGAACTGGAGAAATCATACCCTCTGAAGCTCAACCTGAAGAGGAACTTATCATCTCCGCACCTGATCAACCTGAAGACAATGCTCAGCCTGAAGACAATCCCTCTAACAATGACAATGATCAGCAAGAGCAAAATCTTCGCCCTGTACATCCTCGTGTTGCCAATGAAGTGCAGATTGAGAGAATAACTGATAGCATCAATGCACCCGGTCCGCTCACTCATTCAAGGGCAACATAGCTAGCAAATTTCTGTGGGCACTTCGCATTCGTCTCAATAACAGAACCCAAGAAAGTTGAAGAAGCGTTCATGGAACCTGAATGGATTCAAGCTATGCAAGAAGAGCTTCAACAGTTTGAGCTGAATAATGTATGGGAACTGGTTAAGCATCCTGATCCTCGGAAGCACAACATAATAGGCACCAAATGGATATACCACAACAAGCAAGATGAGCATGGTCAAGTTGTCAGAAACAAAGCTCGTCTCGTTGCTCAAGGATATACTCAAGTGGAAGGGATTGACTTCGATGAAACATTTGCTCCCGTGGCTCGACTTGAAGCCATACGCATACTGCTGGCCTATGCAAATCATCATAACATACTTCTATATCAAATGGATGTGAAGAGCGATTTTCTCAATGGCAAGATTGAAGAAGAAGTGTATGTTGCACAACCGCCTGGCTTTGAAGATCCAAAGCATCCTGACATGGTATACAAGCTCAACATGGCACTGTATGGCCTCAAACAAGCCCCTCGGGCTTGGTATGACACACTCAAATACTTCTTGAAAAGCAAAGGCTTCACACCTGGTTCCCTCGACCCCACTCTCTTCACGAAGACATATGATGGTGAACTGTTTGTGTGCCAAATATATGTGGATGACATTATCTTCAGCTGCACCAATCAGAAATACAGTGAAGAGTTTGGATATATGATGCAAGAGCAATACCAGATGTCCATGATGGGAGAGCTGAAGTTCTTCCTTGGTCTTCAAATATGACAGCAACACAACGACATCTTTATATCTCAAGAGAAGTATCTCAAAGATTGCCTGAAGAAGTTCGGTATGCAAGACTGCAAAGGCTTCACAACGCCAATGCCAACCAAACATCATCTGGGTCCCGACGACAATGGTAAAGAGTTCGATCAAAAGGTATACCGCTCCATGATTGGTTCTTTACTCTATCTATGTGCATCTAGGCCAGATATTATGCTTAGTGTTTGCATGTGTGCTCGACTCCAAGCGGCACCAAAGGAATCGCATCACTTAGCTGTGAAGCGAATTCTTCGATATTTGGCTTACACCCCAACTCTAGGATTATGGTATCCAAAGGGCTCAGAGTTTGATCTAGCTGGATTCTTGGATGCTGATTATGCTGGTGACAAGGTGGATCGCAAGTCTACATCAAGCATATGTCATTTTCTGGGACGATCACTTGTATGTTGGTCTTCAAAGAAGCAGAACTGTGTATCTCTCTCCACTGCTGAAACTGAATACATTGCTGCTGGATCTTGCTGCGCCCAGCTTCTGTGGATGAAGCAAACACTCAAAGACTATGGCATTCATCTCAAGCAAGTGCCACTCTACTGCGACAACGAAAGCGCCATCAAGATTGCCAACAACCCAGTTCAACACTCGAAGACAAAGCACATTGAGATTCATCATCACTTTCTCAGAGATCATGTTGTGAAGGAAGATATTGATATCATACATGTCAACACTGAAGAGCAATTGGCAGATATCTTCACCAAGCCCTGGGATGAGAAGAGATTTTGCAAGTTACGGTGTGAGCTAAATATCTTGGAATCCTCAAATGTCCTGTGATCAGGCACACATCCTAACACTTATGCATATTGATGACTTAGATGTGCAACACACGAAGCAAAGTATATCTTCAATCAATGAAGACATGCATTCTAAGTGTGAATACATTAATGAGGAATTTGACCTCGGAGCGCCACGATAGTTGTGCGCCGTGTCTGGGTCTAACACTTCCTATATGGTGGGTAACGCCACCACCAAATGTTCTCTTTGAAGTATTTCACTCATGGCGTTACATTTGCTATGTCTTAACATTTGGTGTCGGAGTAAATAGCCATGGGTAGCCTAGCCGGCTTCCCCTGGCCCTTCTGAAAAAATTACGAGCCCGTCCGGCCCTCAGGAATCCAAGACGTGGGGCCGCCTTCCCCTTGCTGGCTGTCACCCAGGCCAGCTCGAGGAAGCCGGCCCGACTTTACCCCTCATGAAGAAAACCATGGGAGGCCGACTCGAAGAAGCCGGCTCCAAGATGCCGACTCTAAGAAGCCGGCCATGAGGAGGCCGACTCCAAGAAGCCGGCTCCCATAAAACGGTCGAGACCGTACCCTCAAAGTTTGCATCCACCTAGCGGCGATGAGACGGGGCGTGGCTACAGTAAAGCATGCCACCCCCGAATCCCGGAGCACACCTGGCACAGTGCGCCGTACGGAGTGGCCATGACCCGTCCGGCGCGGCACTGTTGCCATGTTGACCCTGATGTCATCCACGACGGGCTACCAGTACGGCCCACGGGCGGTGGGCCCCTTCGGGCGGAGAGACACCCGAAGGCGGCCTGGCCTCCCCCAGTCGGCCCGAAGGCGGCCTGGCCTCCCCCTAGGCGGCCCGAGACGGGGCCGGCTCGCTGCAGCCGGCTCGCTTCCCCTCTTGAAGAAGACGCCCCACTAAGGAGACAAGACGTGGCAAGGCTACAGTAATCGCCCGCCGGAGGGCAGCACTGTAGCCACGCCTACCTCGACGAATCCCTCGTCATCAGGACGAGGCAACAGTAACCAGCCATCGACAAGACCCTTGGCAGTGGGGCCTGTCTGTTGCCAAGGAGTTGGTAGCCGGCGGGACCCACCAACCGGCGGGCCCCAGCGGTCGGCGCAAAAGCCGGCAAGCGCGGTCACAGACGGCTGGGCCCCGCGCCCAGTCGGATTACCATTGTACCCCCGGGGGGTAGGCCTATATAAACCCCCCGGGGCACCCATGCAAAGGGTTCGACCCCCAGCTAGATCTAGACACCATACAAGGAGAAGAAGCAGGCTAGCCGTGCCCTTCTTCCTCCTCCCACCAAGCAGCTCGAGGAGTATTGTGTAGCTACTTGTTCATCTAGTGATCATGCGGAGACCTCGCAGAGCAGCAGTAGGGGTGTTATCTCCACGGAGAGCCCCGAAGCTGTGTAAGATCCGCCGGCCTGCATGTCTTCGCCTTATCCCGTTTCCAGGCACCGGCGATGTCTTACTGGCTCCCACAATGATAAGCCACCCGTTGGCATATGTCGCACCTACCACCCGACACTTAGCGCCCACCATGGGGCTAGGTGCACCGTCGTCCGGAGACCTGTTCTGGACGGGAACCCTCTTCCTCCCCAGCGAGCATAGCCAGCCCGGCACGCCCGATGGCGCTTGCCACGACGCGCTGCAAGGCGTCACCAGCATCTGCGCGGCGAGCAGCCTCGCCGATCTCCTCGACGAAACCCTCATCTCCGACGAGCTCGCCTCCGATGCGGGCACCGACCACCTCGCCAACCTTCTCGGTCAGCTCCATGTCTCCAGCGAGCGCTGCGGACCTGGAGTCGGTTGGCTCCACCGACCCGATGCCTGTCGACTCCGACACGGCCTCCTACGACACCTTCCCCACCAACGTCACGATCTACAACGACCCGCTTCCTCAAGCCGACGGCTGCGATGCTGTCACCATCGAAGTAATGGTTGTCGGCCACGGTGGCCCGGCCGACGAGAGCGCCCACGACTTGTCCGCCCCCTCCCGGCCAATGCCAACGACGAAGCACTGGAGGCACGCCGCCTCGCCCTCCTCGCAGAGGGCCGGAGGCTGGCCTCCATGAGACGCCTCACTGAGGCCTATCAGCGTGAAGCTGACCGCGCCGCCTTCGGCACGCCGGCCCCGGGCGGGCCAAGCCGGGCCGGCCTTGTCAAGCAACGCGGCGCCGTCATCGCCGACACACTGGGAGTCGACCGCCCAGTCTATGCCACTCCGCTCGAGAACTTGCGTGCCGCCCAGGCGGCCGTAGACGAGTTGGACGGCTTGGAGGCCGAAGACCTCCCCCACATGACCCGGCGCATCCAGCAACTGATTGACGCAGCCGCGCAGCAACATGAAGCAGACGCCCGCGCGGGAAGCCCTCCCCCACACCGAGATAACGGCGCGACGTCCCGGACGCCGGCTACGAGCAACACCCGTGCGCGGCGCGAGAAGGAGCCGGCTGCCAGCCGCAGCCGGACCTGAATCTCCATCGAGCGAGACGTGGACGGCCATCCCCGAGCCATGGAATGGCGGGGCAACCCGCCTCTGCCTCGACCCCGTGGAGAGAGATATCCCACCCCGCCGCCAGTGGCGCACCCGACTCTCAGCGGCCGACTAGGTCTTCGCGAAGGAGTCGGCGAGAATGATGCCCGCCATCGGATCGACCGCCTGGCACGATCCCTGGCGTTGGAAGAAGAAGACGATGTCAGCCCGCCTTGATTTGGCCCCCGCATCCGCGACGAGCCTTTCCCCAAAGGGTTCTCGCTCCCAAGAGACACACCCAAGTACAACGGCTCCGTGAAGCCGGAAGATTGGCTAATCGACTACTCCACGGCGGTCAGCATAGCCAACGGCAACCGGCGCGTTGTCGTGAAGTACGTGCCCCTCATGCTGCAAGGCACGACGCGAACCTGGCTCAACAGCCTCAAGCCTCTCAGCATCAACAGCTGGCTAGATTTCACCGAAGCTTTCATCCGCAACTTCACCAGCACCTACAAGCGGGCTCCCAAGCCCAGACAACTCTCCTTGTGCGTACAAGGCCCCGCCGAGTCCACTCGCGACTACCTCACGCGTTGGGCCGAACTCCGCAATTCTTGCGAGGGGGTGCACGAGGTGCAAGCCATCGAGTACTTTACAGCCGGATGCTGAGAAGGCACCCTCCTCAAGCACAAGCTCCTCTGCGACGAGCCGGCTACCCTCGATGAGCTTCTGGACATAGCGGACAAGTACGCCACCGCCAATTCCTCGATGAAGACCGAGCTTCGGGTAGACGCGTCCGGAAAGGTACTCAACCCGGCGCCCAAGATGCCGGCTGGGGATTCCGGCCGACGCCCCCACTCGAACGACCACAAGCGCAAGGGCCCCGCGCCGCCTCCCGCCAGTCGGCAGGTGGCCACCGTTGAAGACGTGCCGCCTGAAGGGCGGCCCGCACCCAAGAAACCCAAGGGTGGCCGGCTGGCTTGGCAGCCGGCTTTCTCCTATGAGCAAACTCTTGACGCCCCGTGCAAGTTCCACAGTGGCGCGAAGCCATCCAACCACACAACTCGGAAGTGCCATTGGCTCACCCGAATCTCCAAAAGCGAGGGGCTCGCGCCTCCTCCGCCTGCCGGCCCACCGCTTCCGCCTCCGCCGCCTTCGGCAGCTCGGCCCGCGGTCGGAGCCGTGCACGACGAGTTCCCTGACGAGCAAGCAACCTACATCATCTTTACAAGCCAGCCCGAAGACCGGCGCAGCAAACGCCGAGAGCACCAGGAAGTTAGCGTGGTCGCTGCCGACCCCGCCAGACACATGCATTGGTCAGAAAAGCCCATCAGCTGGAGCTGGGCCGACCATCCAGAGGTGATGCCGTCTCCCGGCTCTTATGCGCTGGTCCTGGAAGCCACCCTCGCGACGAATAGACGTGCTGCCCGCTTCTCCCGCATGCTGATAGACGGCGGGAGCAGCATCAACATCCTGTACCGTGATACCCTGAAGAAGCTAAATGTCAAGACGAAGCAGCTCATGCCAACTCGAACAGTGTTCCATGGCTTCATACCCGGCCTGTCCTGCGCCCCCATTGGCAAAATCAAGATTGATGTACTTTTTGGGGACAAGGAGCATTTCCGCCGGGAAGCGATCTGGTTTGAAGTGGTGGACCTGGAGAGCCCTTACCATGCATTGCTTGGCCGACCTGCCTTGGCCAAATTCATGGCAGTCCCCACTATGCATACCTCAAGATGAAGATATCGAGCACCAAAGGCGTCATCACCATAGCTGGCGATTACAAGAAGTCCTCTGAGTGCGCGGCAGCCAGCAGCCGGCTGGCCGAGTCCCTTGTGATTGCCGAAGAAAAGAAGATGCTGGACCGAGTCGTGGCCATAGCCGGCAAGTAGTCGGCCGTGTCCCCCGACCCCAAGGAGCACGATGCTCAAGGATCCTTCCAGCCGGCCAAGGAGACGAAGAAGATACCCCTTGACCCCGAGCATCCAGAGAGGTTTGCCGTCATCGGGGCAAGCCTGAACAGCAAATAGGAAGGCGAGCTCGCCGATTTCCTCCATGAGAATCGGGACGTCTTTGCATGGTCCCCCAAGGACATGCCGGGTGTTCTGAGGAAATTCGCCGAGCACAAACTACACGTTCAAGAAGATGCAAAGCTAGTCAAACAACCCCTCCGCCGACTGTCGGAGGAGAAGCGCAGGATTGTGGGAGAGGAGATAGCCCGGCTTCTGGCAGCCGGCTTCATTATGGAAGTTTTCTTTCCGGAATGGCTCGCCAACCCGGTCCTTGTGCTAAAGAAGAATAACAAGTGGCGCATGTGTATAGACTACACGAGCCTCAACAAGGCCTGTCCCAAAGATCCTTTTGCCCTGCCAAGGATTAACCAAGTGATAGACTCCACAGCCGGATGCGAGCTGTTGAGTTTCTTGGATGCTTACTCCGGATAACACCAGATAAAGCTGGATCCGGACGACCGCCTGAAGACCGCCTTCATCATGCCATTTAGAGCCTTCTGGTACCTGACTATGACATTCGGCTTGAGAAATGCCGGTGCCACTTTTCAGCGTTGCATGCAGAAGTGCCTCCTCAAGCAACTCGGCAGAAACGCTCATGTTTACGTGGACGACATCATAGTGAAGACGGAGAAGCGCAGCACCTTGCTGGGAGACCTCAAGGAAACGTTTGAGAACTTACGCTGGTTCCAAATCAAGCTCAACCCCGAGAAATGCGTGTTCGGAGTGCCAGCCGGCCAGCTCCTAGGCTTCCTGGTCTCCGAACGCGGCATCGAATGCAACCCGGTGAAGATCAAGGCCATCGAGAGAATGGCGATCCCCACCAAGCTTCGAGACATTCAAATGTTCACCGGGTGCTTGGCCTCCTTGAACCGCTTCATCAGCCGGCTCGGAGAGAAAGCTCTCCCCCTCTATCGCCTCATGAAGAAGAGCACTCACTTCGAGTGGAACGACCAGGCCGACCAAGCTTTTCATGAGCTGAAGAAGATGCTGGCCATGCCGCCCGTCCTCGCGGCGCCAACTGAGAAAGAGCCCATGCTCCTTTACATCGCCGCAACCAGCCGGGTGGTCAGCACCGTCATCATAGTCCAACGCCCAGAAGAAGGCTGAGCCCAGCCGGTCCAAAGGCCGGTGTATTATTTGAGCGAGGTGTTGTCCGCCTCAAAACGGAACTACCCGCACTACCAGAAAATGTGTTACGGCGTGTACTTCACCGCCAAGAATCTGAAGCCCTACTTTCAAGAGCATCCCGTCACGGTCGTATGCACCGCCCCGCTGGCCGAGATCATAGGCAGCCGGGATGCATTCGGCCGGGTGGCGAAATGGGCCATCGAGCTGGCCCCTTACACTATCTTCTACCAGCCCCGCACCGCCATCAAGTCCCAAGCACTGGACGACTTCCTCGTCGACTGGGCCGAGACCCAGTACCTGCCGCCGACTCCCGACTCCACCCATTGGCGCATGCACTTCGAAGGGTCCAAGATGCACACCGGCTTGGGAGTCGGCGTCGTCCTTACCTCTCCCAAAGGCGACAAGCTCAGATACACGCTACAGATCCACTTTGCCGCCTCCAACAACGTGGCCGAGTACGAGGTGCTCATACACGGGCTCTGGCTTGCCAAAGAACTCGGCATTCGCCGGATCCTATGCTATGGCGACTCGGACTTGGTGGTCCAGCAATCATCCGGCGACTGGGACGCCAAGGACGCAAATATGGCGAGCTACCGCTTCCTGGTCCAACAACTCAGCGGATACTTTGAAGGATGCGAGTTCCTCCATGTACCGCGAGCTGACAACGAGCCGGCCGATGCCCTGGCTCGAATAGGCTCTACTCGGCAAGCAATTCCAACCGGCGTCGCTCTACAACGCCTCCTCAAGCCGTCTATCAAGCCGTCTCCAGAATCCGACTCCATCTTCATGCCGCCTAACCCCGATGCGGCTGGGTCCGGCTCGAAGAACCAAGCAGGCGACACTGAGACTCCCGCAGCCGGCTCGGGGACTTCGGCAACCGGCTCGGGGACTGCCACACCCGGCTCGGGGACTGCGGTAGCCGGCCCGGGGACTGCGCCAGCACAACAGCCAGCGGCCGACTCCAGCATCTCACCGCCCAGCCCGCCCACCCTGGTGGCGGTAGCTACTTTGGCAGTAGAAGAAGCCGTGGCTCCGTCATGGGCTCAGTCCATCCTCAACTTCCTAATAAACCAAGATCTGCCAGCTGACGAAACAGAAGCAAGACAAGTCCAACGTCGAGCCGGAGCATACACAATCGTCAACAGAGAACTAGTCAAGCGCAGTGTCACTGGAATCCTCCAACGGTGCGTCGAGCAAGAGAAGGGCATTGCAATCCTTAGAGACATTCACCAAGGAGAATGAGGCCACCATCCGGCCTCAAGATCACTTGTCGCCAAAGCCTTCCGCCATGGTTTCTTCTGGCCGACTGCTTTGGATGACGCCAAAGAATTAGTTAAGCATTGCAAGGGATGCCAACTCTTCAGCTCCAAGCAACACATGCCGGCTTCGGCACTCAAGACCATTCCCCTCACTTGGCCCTTCGGACATGGTGGGCTCATTCAAGACGGCGCGCGGCGGCATGACGCATTTGCTCGTCGCCGTGGACAAATTCACCAAGTGGATTGAAGCAAAGCCGATCAAGAAGCTGAACGGGCCGACTGCTGTGACGTTCATCGCAGACATAACAACTCGGTACGGCGTACCACACAACATCATCACCGACAATGGCACGAATTTTGCCAAAGGAGCCTTGGCACGTTTCTGCGCAACCCAAGGTATCCGGCTGGACTTAGCATCCATCGCCCACCCGCAGTCAAACGGCCAGGTCGAGCGGGCCAACGGCCTCATCCTCTCCGGCATCAAGCCCCGACTGGTCGTACCTCTGGAGCGTTCAGCCGGCTGCTGGCTCGACGAGCTGCCGACTGTCCTCTGGAGTCTGCGCACTACCCCAAACAAGTCAACTGGCTTCACCCCTTTCTTCCTTGTATATGGTGCCGAGGCGGTCATCCCAACTGACATCGAGTTTGACTCGCCTCGAGTAACCATGTACACGGAAGCGGAGGCCAAGGAAGCACGAGAAGACGGCGTCGACCTGCTGGAAGAAGGCCGGCTGTTAGCCCTCAGCCGGTCTGCCATCTACCAGCAGGGTTTGCGCCACTACCACAGCCGGAAGGTCAGGCCAAGATCTTTCCAAGAGGGCGATCTTGTGCTCCGGCTGATCCAGCGAACAGCCGGCTAGCATAAACTCTCGGCCCCTTGGGAAGGCCCCTTCGTCATCAGCAGAGCTCTAGGCAACGACTCCTACTACCTGATCGATGCACAGAAGCCAAAGGCACACAAGAGAGACGACTCCGGCAAGGAGTCGGAACGACCATGGAACGCCAACCTCCTTCGAAGATTTTACAGTTGAATCGCCGTATGTATCACGCTAACTTTTGTATTAAGTACGAGACAATAGGCCCCCCGAGGAGGGCTCGGGGACTGCCATCTCTTATCTATGAATGAAAAGTATCATGCTTATGACCTTGTCATTTCATTTACTTGTTCCGTCCAGCACCGGGTTCGACTAGTCGACTCGGGGACAGGCCGACTGGAGTTATATTAGAAGTCCTACCCGTAGCCAGACAAGTAGTGTGCCGGCTCCCAAGCCTTCTCTTGCCAAAAGTCGCAGTTCGAAGAACCGGCTGTCCGGCTGGCAAGAGTTAAAGGCAGGAACGGGCGCCCACACGAAAAACGGCTAGGGACTAACAGACTAATATAACGAAAGCCGGTTTTTTCTCCCACCGCCGACTGGCTACCAGAGTAGCCGGCCAGCCGGTTTCCATTCACTTCACTTCAATCCAAGAAAGCTCAAGTACTTGCCTCCCCAAAGAGGGAAGGCGGCAAAGGAAAAAGCCTAAGGATAAAAAGCATACGCGAATGGAAACCAAACATGCACATAATAATATTTACATAAAAAGACCTCCGAGAGGCCAGCATTCAACATAGTTTGGATACACCCCCAGTGGGTGGAACTGCGAAAACTTAACAAAAATTGTTCCAAAGACAACAAGCAGGAAAGATAAAGACGACAGGTCAAGCTGGCGGAGCGGCCGACGAGCCGGACTGGTTGGCGGAGATGGTCGTATCGGCTGAAGGAGCGGCCGGCTGGCGAACTTCGGCTTGGTCGCCGCCTCCCGCAGAGGGTGCGCTTCCACGCACCTCGTTGCTGGAGGCACAGTCGGCCTGAGGTCGGCCGGTTGTTCCACCAGCCGGCTCGACGTCTTCGCCGTCCTCCTCTTCGTCATCCTCGCCCTCGTCGCTGGAGGCAATCTCCTCCGCCGAGTCCTCGCCCACCGCCGGGTTCAGCCCGAACCACTCCTCCGGCTGAGCAACGCCGTCATCATCGATTTCAGGTGCGAAAACGCTGATGTCGGTGCACTCAGCGATCGTCGAAGCTCGCTGGGCGATAGCCGGCCTCACCTCCTCCAGCTCCGCGTCGGCCTCCATCCGCCAAGTGCGCAGCTGGTCCAGGCTCAGCCCTGGGTACCAAGCCCGAACGAATTCCAACGCCCGCCCGGCTCCGAGGCGGGCCGCCGACGCCTTCCAAGCCTCAAAGCGACCGACTACGACCTCTAGCTAGTCGGCAGTTCGGCTTGGGGTGCGGGGGATCGTCTCGCCGGGCCAGAGCGCGGCCAACACTTGCGCCCCGACGCGTTGGAGCCGGCGAAGCATCCGATGAGCCGGCTGCAACCGCGCCTGGACAGCCAAGAGCTGCTCCTCAAGCGTCCGGTTCGCATCCGGCGCGATGTTGGCCCCCGCCTAGCGGCGCGCCTCGCGATAGGCCTCAATGCTTTGGGCGGCGAAGGCGGAATAGCCGGGGAAGTAGTCTGCGCCAAAAAACAAGCAGCAACTCAAGATGAGCCAAAAACCCAGGAAGCAAGGGGCAGGGGAGGGCCGAGGAAGGCGGCTTACCGTCGATCAAATCCTCGATCCGGCCGAAGCCTTCATCCAGGGCCCGCCGGGTCTCAGACCAGCTCGCCGCCTCGGTCTCATACTCCGCCTTCAAGGTGGCTTCGCTGTCCTGCGCCGCCTGCAGGGCCGCCTTGTGGCTCTCCTCTTGGTCGGCCAGCTTCTTGGCTAGGCGATCCCGTTCCTGGACCAAGGCGGCGTGCTCGGCCTCCTTGGTATGAAGGGCGGCCTTCGCTTCGCCGAGCTCCTTCCTCAAGTCGGCGTTGGCCCCTGAAGACAAAGAAAGAGAAAAATTAATAAGGAAAGAGTCGTCAAGAAAGATCCGACCCGACTGCACAGCAGTCGGCCCGAATCTCGGGGACTACACCCAGTGGGTGCGCTGACGCGCCCCCACATGAGACAAACAAGATCGAGTACTTACTTCGGCTGTCGGCCAGGTCGTCGGTACTCCGGCTCAACTCCCGAGCCTGGGAGTTGAAGGCGGCAGCACGGAGGTTGTGATATTCCTGAAAGTTCAGACAAAAAGCAAAGTAAGGTAGCCGTCGAGAAAGATCCGACCCGACTGCGCAGCAGTCGGCCCGAATCTCGGGGACTACACCTAGTGGGTGCGCTGACGCGCCCCCACGGAAGAAATCAAGAAATCAAAAGCGGCCAAGAATGAAGGACTTAGTCGGATGGCGGCTCGCATCGTCAGGAACTCCTGGGTGAACTGTTGCAGCAGGGCGGCCTGAGCTTGCAGCCGGCTCCGGACCCCTTGAGCCGCCACATTTAGCTCGCCGGTCCCCCCGCTAGGAGTCCACTCGGACGTGGCAGTGCTGGCCACCTTCAGATCTTCCGCCGACTGGCCTGCGCCCGCGACTCGGCGCAACTCCGGCGGAGCGGCGCCTCCTCCTGCGCGCCGGCTCGTCGCCGGCTGCACCTCGAGGCCGGCTCTTTTCTACGGCTCACCTCCGGTCGGCCCCTCTGGCGTCGCTGACGAGTGGTCGCCTTGGCCCGCTCCGGTTGGCGCTGCTGGCGGCGCTCTCCTCGCGAAGGCCACGGGGTCCTCCCCCCTCTCCATCAGTGGCGGGTCTTGGACGATCTCCTCCGCCAAGGGCAATGGGGTGTCGGGGGCTACGGCTCGGAGAGGAATGGCGAGCAGCGGAGGCTGGTTGCGCGAGCTTTCCGCCTCCGTCTCCGCGGTAGCCGCCTCCGTCTGGGCCTTGGCTGTCGCGTCGGCCTGCTCCCTCGCCGCCTGGGCGGCCGCCTTCTCCGCCGCCTTGCGCTCCTCTCGCGCTTCGTGGGTGTTCCGCTCTGTGGCCTCCCTGAGATCGGCGCGGGGGTCCATGCGGCGGGAGCTCGAATACCCTCTAGCCGGCCCCACGACGGAGCCGCCCGGACCCCGCTCAAGGGAAAGCGGCGCCCTGTCCAGCAGGCGAGAAAAAGTTAAGAAGAATATTCAAAGAAAAAGAGAATGATGAAGGGCATGCGACCAGGCAATCAGCGACTTACGCTGAAACCGCTTGAGGCTGCTTCACCGCCTTGCGGAAGCGGGCTGCCTTCGCGGCCGCCTCGTCTCGTTTTGTCGCCGCGGTGGAGGGCTTGGACTTCTTCGGCCGACTGCCGAAGAGGCCTGAAGCGGCCCGGCGCTTCTGCGTGCCGCCGGCGGCCGGTGCGATGGACAAGCCTGCGCCCTGATAGTCGGCCGCCGGCTGGCGACGCGGGGCGACTTCGGCTTCAGCATCGTCCGGCCAGTCCTCGAAGCTCGCGGTGAACCTTGAGCCTCCGGGCTCGACGTTGTCCCCCACAATGGTGTCTTCCATGGCGGCCGCCCCCAAGTCCGGGTCGTCAACGTCGTCCACCGTGCGGTCGGGGGCATACTGGCGTTCAATCCCTGCCGCCCCGGCCGGCGGTGGAAGAAGAGGGTTCTGCTCAAAAGAACCGACTGGTCAGAAGCCGGCCGTCACGACGCTGGCTGACGAGAAAAAGAAGATAGAGAGAGAAGCTTACCACGGGCAGAGGATTGGCGCGAGAATACAGCGCCTTGCCGTATTGCCAGTCCCCGGCGAGCTTGCAGCTGGCGATGTAATTAACCATGAGCGCCACCTCCGCGTGGGGCATTTCCCATGTGCTCAGCCAGCTTGGGTCGAAGCGGCAGCTCATCTGACACATCATATGGGGCCGGCTTTGGAGAGGAAGAATCCGGCGCTCCACGAAGGCGGCCACCAAGTCAGCCCCGCGCATGCCTTCCGACTGGATCATCACCCGAAGCCGGGAGACGGCGGCGTTCCCGGCCGGAGACAGTGACCGCGACCGGAAACCCCACGAGGGCTGCCTCCCAGCCGGTGGGCCGGCTACGTAAGCCGGCAGGTTGTTGTAGTCTCCTTGCTCGGCGATGTTCCTCACGTAGAAGTACGATTTTTGCCAGACCTTCACCGACTGGATTAGGGGGATGGACGGGAACGGATTGTTCTCGCTCGCCCTCCTCATGGCGATGAAGGCCCCGCAGGGTGCGGGCACGCCAGCGACGACGGTGCTGAGTTTGCTGTGAAAGAACTCTCCCCAGAGCTCCAGCGTGGGGAGCAGCCCCAAGAAGCCTTCGCAGAGGGAGACAAAGGCCGACAGCAGCATCACCGCATTGGGCGTGAGGTGATGCGGCTGGAGGTTGTAGAACTCGAGGAAGGAGCGCAGAAATCCGCTCGCGGGAAGGCCGAAGCCGCGCAGGCAGTGCGAGCGGAAGACGACCCGCTCGCCCTCCTCCGGCGCCGGCGAGATCTCCGTCTCCGGCGCCAGATGGACCTGCACGAGGTTGGCGCCGGGCAGGCGCCGAGTCTGGCGAAGGAACTCCACATGATCTTCATGGACGTTGGAGCCGTCCCACGAGCTTGACAACGCCATGGGAGCGAGGCGATGTGGAGATGTGGTGGCGCTGAGACGGGAGGCTGCGGCGGCAACAAGAGGAAGAAACGAGGATTAGGAGGGGCGGAGCGAGAGAGAGCGTGCGAACCTCTGTCGCTCTCCCTCCTCCCCCTACTTATAGGCTCGCATGGCGGAGCCGAGGAGGCGCGCCGTGGGGAAGCGTGGGGATCGATCGTGCCCACTCCCCACGTCCCGCGATTATTGACCCTTAACGGCGAGACAAAACCGCCGCGGGAAGGCGAGCGGCCCATGTAGGCCACGAAAGATCCGCGCTCGGACCGAGGCCTGCGAGTGGCGGGCCCGGGCCTGCGGCGACGTCCCGTCGCACGCGTGCGTTGGCAGGATTTCCTCGCCACGTGGTCCGCGTTCCCGCCTACGAGAACAGGATCTCTCTGAAGTCGGCGTGCACTAGCAAAGCCGGCTCTTCAGGATAGGAAGCTGACCAAGCTTCTCGTCCCTCTGTCCGCCTCGAAGCTCGATCAGCTTCGGGGACTACTGTCGGAGTAAATAGCCATGGGTAGCCTAGCCGGCTTCCCCTGGCCCTTCTGAAAAAATTACGAGCCCGTCCGGCCCTCAGGAATCCAAGACGTGGGGCCGCCTTCCCCTTGCTGGCTGTCACCCGGGCCAGCTCGAGGAAGCCGGCCCGACTTTACCCCTCATGAAGAAAACCATGGGAGGCCGACTCGAAGAAGCCGGCTCCAAGATACCGACTCTAAGAAGCCGGCCATGAGGAGGCCGACTCCAAGAAGCCGGCTCCCATAAAGCGGTCGAGACCGTACCCTCAAAGTTTGCATCCACCTAGCGGCGATGAGACGGGGCGTGGCTACAGTAAAGCCTGCCACCCCCGAATCCCGGAGCACGCCTGGCACAGTGCGCCGTACGGAGTGGCGATGACCCGTCCGGTGCGGCACTGTTGCCATGTTGACCCTGATGTCATCCACGACGGGCTACTAGTACGGCCCACGGGCGGTGGGTCCCTTCGGGCGGAGAGACACCCGAAGGCGGCCTGGCCTCCCCCAGTCGGCCCGAAGGCGGCCTGGCCTCCCCCCAGGCGGCCCGAGACGGGGCCGGCTCCCCGCAGCCGGCTCGCTTCCCCTCTCGAAGAAGACGCCCCACTAAGGAGACAAGACATGGCAAGGATATAGTAATCGCCCGCCGGACGGCAGCACTGTAGCCACGCCTACCTCGACGAAGCCCTCGTCATTAGGACGAGGCAACAATAACCAGCCATCGACAAGACCCTTGGCAGTGGGGCCTGTCTGTTGCCAAGGAGTTGGTAGCCGGTGGGACCCATACAAGGAGAAGAAGCAGGCTAGCCGTGCCCTTCTTCCTCCTCCCACCAAGCAGCTCGAGGAGTATTGTGTAGCTACTTGTTCATCTAGTGATCATGCGGAGACCCCGCAGAGCAGCAGTAGGGGTGTTATCTCCACGGAGAGCCCCGAAGCTGGGTAAGATCCGCCGGCGTGCATGTCTTCGCCTTATCCCGTTTCCAGGCACCGGCGATGTCTTACTGGCTCCCACAATGATAAGCCACCCGTTGGCATATGTCGCACCTACCACCCGACATTTGGTTTGGCTTCAATCTCAACATGTCTTCATGATTATCTTCACTATGTTGATTATATATATATATACTAGTGTTCTGTCCTCTACAACATTCACTTATAGCTATGTCTTCTTGTTGAATCTTTTGAACTAAGTGAATGTGATTGGACCCTAACCTCTCTATGCTTTCTATCTCAAACTCTATCTCTCCAAATCATATGCATTCTCTTGAAACTGTCAAATGTCTTCTCTGCGTCCTTGTCAGCAGAAGATACAGAGACAAACATTAAGTCCGCTTTCAATGCTAATTCCTTCACCTGAAACCCGGAGAAGTGGGAACGACCACCCGGCAATCCAGGCGTACGTGGGATGTGGAACAACCTCCAATATGCTGCATGATGGCCACATGTTCCTCAGATGTGAATTGCCAGGGGCATCTGTGTAATAACACTGAGCCGCCCCTGTCCCTATAAATACACGCCACACCACAATCATTATCTCTTCTTCCACTCTCGCATGAACCTAGCACCACCGCTAGCCCTCGACGACGCCGGCGACGAAGCGCTTAGCTGCCGCAACCTCTCCGACGCCGTCTTCACGCCGACCGCGTACATCGTCTTCTCCGCCGTCGCCGTAGGTGTCCTCCGTCGCCAAGTTAGGGCACGGACGATCGAACTGCTCGGCCTCCTCATCTACTCCGTCTAGCAGTTCCTTGTGTGGTAAATAAAACTTCCTTTTACGACCCCTTTTGATTCTACAGATTCATCACTTTCTACCACAAGTAGTTTCTATTCACACATGTTGGATCCACTTCATACTGCATCTCATATTATGCCTAGTATGTTCACTTATGCTTCACAAAGTAGTTAGATTCCTCACTTGTACTAATCTCTGGATTCGTACAAATCTGGAACCAACTCCTTATCTATGAGTGAATGTCTTCGTACGATGAGGTCAATGTCTTCTAAACTGATTTATCTTCAAAATCTTCTGAGAATGCATATGACCTCTTCCCCTTCCCTCGCACCTTAATGTTGTCATAGGTACATGTCCGTGGGAGAATCCCTTGGTTCTCATAGTTTGCATTCATTTGCAGAATTCTTACAGCATCATATAAATTCTCCCGAAGCCAGTTCCTGTTTGTCCAGCAAGCGAAAACCTTTGAAGCCTTTGAACATGTTGAAGCCATTCAGTTTAAAGTTCATGACTACAGAGATATCTGAAAGGAAGGGAGGCAGACAGCGTCGTGGGGGAACATCAAGAGATTTGCCTGATGACCTCTCAGAACTTTACAAGACAGATCCTGAAGAGGATTACAATCAACGCAAGACCCGAATCCAATGGATTCGAAGATATTGGGAAGAACAATGGATCAAATACCGGTTTGTGACCCAGGAATATGCTGAGAAAAATGCCATCAAGCGACCTTGGGGAGACATCCTATACAAAAATCTTCAACCCAGGTCCAGAGCTGAAGCCATTGAACAAGGCTTCTATCCCTGCATGGTCCGTGGACCACAGCCTGCAGATGCACACCCATCGTCACTACTATGGTGTCGTGACGACAATCTGTTCAAGCGCAACTTCCAGTTTGCCAAGAACTCAGCGAAGCAGAACAAGAAGTCTTTGGGACTAGACTTCAACCCTGGTCCCTCTGCTCCCCGTACTGACGGCACACGTGATGCAGAACCCAATGTCATCGGTCCGTTCTACAACCTGGATGGCCTCATTACTCACATTTCTGTTCTAGGTGCCAAAGTGGATCATTCTGATAATGATGCTGACACTGATGAAGTCCCAGCCCCTACTCCAAAGCCGCAGAAGCCAAAGAAGGCTAAGGCTTCAAGATCAGCTGCTCCACCGAAAATTTCACGGGCGAAGCCACTGGGTACTGCACCTCCTGAAGACAGTGTGAAGTCTGAAGATCCGTCACGCATCTCCAAGCCCCAGAGAGTCAAGATGCCTCTGCCACACACCAGCCAAGAACTGACTGCTGCTGCCATTCGGCGCAATCATGCCATTGATTTCTCCAGTGATGAAGATCTCGCAGATGATGCTCTTGAGCAACTGATCAAGAGCAAAGAAGAAGCAGAAATCTTCAATGATATGCCTCTCTTTGACGTGGCAATCATCCACAACTTCATTGATGAATGGTTGGACACGCCCAACCTCAGCTTCGAAGATCTGCAACTTCCAATTGGCCTCAGTGTCGCCTTCCATGGCGCCATTGCTTCAGAATTAGCTATCGCCCAGCGCATTGTTGAACTGAAGCAGAAGATTGACTTTGAGAAAACTCAGTTCAAGAAGCATATGGCCATGCTCAGCGTGCAAGAGGTGAAGAACATCAAGATTATGCTGCACGAGCTCAAAGAAGCCTTTATCAAGAAACATGCAGAAGCTCAGGGTTCTCGTGAGCACATGAAGAGCCTGGCTGACAAGTGTGTGCAAGGCTACAACGAGGCTGAGAAGCGCAAGGCCCTTGGGCGTCCGGGCATTGATCCCAGGATGGCTGCTAAGAGGAAGAAGAAGCCCACTGTGGCCGAACCCAATGCACCAAGGCAGGAAGCAGTGCCCATTGTCTTCCCAACTAGCATGACTGGCTCGAAGCCAAAAGCCAGGTCTACCGCTTCAGAACTAAAGAAGACGAGGACTGCTGAGGCTGAAGCCAGAAAGAGGAAATATCCTGAAGCCTCTGATGCTGCTCCCTCCAAGAAGAAGCGGAAGACTAAGAAGGAACGGGCTGCTCCCAAAGAGCCCTTAATCGTTGAACAGATCTCCATGGTTCACCCTGACGCTAAACGTCAAGAGCGCCAACTGACTGTCCATGAGCTTGCTTCCACAGAGGCTTATGGAGCTGAAGACATTCCAGCAGCTGATCCCACCGCTGCTGAAGACATTGGTCACCATGACAATGTTGAAGATAATGTAGTCCTTCCTCAGATCGAACACCAATAGGTATCATCGCTTGTGCTTACGCACAACGAACTCATCAGCATTGGTCGTCCCTTGACACCAATCGCCCAGGATACAACATGGGCTGATCACCCACAGCAACCACAAGTCACACCACCCCGGCAAGAAGAAGAAGATGACTTTGAGGCCCAGCCAACGCCATCTCCAAAGGCGTCGCCAACATTCCACAGGCTTCGCAAAGGATCAAGGACTCAAGTCCCTCCTTCCAGCATTCCAAAAGGAGAAGTGCCTCACCAATCTGTTGCACGTCAAGTGTTTCCAGATGCCACTCCTACTGTGACTGAATCCGAAGCCAAACTGGCTGAAGATGTTCCGGCTGCATCAGCCGATGAAGACACCCCAAGAGTTGCTACACCCCCGTCTCACCAAGAAGCTGTTCTCGAGGAGAACGTGACTGTGATCGACCCTCCAGCTCATCAAGTGGAGGTTGAGAATCTTGAGGCTGCCACCATCAAAACAAATGAAGCCAATGACGTTGTCATGGCTGAAGCAAATGTGGAGCCTACACCAACCAATGAGCCAGAAGTCAGTGAAGCAAATGATGCTACTGCTCCTGTTCCTGCGCCTGCTGCTAGTCCTCAGTTTGACTATCATGTTGAGCACATGCCTCAGGTACAGAAGCCAATTCCAAGGTTGCCCAGGTTTCCAGGTCCTGCATCAGCACCTGGATCCTTCAATGTCAACGGCTTCAAAACAGACAACACTTTCTTCAATAGCTCCAAGAACCCCTACTCAAGGGAACGAATATCTTCTGATCGGTTCTGGAGCTATCCACAGCGAAGCTATTACTCCTACATTCTGTACAATCAAGGTCGCATCTTCCCACATAAGCGTCTTGACACCGAAGCAATAGCTGGTCTGCCCTGTCTGGAAGAAGCTCTGGATTGCTTCAAAGAGGTTGGACTGTTGCCTTTTGTCACCGACCAAGAGCACTGGAACAAAGAGTTGCTGCTCCAATTTTATGCCACACTTCACATGCGTGGCTACAACAGAGATCCGAAGACTTGGGTCCTGGAGTGGATGACAGGAAATGTTCATCATGAAGCCAAAGCCTTTGATATCATTGAGCTCACTGGTCTACCCACTCCTGGAGATCTCTATGAACTTGGCTGTCAGCTTCACAGTGAAGCTATGGAGAACATCTTTCAGAAGCCTGAACCGAACATGAGTCAGATGCTCAGTATGATGAAGCCCTTGCCACAAGATGCTGCATATCCTAAGGAGTTCTTTGTTGAAGACCTTGAGTATCTGCCAAGGACTATCTATCACATCATAAGGCGAACTCTCTGGCCCATCAAAGGGCATTCTCCACATGCCAAGCTGGAAGGTGCAATGAAGACTTTGGTCTTCTATATTCTTCATGGCAAATGCTTCAATGCACAAGACTTCTTCATCCGCCAACTTGCTGCATCAGGCTCTGATCTTTTTGGCTTGAAGTTCTATGCTCCATGGATAATGCGGCTGATTAAACTCCACTCCGCTATCTCATATCAGCCATGTGCTCGCAATCATCGGATCTTTCTGCCTGATGTGGATATGTCCGTTGAAGCCATTTATCCTGAGCCTGCCAAGGAGCCTCTTAGTCTTCAGAATGCGGAGCATCAAAGTTTCTCTCAGAATATTGAAGGAGTTGAAGCAGTCACTCGTGTTTATCCTCTGTCTGGAACTACACGTGCACCTCATCGTGCCCTTACGGAAGCCACCGAAAGCACTATTGCCCAACGACCCAAGAAGCGATCTCGTGTTCTCAATGACCGAGAGCTTCTGGTGGCTCTTCATCAGAAACAGGATAGGCATCATGACTGGCTGAAGCACCAAATGCAAAGCCTCTTGGTGGATGTTAACCGCATTCGCAATCTTGCCACCAAGAATGCCTTTGTTGCCCATGAAACCTCTCGACGCACATGAAAAGGGCTGACGCTTATGTGCTCTGAAGATGATCTTCAAGAGGATGGCTTCTCTGAACGCTTCAAGTTTGACTCCACACCTCCTCGAAGGGCAGTGCTGCGACGAACTCCATCTCTTGAAGACTCTGAGTTCTCTTCCTCTGCGGCAACTGTGAATGCCCGAGTGATCGAGGACGAAGACGATGCTACTTCACCACCCCCTCCTTCAGCATGCTTCAACACTGCTCCAAGTTCTTCTGCACCGCCGAACACCACCGACGACCCTGCTGCTTCACCTACTCTTCATGGGAACAAGTAGATGCTCTATGTCTTCAAACCTTTTTGGTCCTTACTGACAAAAGGGGGATAAGCATATGAGTTCGATAGTCTTCAAGCGGGTCCATATGGGCGGTTGCTTTATATTTTGCCTAGTGTTTACAACTCTCGTTTTGATACATTTGGTTCTTTGAGTTGTTACACTTAAACTCGATGGTCGTCTGCTACTTATTTGCTACTTTGTGATGCGATGATAAATTCCGCATGTGCGACGATAAATTCCGCACTTAGATCATTTTGCAGATGTCCATTTTCCATTATGCATGTCATTATCTTCACATACCTTCACATGCATAATGAATTGTCATCATAAGTTGAAGAGGATCTCCACAAGTACAACCTGCCATGTGCATTTGCATTCCAAAAGCAAATTACTCATATGCACATCTTCAGGGGGAGCCCTTGCAACTTATGAAGACAATTCCTTATCCTTTACAATTTCACATTATATTCCCTGTTGAAAACTTCAACTAGTTTGTCATCAATCACCAAAAAGGGGGAGATTGTAAGTGCATCTAGTCCCATCCCTAGTTGGTTTTGGAGTATTGATGACAAACCTAGTTGAGGGACTAATGTGTTTGTGAGAATTGCAGGATAACACAGGTAGAAGTCCCTCATTGATTTGGTTTTCCTACCAGAGATGACCCCTAAAAATGTATGAAGACATTGATGTCAAAGGTGGTATGTGAAGATATTCACATTGAAGACTATGACAAGAGAAGACATTGCATGAAGCCTATGGAGCTCGAAGACTTAGATCTTTCGTAGTTCTTTTTCTTCTTTGTTGAGTCATAGGAACCACCGTACTGTTAAGTGGGGTCCAAGAGAACCAGTCAGAATGACTAAAGTGATGCTTAACCAAAACCTATGTCTTCGAGTGAAGACTATGAGAGCGAATCTTGTCCAGAGTCGGACAAGTCAGCTTTTCTTGTAGCCCAAGTAAAGTTGTCGTGTGTGTTTGAAATCTGACCGTTGGAACACGTGTCAGTTCCTTAGTGACCAAGGGTCATTTCGGACAAATCAGGTCGGGTTGCCTAGTGGCTATAAATAGCCCACCCCCTACAACCATAAATGGTTGGCTGCTCAGAGTTATAGTACGGCTTTTGTCGTTTGAGAGCAACCCACCTCGAAGCCTTTGAGAGAGAATTCCTTGCGAGGATAAAGCCCTAACCACCCAGAGCCAAAGAGTGTTAGGCATCACTTAAGTCTTCCTGTCTGTGTGATCTGAAGACTTATTACACTTGAGGACTGTGAATCCTCCAGCCAGTTAAGCGTCGCGTTCTGAGCATCCAAGAGTCATTGGGGATCGCCGGTGAACGAAGTCTGTGAAGGTTTGGGAGGTACCTTGAAGACTTACCAGAGTGATTGGGCGAGGTCTGTATGACCTTAGCTCAAGGGGAATACAGTGAGGACTGGGTGTCCTGAGCTGCGTGTTCAGGACTGGGTATCCGGGACTGTGTGTCCTCAGGTTTAAATACCTAGCCGCCCTAACAAGACATACAGTTGTCACAACAATTGGAACTGGTCTAACAAATCATTGTCTTCAACGAGTCACTGGTTTCATCCTTCCCTTCCCTTTACTTACTGTTTGTCCTTGTGAAGTCATTGTATGATTGCACTATCTTTTGTCTTCATTGAGTGACTGCTTGTTCTGATTGGCTTCATAATATCTTCCTACCTGATCCTTACTACCTAGCTGCTATAGGTCATTGTGCTTTCACTTCATTGAATACTTGACTATGGTTTGCCTAGTGTAGTCTACCTTCCGCTGCATGGTAATAGGTCTATTTCTATCGTTTGTCTTCAAAACTTCCACGTTGTGAAGACTTTCATAAAAATCGCCTATTCACCCCCCTTCTAGTCGATATAACGCACTTTCAGTTTGGCACACCCAAAGCATTCCTATGGTATCCGGGAGTTGCACAATCTCATGGTCTAAGGAAATGATACTTGACATTCGGAAAAGCTATAACAAACGAACTACACGATCTTTGAGCTATGCTTAGGATTGGGTCTTGTCCATCACATCATTCTCCAAATGATGTGATCCCGTTATCAATGACATCCAATGTCCATAGTCAGGAAACCATGACTATCTTTTGATCAACGAGCTATTCAACTAGAGGCTCACTCGGGACATGTTGTGGTCTATGTATTCACACATGTATTACAATTTCGGATAAAACAATTATAGCATGAACAATAGACAATTATCATGAACAAAGAAATATAATAATAACCATTTTATTATTGCCTCTAGGGCATATTTCCAACAACTAGCACATTTAAGTCTAACCCACTTCATATGCATAGGGATTTTGTGAGCAAACAACTTATGGAAACAAGAGTCAACTTGCATAGGAAGGTAAAACAAGCATAACTTCAAAACTTTAAGCACATAGAGAGGAAACTTGATATTATTGCAATTCCTACAGGCATATATTCCTACCTCATAATAATTTCCAGTAGCATCATGAATGAATTCAACAATATAACCATGACCTAAAGCATTCTTTTCATGATCTACAAGCATAGAATTTTTATTACTCTCCACATAAGCAAAATTCTTCTCATTCGGAATAGTGGGAGTATCATAAGAGACTCGAATACTATAAATTGTTTCCACATTGAAAGAGTAATGTTTAGAAAAGGGGTAATCATAATCATGACAAGTTTTATAAATATAATCACTACGTTTTATAGCATAAGTATCATCACAATAATCATCATAGATAGGAGGCATGATATTATCATTATAAATTTGCATATCAAAACTTGGGAGACTAAAAATATCATCTTCATTAAACGTAGCATCCCCAAGCATGGGACAAACATTAATTGCAGGAAATATATTCTCAAAAACATCATCTTCATCAAACATAGCATCCCCAAGCTTGGGCCTTTCATATCATAAGCATAATCACTCTCATCATTAATAGTATGGATAACACCAATAGTATAGCAATTATCATATTCTTCCAAGCAAGTGCCAAAAAGATTTTCAATATCATAAGAAGTATCATTATCTTCCATAATTATATTTTCATGAAGCACAATAATAATAGGAGCAGCATTATTTGGGGGAGATATCTTTTTACCTCTCTTCCTTTTTCTTGTCTTCTTCTTCACCACATCATGTGTGGGTTTAATCCTCTTTTTGGTGCTCCTTATTAATGAGATTGGTTGAATAGGGGGCTCCTCCTCGTTACCTGATTCATCATAAGAAATAATAGGAGGGTATTGGGAAGTCTCTTCCCTTTCATTAGTATTCTCTTCATCTTCTATTTGTTTTCTTTTCTTTATGTAGTTGGCAATATAAGGATTTTCAATGCAATTCACCGCACAATACATATAAATTTCCTCTAGATCAAAACCAAGAAGTTTATAACGGGCAAATTCTGGAAGATGCTTAGTTATACATTTCATTTCTTCGTAACCCATAAGCAAACTGAGTTCATTATAATGTGCAAGGGAAATCAAGTCATCACAATTTTTGGACACGATTAGATCATGAAACAATTTGCATCGGATAGCTAAATTACCCTGTTCATTGCAAAGTCCACAAGTACGGCCAAGAAAATTTAATTTTTCAGCACAACCATCTAGCCTTTCTTGCAACAATTTAGTTTCGAAGTACTTATGCCTCTTGCAATATCTATCTTCCCTATTTGGTGTGTACTTACAAACCCAATGCACTCCACAAAAATCGACATGTTTATAGGAGACATTTTCATCATAACTAGTGCAATCATCATTAGTACCATGGATATTCAAGTAGTTCATACTAACAACATTGTAATCATTCTCATCATTCAAAGATTTAGTGCCAAACATTTTAATGCATTCTTCTTCTAACACTTTGGCACAATTTTCCTTTCCATCATACTCACGAAAGATATTAAAAAGATGAAGCGTATGAGGCAAACTCAATTCCATATTTTTTTGTAGTTTTCTTTTATAAACTAAACTAGTGCTAAAACAAGAAACAAAAAAGGTTCGATTGCAAGATCTAAAGATATACCTTCAAGTGCTAACCTCCCCGGAAACGGCGCCAGAAAAGAGCTTGATGTCTACTACACAACCTTCTTCTTGTAGACGTTGTTGGGCCTCCAAGTGCAGAGGTTTGTAGGACAGTAGCAAATTTCCCTCAAGTGGATGACCTAAGGTTTATCAATCCGTAGGAGGCGTAGGATGAAGATGGTCTCTCTCAAGCAACCCTGCAACCAAATAACAAAGAGTCTCTTGTGTCCCCAACACACCCAATACAATGGTAAATTGTATAGGTGCACTAGTTCAGCGAAGAGATGGTGATACAAGTGCAATATGGATGGTAGATAAAGGTTTTTTGTAATCTGAAAATATAAAAACAGCAAGGTAACTAATGATAAAAGTGAGCACAAACGGTATTGCAATGCGTTGAAACAAGGCCTAGGGTTCATACTTTCACTAGTGCAAGTTCTCTCAACAATAATAACATAATTGGATCATATAACTATCCCTCAACATGCAACAAAGAGTCACTCCAAAGTCACTAATAGCGGAGAACAAACGAAGAGATTATGGTAGGGTACGAAACCACCTCAAAGTTATTATTTCCAATCAATCCCACTACAAAAAAAGACACATCCGTGACATTTTGGGTCGAACAAATTTTTTTCTGTCATACATATGACACTTCTATGATGATAATTGTGACAAAACCCGATATCATCATAGATGTGGTGGGCCCCTTCTTCTATGACAAAAAACCGTGACAGAAAATGGGCTTTTCGTCCTGGGCGGGCCGGAGACGCAGCTGCATGACATTCTTTGGGCCGTCCATGACAGAAAAAACCGTGGTAGAAGCGAGGGCGAGGAAAATTTCGGGGAGTTCCCGGTTACGGTGGGAGGTCGGGGGCCGAGCGATGCGTGTTTCTCTCGTACGCGTACACGTGTGTGTGCGAGGCGTTGGCTCTAACTGAACCCGAGCGAGGCGTTGGGCTTTAACTGAACCCGAGCGATTGCAGGCTACGTGAGGGAGTCCTGGATTAGGGGGTGTTCGGGTAGCCAGACTATACCTTCAGCCGGACTCCTGGACTATGAAGATACAAGATTGAAGACTTCGTCCCGTGTCTGGATGGGACTTCCCTTGGCGTGGAAGGCATGCTTGGCGATGCGGATATTCAAGATCTCCTACCATTGTAACCGACTCTGTGTAACACTAACCCTATCCGGTGTCTATATAAACCGGAGGGTTGTAGTCCGTAGGCAATCAACTCCATATACAACAATCATACCGTAGGCTAGCTTCTAGGGTTTAGCCTCCTTGATCTCGTGGTAGATCTACTCTTGTACTACCCATATCATCAATATTAATCAAGCAGGAGTAGGGTATTACCTCCGTCGAGAGGGCCCGAACCTGGGTAAAAAACATCGTGTCCCTTGTCTCCTGTTACCATCTGGCCTAGACGCACAGTTCGGGACCCCCTACCCGAGATCCGCCGGTTTTGACACCGACATTGGTGCTTTCATTGAGAGTTCCTCTGTGTCGTCGCCTTTAGGCCCGATGGCTCCTTTGATCATCAACAACGATGCGGTCCAGGGTGAGACTTTGCTACCCGAATAGATCTTCGTCTTCGGCGGCTTCGCTCTGCGGGCCAATTCGCTCGGCCACCTGGAGCAGATCGAAAGCTACGCCCCTGGCCATCAAGTCAGGTTTGGAAGCTTAAACTACACAGCTGACATCTGCGGAGACTTGATCTTCGACGGACTCGAGCCACGGCCAAGCGCGCCGCACTATCTCGAGAGGCATGATCTAGCTCTGCCCCCGGACAGTGTCTTGGAGGCCGCACATGCATCGGTTCCGACCCTTAACTCGGAGCCTATTGCGCCAATCGAGGATGAGCGGTTGGACGTCACCTCGGGGGCTGCGATCCCAAAAGCGATCGAGCCGAACGCTAGCCCCACACTCTGCACGACCCATGACTCCGAGGATCCGGACTCCTCCCTGGACTCCGAACCCCCCGCGCCCCTGCCAATCGAATCCGATTGGGTGCCGATAATGGAGTTCACCGCCGCAGACTTCTTTCAGCGTTCGCCTTTTGGTGACATCCTAAATTCTCTTAAGTCTCTCTCTTTATCAGGAGAGCCCTGGCCAGACTACGGTCAGCGAGGGTGGGATACGGGCGATGAGGAAATTCAAAGCCCACCCACCACCCACTTTGTAGCCACTGTCGACGATCTAACCGACATGCTTGACTTCAGCTCCCAAGACATCGACGGCATGGACGACGATGTAGGAGACGAACAGGAACCAACACCTGTAGGGCGCTGGAAGGCCACCTCGTCATATGACATATATATGGTGGATACTCCAAAAGATGGAGATGGCGATGGAACAGTGGGGGGTGACGCCCCCAAGAAACAGCCAAAGCGCCGGCGTCAGCGGCACCGCTCTAAATCCCGCCAAAGCAAAAACGGTGATTCCGGCACGGGAGATAATACTACCCCGGATAGAACTGAAGAATACCCACCTCAGCAAGATTCGGCACAGGAAGATGGAGAAGCCAGCCCTCATGAGAGAGCGGCAGACCGAGAGGTCGAGGATGATAACTATATGCCTCCCTCCGAAGACGAGGCAAGCCTCGATGACGACGAATTCGTCATACCATCAGACCCCGCCGAACAAGAGCATTTTAAACGCAGGCTTTTAGCCACGACAAGCAGCCTCAAGAAAAAGCAGCAACAGCTTAGAGCTGCCCAAGATTTGTTAGCTGACAGATGGACTGAAGTCCTTGCGGCCGAAGAGTATGAACTCGAACGCCCCTTCAAGAGTTACCCGAAGCGCAGGCCGCTACCCCGATCAGAGGAGGAAGCACCTACATCACCAGCGCATGACATGGCAGACCGGCCACCTCGCGGCCGTGACAGAGAGGCCTCTCGGCCCTCCACCCAAGCCATGCCCCGACGCCACTCAACTAAGGCACGGGAAAATGCGCCCGACCTGCGAGACATACTGGAGGATAAGGCAAGACAAACAAGATCGATCTATGGATCGCGCAGGCGCCCTACGGCATGTGACAATGATCTTCACTCCGGATACAACAAATCCGACTGGGCCGAACACAACAGACATAGCTCTTCCGAGCTGCGTCGTGATATAGCCCAGTACAGAGGCGCCGCACACCCGCTATGCTTCACGAATGAAGTAATGGATCATAAAATCCCAGAGGGTTTCAAACCCGTAAACATCGAATCATACGATGGCACAACAGAACCGGCGGTATGGATCGAGGATTATCTCCTTCACATCCACATGGCACGCGGCGATGATCTACACGCCATCAAACACCTCCCGCTCAAACTTAAAGGACTGGCCCGACATTGGCTTAACAGCTTCCAGCAGACTCAATTGGTTCTTGGGAGGACCTGGAAGACGCATTCCTCAACAACTTCCAGGGCACTTACGTGCGACCGCTGGATGCCGATGACTTAAGCCACATAATTCAGCAGCCAGGGAATCGGCCAGAAAATTCTGGACACGGTTCCTAACAAAGAAAAACCAGATAGTCGACTGTCTGGACGCAGAGGCCCTAGCATCCTTCAAGCATAACATCCGCGACGAGTGGCTTGCCCGGCACCTGGGACAGGAAAAGCCGAAATCCATGGCAGCCCTCACGACACTCATGACCCGCTTTTGCACGGGAGAAGATAGCTGGCTAGCTCGCAGTAACAACTTATCAAAGAACCTGGTAATTCGGATACCAAGGACAAAAGTGGCAGGACACGTCGGAATAAGCAAAAACGCCGCGTTAACAGCGACAACAATGAAGACACGGCAGTCAATGCCGGATTCAAAGGCTATAAATCCGGTCAGCGGAAAAAGCCATTCAAAAAGAATACTCAGGTCCCGTCCAGTTTGGACCGAATACTCGATCGCTTGTACCAGATACATGGCACCCCCGAAAAGCCAGCCAATCACACTAACAGGGATTGTTGGGTGTTCAAGCAGGCAGGCAAGTTAAGGGCCGAAAACAGAGACAAGGGGCTGCACAGCGACGATGAGGAGCCCAAGCCGCCGAACAACAATGGTCAGAAGGGCTTTCCCCCACAAGTGCGGATGGTGAACATGATATACGCAACCCACATTCCCAAGCGGGAGCGGAAGCGTGCGCTACGGGACGTATATGCGATGGAGCCAGTCGCCCCAAAGTTCAACCCATGATCCTCCTGCCCGATCACTTTTGATCGAAGGGACCATCCCACTAGCATCCGTCATGGCGGCTTCGCCGCATTGGTTCTCGACCCAATCATCGACTGATTTCATCTCACAAGAGTCCTCATGGACGGCAGCAGTAGCCTGAACCCGGTTGAGCTGGGTTAAGCACCTCAGTGGAGAAAGCTAAAACTGACTGTCATGATGAGGCGAGAGACCGGTCGCTGTTCGAGAGGTTTTTCAAGTCCCTAAAGACTTATGCCGCTTCGAGCGAGGAGCCGGATTTGTCCGGCCAAGGCGTGGATAGCGCCCCGAACTCGGTCTTCCGAACTAGGGGCTTCGCCGAAATTTAAAATTATAAAGTTCTATGGCTAAGTGAGAGTGTTCAAGCATCGTAGTCCGATTGCCTGGTTCGTTGTGCTGAGCGCCTCCCCCGAAGGACCCAACTATGGGAAAAAGAGCGCTCAGGTCTATCCCGAACACCCCAGCACTAGTGGCTTGGGGGCAGAAGCCGACGACTGGCCATCTCTCAATTTTTTGATAAACGGCCGCACAGAAAATAATATTTTAAATTCAACAAGCATTGCTTAAGCGCCTATGAACAAGTTTTCAGCGCACATGATAAAAACGAGCGAGTTTATTCAAAAATTACATCCTTGGTACATTCATCCGCCACAAGGCGGGCACCCGCAAGAACATCCTTGTAATAGTTCTCGGGCTTGCGATGCTCCTTCCCCGGCGGCGGCCCGTCCTTCACAAGCTTCTCACTGTCCAGCTTACCCCAGTGCACCTTTGCACGGGCAAGGGCCCGACGGGCACCTTCGATGCAGACGGAGCGCTTGATGACCTCGAGCCTTGGACAGGCCTCCACCAGCCGCCGCACCAGCCCGAAGTAGCTCCCAGGCAGGGCCTCTCCAGGCCACAGCCAAACTATGAAGCCCTTCATGGCCTGTTCGGCCGCCTTGTGGAGCTCGACCAGCTGTTTCAGCTGGTCGCTCAAGGGCACAGGGTGTCCGGCCTCAGCATACTGAGACCAGAACACCTTCTCCATCGAGCTGCCCTCTTCAGCTCGATAGAATGTGGCGGCGTCGGATACGCTGTGGGGAAGATCTGCGAATGCCCCTGGAGAACTCCGGATTCGGGTAAGTAACAAGTAGTTTACTTTTATATTTCTGCTTTGCATAAAGAATGCCTTACCCGCTGCTATTTCTTCATCTCCTCCAACTCTTGGAGGGCCTTTTGGGCTTCGGCCTTGGCAGACTTGGCATTCTCAAGGGCCGCCGCGAGCTCGGACGCTTGGGTCTTTGACTCAAGCTCCAAACTCTCATGTTTTTTCATGAGAGCCCGAAGCTCTTGCTGCACCTCGCCGACCTGAGCCCCAAGTTTCTCTCGCTCGGTGCGCTCCGCGGCCATTTTCTTTTCGGCCTCGGACAGCGCCTTCTTGAGGGTCGCCACCTCAGTCGTGGCCCCTATAATAAGCAGTGCAATCCTATTATATTTTTTTCTGCAATCATGCCTCTCTATAGGCACCTTTTCTGTAAGGCATTTCCTACCTTCTTTTTCCTCGAGATGCCGCTTGGCAAGGCCGAGCTCTTGCTCAACCGCTTGAGGTCCTGTTTCAGGACACCCACCTCCGCAGTCAGTGCGGCGGTGGATAGCAGCGAAGCCTGCACACGCATATTGACTCTTTATTGTTAGACTCCTGCGAAATTTACTAGATCCTCTATTCGGCTTTTCTTTCCGAACGCCAAATAGAGCATCAGGGGCTACTGTCTATGCGGTAATATTTTTATATATGTTTACTTACCTCGAAGCCTGTTAGAAGGCTAGCGCAAACTTCAGTCAGTCCGCTCTTGGCAGACTGAACCTTCTGGATCACCGTACTCATAATAGTACGGTGCTCCTTGTCGATGGAGGCGCCGTCAAGCACCTCAAGCAGATTGTCCGGCACCTCCGGTTGGACGGAGGCCACCGGCTCAGAAGGCTTGCTCCTCTTGGAAGGAGTTTGCCTACCGCAGTCCGGAAGTGTTGAAGATTCCGGCACGGTGTCCGGCACAAAGCCGGACTTGGAGCCCTGGGGGGTCTTGTCCCCTTTACTCCTGGGGTCCGGGAGGTCTCCTTGCGGCTCCTCCAGGACCACCTCCTCCTGCCCCGGAGCTCGTTGCGACGCCACTTCGGCGTCGTCCGCAGTGCGGGGGGAGACAGCGGGCGGAACTGAGTTCACGTCCGATGAATCCAGGGAGCCGCTCGACGACTCGTTGAGTTCGGCCCAGGGCGGGCTGCATAATTATGTTCGACATTAGGGAAAGCTGTGCGACAAAGGAACGTCATGAGTTATTCTGATATCCGAACTTACGATTTCGCCGGACGCTTGGCCCTCTTTGGCCACTCCTCTTTGCACTCTTCGGCGTTGGGGGCGTAGTCCAACGGAGGGGTCTTCCTTTTCCTAGACCCCTCGGCCTCCCCCGTTGGGGCGGCCTTCCTCTTCTCTCCTCCCTCCGCTGGGGGGGAGAGCTTTCTTCTTCCTCCTCCCCATTTTTGCGGGAGGAGGGCGTCTCGGACTCGTCAGATGACGAGTCCGACACCACCATGTTGCGGGCACTTTTTCGAGTCCCCGTGGTCTTCTTCTTCTTGGCCTTATTCTCCGGCACCACATAAGGCGCCGGAACCAACAGCTTCACTAGTAGAGCTGGGGCTGGGCCTTCGGGCAGCAGAGCCGGACAGTTGATCGGTCCGGATATCGCTCGCCAAGCCTGTCAAAGGTAAGGGAGTTTAGATCCCACATAGAGTCAAACTATGAAAACAGCTTAACATCCTGTAAAAGGTGAAGATAGCTTAATACCTCGCTAGCGTGACGCTGCGAGTTGTATCCGCGGTCCTCGGAAGCAGATGCGGGAGCCTCGGCGCCCTTGAATAGCACCTTCCAGGCATCTTCGTACGTCGTGTCGAAGAGCCTTCTAAGGGTTTGGTGCTGCGCCGGGTCGAACTCCCACAGATTAAAATCCCGTTGTTGGCACGGGAGGATCCGGCGGACGAGCATAACCTAGATTACATTAACAAGCCGGATTGGCTTGCTCACCAGGGACTGGATGCATGTTTGCAATCCGGTCACCTCTTTTTCGTCACCCCACGACAGGCCCGTCTCTTTCCAGGACATAAGCCGCGTGGGGGGTCCGGATCGGAACTCGGGGGCTGCGATCCAGTTCGGATCGCGTGGCTCGGTGATGTAAAACCACCTGGATTGCCACCCCTTTAGGGTCTCCACAAAAGAGCCCTCGAACCATAGGACATTGGCCATCTTGCCCGCCATGGCGCCTCCGCACTCCGCCTGGCTGCCGCGCACCACCTTGGGCTTGACGTTGAAGGTCTTGAGCCAGAGGCCGAAATGAGGGCGGACACGGAGGAAAGCCTCGCACACGACGATAAATGCCGAGATGTTGAGGATGAAGTTCGGGGCCAGATCATGGAAATCCAGGCCGTAGTAGAACATGAGCCCCCGGACAAATGGGTGGAGTGGAAAACCCAGTCCGTGGAGGAAGTGGGGGAGAAATACTACCCTCTCATGGGGCCTTGGGGTGGGGAGAAGCTGCCCCTTTTTGGGAAGCCGGTGCGCGATGTCCTTGGACAGGTATCCGACCTTCCTTAGCTTCTTGACTTGGCCCTCCGTAGCGGAGGAGACCATCCACTTGCCTCCCGCTCCGGACATTGCTGGAGAAGGTTGAGGTGGGAAGTGCGGGCTTGGGCGCTGGAGCTCGAGTGCGCAGGAGATGGGTAGGCAAAGGAGGAAGAAGGCGTAGGTAAAAAGGTGGATCCTTATCCCCTTATATGAGTGGATGCGGTTGTGCGTCCCCACCAGCCTAGTAAAACTCGCTTGCCTCCCAAGCGCCGTGATAAATGGCGCAGTTGGGCTACCCACGTCCGTATTGATGAGAATCCCGTAAAGGGGGGACACGATCTCTGCTTTGACAAGACGTGCCAAGGAAACCGCCTCGCAAAACATGCTGAGGTGGAAAAGTAAAAACGATTCGAGTAAAGGACTTGGCAGTAGTGTGATGACACACTGCGGAATACGTCAGCAGTTTTGATTTGTGTTAATATTATTCTCTCTATGGCAATATGTGGAAGCTTATTTTGCAGAGCAGGACACTACTCTTGGTGTTTACAATCTTCCATGAAGGACTTGGAGGAGGAACCCGCCTTGCAACGCCGAAGACAATTTGCGCGCCGGACTCGTCGTCATTGAAGCCTGGTTCAGGGGCTACTGAGGGAGTCCTGGATTAGGGGGTGTTCGGGTAGCCGGACTATACCTTTAGCCGGACTCCTGGACTATGAAGATACAAGATTGAAGACTTCATCCAGTGTCCGGATGGGACTTTCCTTGGTGTGGAAGGCAAGCTTGGCGATGCGGATATTCAAGATCTCCTACCATTGTAACCGACTCTGTGTAACCCTAACCCTATCTGGTGTTTATATAAACCGGAGGGTTGTAGTCCGTAGGCAATCAACTCCATATACAACAATCATACCGTAGGCTAGCTTCTAGGGGTTAGCCTCCTTGATCTCGTGGTAGATCTACTCTTGTACTACCCATATCATCAATATTAATCAAGCAGGAGTAGGGTATTACCTCCATCGAGAGGGCCCGAACCTGGGTAAAAAACATCGTGTCCCTTGTCTCCTGTTACCATCCGGCCTAGACGCACAGTTTGGGACCCCCTACCCGAGATCCGCCGGTTTTGACACCGACACTACGCGTTACTGAACCCGAGCGATTGATCGATGGCTGTTAACTGAACCCGATCGAGCGATTCCTTCGCGACTGCTGCTAACTGAAGCTGACCGATGCTGCCTCTGGATGAACAGTGAGCGTTGCGGGAGGGGGGGTTGGATGAACAGTTCCCGGTGGGGGTGGATGAACAGGACCCTGTGGTGTTGCCTCTGGATGAACAGGACCCCGATTGATCGAGCCGGTTGGGGCTGGATGAACAGGACCCCGTGGAGGGCTGGATGAATAGGACCACCCTGTGGAGGGCAGGATGAACAGTAGATGGTGGAGGGCAGGATGAACAGTAGCCGTGGAGGGGCGGTTGAACAGGAGCCCGTGGAGAGGGCTGGTTGAACAGTAGCCGGTGGAGTAGCACGCAGTGGAGGCTGGATGAACAGGAGCCCATGGATGAACAGTCTCAGGTGGAGGCTGGAGGAGGTCGACGGTGGATGAATAGTAGCTCGTAGACGCTGGAGGGCGTCGACGGTGGAGATGAACAGTATCCCGTGGAGTCCTGTTTTGCGGTACGCCACACCCCTCCCGATGAACAGGACCCCCGTTTCGACCGTAGGAGGTCCGTTTCGTCCGTTTTGCGGTACGCCACACCCCTCCCGATCAACAGGACCCCCATTTCGACCGTAGGAGGTCTGTTTCCTCCGTTTTGCGGTACGCCAGACCCCTCCCGATCAACAGGACCCCGTTCCGAACGTAGGAGGTCCGTTTCCTCCGTTGTGCGGTACGCCAGGCCTCGTTTCCATCGCCTGTTCCGTCCAAGCCCTCCCGATGAACACGACCACGCATTCCGTTCCGACCCAGCCGGTTGGCTCCCACGCGTTCCGTTGCCTCCCCATGAACACGACGCATTCCGTTGCCTCCCCATGAGCACGACGACGATGTAGTTTCTCCGTTCCGACCAGCAATGTACACGAGCCCTGGCCATACGTATGCGCGAGTAGGCGTTCGAGACCCCTCCCGTATGTACACATACGTGGCCGTATTTTCTTTCTTGCACCCTGGCCGCTGTATGTACGTGTACATGCTACGTGCGCGCCTCTACTACGACACGTGCGTGCCTCTACATCGACCAGTATGTACATACATGTTCGCGACAAGAATGACAACACTACGTACGCTTCGACTAGGTGGGTCCCGACTGTCAGGCACTTCCTTGCCTGCGAAGATGTAGCTGGTGGGTCCCAGTAGTCAGGGGGCGAATCATTTTTTTTGCCCGGGCGTATTTCCTTGCGTGCGAAGATGTAGATGGTGGGTCCCATTAGTGAGGGGGAAACGTTTTTTTCACGAAATACAGTGGCCCGTCCGGTGGGTCCCACCTGTCAGGTGGAGGAATCATTATTTTCCCGTAATAAGGAGGCACTTCCTTGCTGCGGCCGTGGACCCAGCTGTCAGCCTCTCCACGTACAGTCCACGTCCGATGGAAGTCGTTCCTTGACCACATTGATGATGACCCACAAGTATAGGTGATCTATCGTAGTCCTTTTGATAAGTAAGAGTGTCAAACCCAACGAGGAGCAGAAGGAAATGATAAGCGGTTTTCAGCAAGGTATTCTCCGCAAGTACTGAAATAAGTGGTAACAGATAGTTTTGTGATAAGATAGATTGTAACGAGCAACAAGTAACAAAAGTAAATATAGTGCAGCAAGGTGGCCCAATCCTTTTTGTAGGAAAGGACAAGCCGGAACAAACCCTTATAATAGGAAAAGCGCTCCCAAGTACACATGGGAATATCGTCAAGCTAGTTTTCATCACGTTCATATGATTCGCGTTCGATACTTTGATAATTTGATATGTGGGTGGACCGGTGCTTGGGTGCTGTTCTTACTTGAACAAGCATCCCACTTATGATTAACCTCTATTGCAAGCATCCGCAACTATAACAAAAGTATTAAGGTAAACCTAACCATAGCATGAAACATATGGATCCAAATCAGCCCCTTACGAAGCAACGCATAAACTAGGGTTTAAGCTTCTGTCACTCTAGCAACCCATCATCTACTTATTACTTCCCAATGCCTTCCTCTAGGTCCAAATAATGATAAAGTGTTATGTAGTCGACGTTCACATAACACCACTAGAGGCTAGACAACATACATCTTATCAAAATATCAAACGAATACCAAATTCACATGGCTACTAATAGCAAGACTTCTCCCTTGTCCTCAGGAACAAACGTAATTACTCACAAAGCATATTCATGTTCATAACCAGAGGGGTAATAATATGCATATAGGATCTGAACATGTGATCTTCCACCAAATAAACCAACTAGCATCAACTACAAGGAGTAATCAACACTACTAGCAACCTACTAGCACCAATCCCGGACTTTGAGACAAGAATTGGATACAAGAGATGAACTAGGGTTTGGAGATGAGATGGTGCTGGTGAAGATGTTGATGGAGATTGCCCTCTCCCCATGAGAGGAGCGTTGGTGATGACGATGGTGATGATTTCCCCCTCCCGGAGGGAAGTATCCCCGGCAGAACAGCTCTACCAGAGCTCTAGATTGGACCGCCAAGGTTCCGCCTCGTGGCGGAGGAGTCTCGTCCCAAAAAGTTCCTTCTTATTTTTTTCTCATCGAAAGACTTCATATAGGAGAAGATGGGCGTCGGAGAGCCACCAGGGGGCCCATGAGGTAGGGGGCGCGCCTTAGGGGGGGCGCCCCCACCCTCGTGAGCAAGGTGTGGGCCCCCTGGCCTTCATCTTTGGTGTGGATTTTTCTTTATTTGTTTTAAGATGTTCTGTGGAGTTTCAAGACTTTTGGAGTTGCGCAGAATAGGTCTCTAATATTTGCTCCTTTTCCAGCCCAGAATTCCAGCTGCCGGCATTCTCCCTTCTTATGTAAACCTTGTAAAATAAGAGAGAATAGCCCTAAGTATTGTGACATAAAGTGAAATAACAGTCCATAATGCGATAAATATCGATATAAAAGCATGATGCAAAATGGATGTATCAACTCCCCCAAGCTTAGACCTCACTTGTCCTCAAGCGAAAAGCCGATAACAATAAATATGTCCTCATGTTTAGAGATAGAGGCGTCGATAAAAATAAAATACGGACATGAAGGCATCATGATTATTCTCATAACAGCAACATATATAGATTTTGTCATATGATTACTTATGTTCAAGTGATAATCTATTCACAATGCAAAAGTATAAATCATAGACCTTATTGGGCTCCGACAAACTATAATCTCAGTCATTGAAGCAATTGCAATTTATCATAACATCGGAAAGAGTCTATGTCAGAGCTAAAAAGAAAGTCCACATACTCAACTATCATTTAGTCCTCCATAATTGCTAACACTCACGCGCTACTTGTAGTTATGGAGTTTTAATCGGACACAAAGAAAGATAGGGGCTTATAGTTTTGCCCCACAACCTTTTACCTCAAGGGTAATGTCAACAATAATGGTTCATGCTCCCCTACATTCAATTAGA
>NC_041392.1:40771927-40793890 GCF_002162155.2 Triticum dicoccoides
ATCATGTTCTTTCCAACATGTTGAGCTTGCCAAAGGATAAAATGAAAAAGAAAACGTGAAGATCACCATGACTCTTGCATAAGGTAGAAGATAATAATAAAGGATAGGCCCTTCGTAGAGGGAAGCAGAGGTTGCCATGCGCTTTTATGGTTGGATGCATAAAATCTGAATGCGAAAGAACGTCACTTTATATTGCCCCTTGTGATATGAACCTTTATTATGCAGTCCATCGCTTTTATTACTTCCACATCACAAGATCGTATAAAGCTTATTTCTCCCACACCAATCAATCATACATATTTAGAGCAATTTTATTGCTTTGCACCGATGACAACTTATGTAGCGACCAGACCTCAAAGGGTCTGATCTCTGTGCTCCGGTGTCATCCCTGGATCAGTAATGCTGACACCACACAGTACTTGGAGGATTTATAGCAGAGTAGAAATCACACACTTATTACATCGAGTGTCTCGAATGAGAACTTAATACAATAAATATGGCTTAAGGCCATCTAATAACGATAACAGCAGAAGGCTTGGAAGAGAAGTGAGTCCATCAACTCCAACGGCATCACTGAGTATATAACCACGACCTAAAAACTCCTTAATCGTCGTCTGAAAAGTCTGCAACATTAACGTTGCAGCCCGAAACGGGTTAGCACATGGAATATGCTGGCAATGTAACACATAGAGAGTAATGGAATGAAATAGCTATACTATATGCATATTTGGCAGGTGGAAAGCTCTATGGTTACAGTTTTGCGTAAAGCCAATTTTTCCCTACTTCAAAGGAATAAATTTATTTAACTATCATGGTAGTTGTTAAACATCGAGAATGGTTGACAGCATTCTCAATCCCAATTAAGCATCATCATTAAACATAACCCAACAAAATTAATTTAGAGTAACATGTTGAGATTCACATGATAATCCAGGTACTAGATACTCAAGATGTCCATAACCGGGGACACGGCTAACCATGATTAGTTTATTACACTCTGCAGAGGTTTGCGCACTTTTCCCCACAAGACTCGATCGCCTCCGTTTGGTTTCTCGCACTACATAGTGTTTGAGAAGACGGATGACCGAGACATGGTCTTTCAGAAGAGCTAGCACCTTACGATCGGGTAGACCGTACCACCTACATCCCCTACATCTGCTAGTCTACCACTGTAAGAGTTCGCACAACTTAGTCAACTATGCTAGAGCCCATAATAGCTTGTGGCTGCACACAGAAGTTTCTAGTATGAATAGTCTCATGATCCCTTTGAGCCTGGGTGGCGGTCCAAAAGAAAATAGGCAAGTCCTGGAATATCCAGGTGCCTCAATCCACCCAGAGGTGTGTTTAAGTTGCCACCTTAGATAAACCATTAATTAACAAAACTCACATCTGTCATGGATATCACTCACCCAATCCATGTCTACTAGCATAGCATGGCATAATAAGCAAACGTAGAAGTAACTCCCAAAGGTTTGATAATAAACAGGTAATAGGTACTACCTCATCTACTTCCCATCCCACAATTTAATTAGATCCTAACCATGCAATGTGTGAGGATTGATCTAATGCAATAAAACTGGGTAGTAGGAAAGGTATGATCAAAGTGTTACTTGCCTTGCTGATGATCCGGGAAACCTAGCGATTCGAAGTAACAAGCGGCGCACTCCGGGTATTCTATCGCAGACAAACAAACAAGCATGCAATAAGTACTCAACTAATGCATAGGTAAAACTCAAATAAGAGATCTAACCAGAAGGTTCAACTTAAGAACTTCGGTTGGCAAAAAGAATCAAATCGAACGAAGCAACGAAAGTCAAACGACGAAAGAAAACAACTTCATTCTACTAATCTGGATCTAGGGCAAATTTTACAGTAGCAAAATCTTGTTTAAGTTGGTTAAACGGATAGAGGGTTTCGAGACGAAACTCTAGGCGCTTGAATCGCCTAATTCCGATAAACGAGCGAAAAGTTATACCAAAAAAAAAATTGGATCAGGAATCGCGATCAGAAAAATCGCGGATTTAATCTGAGAAAAAGAAAAATGACGAACGCTCGCTAAATTAAATAAACCGGAAAAATCAATCTATTTAAAAAAACGAAACAAAAAAATGACGGAAAAACCGAACGGATTTTCGAAAAAAACTGGCGCGGATTTCGAGGCGGCGGCGGACCTCGGGCGGCGTCCGGTGGCGGCGGCGGCGGCGAGGCGGCGCGGCGGCGGCGGGGCGGCGCGGCGGCGGCAGCGGCGGCAGGAGCTGGGCCTCCCCCCGGCTTAAATAGCCTAACGGGCCGGGAGTCCTAGTCGGACACGGCCCTAGGTCAGTTCGATTTTTTTTAAATTACGCGCCGAAGAAAAATAAGAAGAAATACTAAACGAACTCCAAAAATTCCGAAATAAATTTTCACGGGCTTCTAAAATCGAGCCGCACAAGGTGAACATTTATTTGGGACCTAAATGCAATTTTGAAAAACGCACATTTTTCCTAAATTCAAATAAAACTCCAAAAAACTCCGAAATAAAATCTTATTTGATTTTATTAGTAAATCCTCAATATTTCTTTATTTTGGGAAAGTCATTTTATTCCCTCTCTCATATTTTTGTAATAGAAATAACTGATGATAAAATAAATAAAATCAAATGATCCTATTCTCAAAATTTGAGAAAACTCAAATATGAAAATAACGAAATCCCCAACTCTCTCCGTGGGTCATTGAGTTGCGTAGAATTTCTAGGATCAACCAAAATGCAAAATAAAATATGGTATGCAATGATGATCTAATGTATAACATTCCAAATTGAAAATTTGGGATGTTACAAACCTACCCCCTTAAGATGAATCTCGCCCTCGAGATTCAGGTTGGCTAGAAAATAGGTGAGGGTGGTCTTTGACCAAATCTTCCTCTCGCTCCCAGGTGGCTTCATCCTCTGTGTGGTGGCTCCACCGAACTTTTCAAATCTTGATAATCTTGCTACGAGTGACTCGACTGGCAAACTCGAGAATCTTAATTGGTTTCTCCTCGTACGTCAAATCGTTATCCAACTGAATAGTTTCCAAAGGCACTGTGTCTCTCAAAGGTATGTCAGCCATCTCCGTGTGACATTTCTTTAACTGAGAAATGTGGAACACATCATGAACTCCTGACAATCCTTCAGGCAATTCCAACTTGTAGGCCACTTCTCATATACGCTCCAAAACTCGATATGGTCCTACAAATCGTGGCGCTAACTTCCCTTTAACTCCAAAACACTTTGTTCCCCGAAGTGGAGATACTCGAAGATAAGCTCTATCTCCGACTTCGTAAACTATCTCCTTGCGTTTAGAATCTGCATAACTTTTCTGTCTGGATTGAGCTACCTTGAGCCTATCGCGAATCAATTTCACCTTCTGTTCAGACTCTTTAATCAGGTCAGGTCCAAACAACTGGCGGTCTCCAACTTCATCCCACGACAACGGTGTCCTGCACCTCCTTCCGTACAAGGCTTCGAAAGGGGCCATCTTTAAACTTGTTTGGTAACTATTGTTGTAAGAGAACTCTGCATATGGCAAATTATCGTCCCAACTAGATCCGTAATCTAGCGCACAAGCTCTCAGCATATCCTCCAAAATTTGATTAACTCTCTCGGTCTGTCCGTCTGTTTGTGGATGAAAAGCTGTACTGAATTCTAGCCTGGTACCCAAAGTTTCGTGCAACTGCTTCCAGAACTTTGAGGTAAACTGGGTTCCTCTATCAGATACGATACTCCTTGGAACTCCATACAAACATACGATCCTGGTCATGTATATCTTTGCCAACTTAGCACTGGTGTAAGTGGTCTTTATGGGATGAAATGAGCTACTTTCGTCAATCGATCGACTACAACCCAAATCGAGTCATAGCCTGAACGAGTCCTGGGTAATCCCGTGATAAAATCCATGCCTAGCTTATCCCACTTCCATTCGGGTATCGGCAATGGTTGTAACAATCCTGCTGGCTTCTGATGCTCTGCCTTTACTCTCTGACATACATCACAAACTGCTACATACTCCGCAATATCCTTCTTCATTCCAGTCCACCAGAAAATATCCTTCAGATCCAAGTACATCTTGGTATTTCCTGGGTGAATTGAATACGGTGAGTCGTGTGCCTCTTGCAGTATCAACTTCCTGATCTCCGGGTCATTGGGCACGTAAACGCGGTCTTCAAACCATAGGGTATCGTGCTCATCCTCACGAGATCCCTTAGCATTTCCTT
The DNA here is from genome assembly GCF_002162155.2 of Triticum dicoccoides. Taxonomy (NCBI): domain Eukaryota; kingdom Viridiplantae; phylum Streptophyta; class Magnoliopsida; order Poales; family Poaceae; genus Triticum; species Triticum dicoccoides. The sequence continues at coordinate 40,776,161 of NC_041392.1, forward strand.
TGCTAAGTTTCTCCTTAATAGCGGCAATTTCTTTGTCAGTCTTCTAAGCTTCTCTGATTCTATCCATCAAAGTTGACTGAATCTCCAATGCTGCTACATAGCCTCTCAGAACTATTTCCAAACATAGTTCACGAAGATTTTCTGCTAACTCCCTTGGTATTTCTCCCGTCATTAATGTATTGACGTGGCTCTTACGGCTTAATGCGTCAGCTACTACATTAGCCTTTCCGGGATGGTAATGCAATCTCATATCATAATCCTTGATGAGCTCCAACCATCTCCTTTGTCTGACGTTTAACTCCTTCTGTGTGAAGATGTATTTCAAACTCTTATGATCCGTGTACACCTCACAATGATTTCCAATCAGAAAATGTCTCCATGTTTTCAATGCATGCAGTACGGCTGCTAACTCCAAATCATGCGTGGCATAATTCAACTCATGAGGCTTCAGTTGTCTTGAGGCATATGAAACAACTCTCCCTTCCTGCCTAAGCACTGCTCCAAGTCCTCGACGTGAAGCGTTGCAATACACCTCATAATCTTTGGTCTGGTATGGCAAAATCAACACTGGTGAGGTAACCAAGCGTTTCTTCAACTCCTGGAAACTAGCCTCACATTCCTCTGTCCATATGAACTTGGTATCTTTCTTTAACAACTCAGTCATAGGCTTCGCAATCCTTGAGAAATTCTCAATAAATCTCCGGTAGTATCCTGCGAGTCCAAGAAAACTCCGGATCTCTCCAACTGTTGTTGGGGCTTCACACTTGGTCACGGTATCAACTTTAGTGGGATCAACTGCTATACCTTCTCCAGATATAACGTGTCCGAGGAATCCTACTTCCTTCAACCAAAAATCACATTTGCTGAACTTGGCATATAATTGATGTTCTCTGAGCTTCTCAAGTACTAGTCGCAAATGTTCCTGATGCTCCTCTTCATTCTTCGAGTAAACCAGGATATCATCAATGAACACCACGATGAACTTATCCAAAAACTCCATAAATACTTTGTTCATCATGTTCATAAAATAGGCAGGTGCGTTAGTCAGACCAAATGACATAACGGTATACTCGTACAGCCCATACCTGGTGGTAAAAGCTGTCTTAGGTATATCCTGTTCTCGAATCTTCAACTGGTGGTACCCTTATCGTAGATCGATCTTGGAAAATACCTTATCTCCTTGCAATCGATCAAACAGATCATTAATCATTGGTAGTGGGTACTTGTTCTTGATTGTTACTTCATTCAATCCTCGATAATCAACAACCATCCTTAATGATCCATCCTTCTTCTCCACTAGAAGTACTGGCGATCCCCAAGGTGAAGAACTTGGGCGAATATATCCCTTGTCCAGTAACTCCTTAATCTGCTTCTTAATTTCCACCAAATCCTTTGCTGGCATCCTATATGGTCTCTTTGATATTGGCCCTGTGCCTGGCAATAGCTCAATCAAAAACTCAATATCTCTATCCGGTGGCATGCCTGGCAACTCCTCTGGAAATACTTCAGGGAAATCCCTTACCACTGGTACTTCCTCCTGCACAACTCCTGTTAGGCAATTTACTTGAGTCCTCTTTGGCACATGCCGGGATACATACTTGATCCTTCTCCCTTCTGGGGTGGTAAGCAAAATTGACTTACTAGCACATTCAATATTCCCTTCATACTTTGATAACCAATCCATGCCTAATATCACATCCAATCCTTGGGATTCCAATACTATTAGGTCTGAGGGAAAAAACATAGTTACCAATCCTCAATGGTAACCGATCACACCATAGACTAGCCACATACTCTGCTCCAGGCGAGGTTACTAACATGGGTGACCTAAGGGCTTGGGTTGATAGGTTATACTTATCCACAAATCCCCTTGAGATGTATGAATGCGATGCACCAGTATCAAAAAGAACGAGTGCAGTAAATGACTTAACCAAAAACTTACCTATTACTGCATCGGGCTGAGCTTCAACCTCCTCCACGCTAACGTGGTTCACCTGTCCCCTGTTGAAAGGGTTCGACTTCTTCCCAGAACTTCCATTGCCATTTTGGCCTTTAGGACATTCATTGGCATAATGTCCGGTCTTCTGACACTTAAAGCAAGTGACTTGGCTCAGGTCCTTCTTGGCTGGGATTGATGGGTTGGTGCGGTTCTGGTCGTTGCTTCCTCCATTGCCATTACCATTCTTGGTGCCATTGTGATTGTGCGAGCTACCTCCTCCATGGGTATGCTGAAAATGTCCTCCCGGTCTAGGGGTAAAACGTGGCTTCTGCTGAGCTCCTGAAGTGTACTTCCCTTGTCCATACTTCCTCTTGTGATTCTCAATTTGCTGTTGCTTCCCTTCAATCATAAGAGCACGATCTACCAACTCCTGGTAGTTGTTGAAGGTTGCTACCATCAACTGCATGCTCAAATCATCATTCAGTCCTTCCAGAAACTTCTCCTGCTTAGCTGCATCCGTAGCGACGTCATCTGGGGCATAACGTGCTAACTTACTAAAGTCCTCCACATACTGGCCAACTGTCCATCCTCCTTGGCGCAAGTTGCGAAACTCACGCTTCTTCATGGCCATAGCTCCTGCTGAAACATGTGCAGTACGAAAAGCCTTCTGAAACTGGTCCCACGTGACAGTGTCGACTGGGAAAGTGGCTGTGAAACTCTCCCACCATGATGCTGCGGGTCCTTCTAACTGATGTGCGGCAAACTTCACCTTCTCCACATCTATGCATCCTGCTGTGGTCAACTCCCTAGCTGTCTTGCGGAGCCAATCATCTGCTACTATCGGCTTGGTGCTACTGGAAAACACCGGCAGATTCAGCCTAAGAAAACGGGCTAAGTGGTCAACAGGTGGTGGTGGTGGTGGGTTGTTGTTGTTGTTCCCTTGATTCTGATTCTGGACTAGCAACTGCATCAATGTGTTCTGCTGCTGGATCAACTGGGTGAGCTCCGATGGAAAGGTGAATCCGGGGTCACGTCTCGGAGGCATCTGAGGGTTTAGAAAAGATGAGATGTAAGAATAGAGGGGGTTTAAAGAGAAAACACTACCCATATGCACATGAGGCAAAAGCAAACAATTCACTTCAATCAATCAAACAAGGGCATACAATCGATCTATCTATCGCAGAAGTGCTCGGACTACTTTATTTACATGGTGGACTACTACTACTGATGAGGTGGTCTACTAGAAATATTCTTCGGTTGCAGACTCCATGATATCTGCTCCAGCTTCATCAACATAGTCATCATCGCTACTATCTGGATCCGAATCGGTGCCGTCGATGATGATGTTGTCTTCTGGGCTAATCTCCTTGGGTTCTTTGTCTTCCTCTACTGGCGTAGGGCCTCCCATAAATATTCCAATCTTCTTGATCAGGTCGTCATTCTTCTCCACCAGTACTTCAATTTCCTCTTCATAATCTTCACGTGTAGCCTTGAGTTCTTCCTCCAGTTCCTTGATTCTAGTCTTAGCCTTCTTCAGATCTATCATGTCGGTGCACATCTGGTTCTCCTGTCGTCGAATGTGCTGGTTTAACTCCTGGATAAAAGCTGCGATTGATCTATCCTTCCTGGTGCTGATCATCTCCCAGTGTTCATCTCGGCGCCCACAAATCTGGTAGATAGTATCCTTGAGATCATTGGGGTAGACTTCTCGAATGCGTCCCATGGTGATGTGAGCTGCCATGCTCTTTATTAGACTCCAAGTTGGTGCATCAAAAGAAAACTCTATGGGCTCAGTGACTGGCATGAACGTCCTTCCTGGAACTCGAACTTGAATCATCCAGCGCTCTTCTTCAGGTAAAGTGGCATTGTAGGTTCTGGTGAAGCTTGGTACTCCTATGTTTAGGTATCTAGTGACTTCCTTCAAGTGACGTCCAAAGGGTGTATCTTCATCAGGTTGCGTGAACTTGTTCCTTGCATCCGCCATCCTAAAAGAGTAGAAAAGATGAGAAGTCATAAGAGAAGAGAGTGGATAGTGATCTAGGTCTTTTAGCTTAGTGGTCGTGTCCTACAGTCAGCGTGTGCTCTGATACCATCTCTGTAGCGACCAGACCTCAAACAGTCTGATCTCTGTGCTGCAGTGTCATCCCTGGATCAGTAATGCTGACACCACACAGTACTCGGAGGATTTATAGCAGAGTAGCAATCACACACTTATTACATCGAGTGTCTCAAATGAGAACTTAATACAATAAATATGGCTTAAGGCCATCTAATAACGATAATAGCGGAAGGCTTGGAAGATATGTGAGTCCATTAACTCCAACGGCATCACTGAGTATAGAACCACGACCTAAAAACTCCTTAATCGTCGTCTGAAAAGTCTGCAACATTAACGTTGCAGCCCGAAACGGGTCAGCACATGGAATATGCTGGCAATGTAACACATAGAGAGTAATGGAATGAAACAGCTATACTATATGCATATTTGGCAGGTGGAAAGCTCTATGGTTACAGTTTTGCGTAAAGCCAATTTTTCCCTACTTCAAAGGAATAAATTTATTTAACTATCATGGTAGTTGTTAAACATTAGAATGGTTGACAGCATTCTCAATCCCAATTAAGCATCATCATTAAACATAACCCAACAAAATTAATTTAGAGTAACATGTTGAGATTCACATGATAATCCAGGTACTAGATACTCAAGATGTCCATAACCAGGGACACGGCTAACCATGATTAGTTTATTACACTCTGCAGAGGTTTGCGCACTTTTCCCCACAAGACTCGATCGCCTCCGTTTGGTTTCTCGCACTACATGGTGTTTGAGAAGACGGATGACCGAGACATAGTCTTTCAGAAGAGCTAGCACCTTACGATCGGGTAGACCGTACCACCTACATCCCCTACATCTGCTAGTCTACCACTGTAAGAGTTCCCACAACTTAGTCAACTATGCTAGAGCCCATAATAGCTTGTGGCTGCACATGGAAGTTTCTAGTATGAATAGTCTCATGAACCCTTTGAGCCTGGGTGGCGGTCCAAAAGAAAACAGGCAAGTCCTGGAATATCCAGGTGCCTCAATCCACCCAGAGGTGTGTTTAAGTTGCCACCTTAGATAAACCATTAATTAACAAAACTCACATCTGTCATGGATATCACTCACCCAATCCACGTCTACTAGCATATCATGGCATAATAAGCAAACGTAGAAGTAACTCCCAAAGGTTTGATAATAAACAGGTAATAGGTACTACCTCATCTACTTCCCATCCCACAATTTAATTAGATCCTAACCATGCAATGTGTGAGGATTGATCTAATGCAATAAAACTGGGTAGTAGGAAAGGTATGATCAAAGTGTTACTTGCCTTGCTGATGATCTGGGAAACCTGGCGATTTGAAGTAACAAGTGGCGCACTCCGGGTATTCTATCGCAGACAAACAAACAAACATACAATAAGTACTCAACTAATGCACAGGTAAAACTCAAATAAGAGATCTAACCAGAAGGTTCAACTTAAGAACTCCGATTGGCAAAAAGAATCAAATCTAACGAAGCAACGAAAGTCAAACGGCGAAAGGAAACAACCTCGTTCTACTAATCTGTATCTAGGGCAAATTTTACAGTAGCAAAATCTTGTTTAAGTTGGTTAAACGGATAGAGGGTTTCGACTCGAAACTCTAAGCGCTTGAATCGCCTGATTCCGATAAACGAGCGAAAAGTTATACTAAAACGAAAATCGCGATTAGAAAAATCGCAGATTTAATCTGAGAAAAAGAAAAACAACGAACGCTCGCTAAATTAAATAAACCAAAAAAACCGAAACTAAAAAACCGACGGAAAAACCGAGCGGTTTTTCGAAAAAAAAACGGCGCGGATTTCGAAGCGGCGGCGGACCTCGGGCGGCGTGCGGCGGCGGCAGCGGCGGCGGCGGCGAGGCGGCGGCGGGAGCTGGGGGCGGCTCGGGCTAGGGTTAGCTCTGGCTGGGCCTCCCCCCCGGCTTAAATAGCCTAACGGGCCGGGAGTCCTAGTCGGACACGGCCCTAGGTCGGTTTGATTTTTTTTAAATTATGCGCCGAAGAAAAATAAAAAGAAATACTAAACGGACTCCAAAAATTCCGAGATAAATTTTCACGGGCTTCTAAAATCAAGCCGCACAATGTGAACATTTATTTGGGACCTAAATGCAATTTTGAAAAACGCACATTTTTCCTAAATTCAAATAAAACATCGAAAAACTCCGAAATAAAATCTTATTTGATTTTATTATTAAATCCTCAATATTTCTTTATTTTGGGAAAGTCATTTTATTCCCTCGCTCATATTTTTGTAATAGAAATAACTAATGATAAAATAAATAAAATCAAATGATCCTATTCTCAAAATTTGAGAAAACTCAAATATGAAAATAATGAAATCCCCAACTCTCTCCGTGGGTCATTGAGTTGCGTAGAATTTCTAGGATAAACCAAAATGCAAAATAAAATATGGTATGCAATGATGATCTAATGTATAACATTCCAAATTGAAAATTTGGGATGTTACAACTTACTTGAAGGATCTTACTCAATCCATAGGTAGATATGGTGGACTCTCATGGCAAAACTGGTTTAAGGGTATTTGGAAGCACAAGTAGTATTTCTACCTGGTGCTGACAATTTGTCTAGCATGAGGGGGAAAGGCAAGCTCAACAAGTTAGAGGATCCATGACAACATACTTTATCTCAAATATAAGAAAGACATAACTCATTACGTTGTCTTCCTTGTCCAACATCAACCCTTTAGCATGTCATATTTTAATGAGTGCTCCCAATCATAAAAGATATCAATGATAATATATCTATATGTGAAAACCTCTCTTTCCTTATTACTTCCTATTAATTGCAACAATGACCAAAGCTATGTCTACCAACTCCCAACAACTTTTAATCATCATACTCTTTCTATGTGAAGTCATTACTCTCAATAAGATCAATATGAACTCTTTGTTTCTTTTTATTCTTTTTCTCTTTTCTTTTATTTGCCCAAGATCATGGCAAAATAATCAAGGCCTTGACTCAACACTAATCTTTATTATATATAGCTCACAGACTCGATTACAAAGGGAGATCATAAAGCAAAACTCAAAACTAGATCATGCTATAAACTTTATTCTACTAGATCAAGATACTACTAATAGGATCGAACTAAGAAAAACGGTAAAGATAGAAGTTGTGATTGTGATACGATACCGGGGCACCTCCCCCAAGCTTGGCAGTTGCCAAGGGGAGTGCCCATACCCATGTGATTATATCTCCTTCTTTGTTGTCGGTGTAATATTCTTGGCGATGATTCCCCTCAGGATGCGGTTCTCCTCCTCGAGCTTGTTGACTTGCTGTTTGAGGTCCATTATTTCCTTACGATGCTTTCCTGTGACAGCTAAAGCTCCTTGCACCCAAGGGTGTTGCATAGCTGCGGGAGAACAAGTGACACTCCTCTTCATATTTTCATAAAAAAGAAATCTAACATTATAAGGGATAACCGAATTTGGAATAGCTGAGCTCTGTAGTTTCCCCATCGTGAACCCAGCTCGGAGGCGAGAGGTGACTTCTTCATCCTCCATGGCATCTACTCTCATCAAGTCAGCCTCCTTCTCTTCCTCCGTTGCTGGCCCAAAGTGGTCAGCATCGCTGTTTGCCCTTGGTTCTGGTGCCGGATTAGATACCCGGCTCTCCCCGATTGACTCTTGAGAAGACATCTTGTTCTAATCTGCAGCAGCAACAGCTCAAAAACAAAAACAGAGGAAATTTGCGTGATACGGGAGTCAAAACCTTCGGGAGAATATATAATCAATTTTTACCGACTAAAATAAGTAATGTGCAAGAAAACGGAGTCCAGAAGGCACACGAGGTGCTCACGAGGTAGGGGGCGCGCCCAGGGGGTAGGGCGCGCCCACCACCCTCGTGGGGCTCTCGTGTCGTTCCCGGACTGCTGCTTATTTTTCTATTTTTCTAAATATTCCAAAACGGAAAAATATTGCCTTAAAAATTGTTTTGCAGTCGGTTTACTTACCGTACCACATACCTATTCCTTTTCGGAGTCTGAAACATTCCGGAAAGTGTCTCTTATGTATTCCTCTGGGGTTACGGTTTCAATAATATTAGTTTCAACATTTATGGGATTATCTGAGATATAATGTTTGATTCTTTGACCGTTTACCACCTTTGGATTTGTGCCCTTGAAACTGTTGATTTTATGGCACCGGAACGATAGACCTCTTCGATAACATAAGGGCCTTCCCATTTAGAGAGAAGTTTTCCTGCAAAAAATCTTAAACAAGAGTTGTACAGCAATACATAATCACCTACATTAAACTCACACTTTTGTATCCTTTTGTCATGCCATCTTTTAACCTTTTCTTTAAATAACTTGGCATTTTCATAAGCTTGGGTTCTCCATTCATCAAGTGAGCTAATATCAAATAACCTCTTCTCACCGGCAAGTTTAAAATCATAATTAAGCTCTTTAATAGCCCAATATGCCTTATGTTCTAGTTCGAGAGGTAAGTGACATGCTTTTCCATAGACCATTTTATACGGAGACATACCCATAGGATTTTTATATGCAGTTCTATAAGCCCACAATGCATCATCAAGTTTTTTGGACCAATTCTTTCTAGACCTATTAACAGTCTTTTGCAAAATTAATTTGAGCTCTCTATTGCTCAACTCTACTTGACCAGTAGACTGTGGGTGATAAGGAGATGCAATTCTATGATTAGCATCATATTTAGCAAGCATTTTACGAAAAGCACCATGAATAAAGTGTGAACCACCATCAGTCATTAAATATCTAGGGACTCCAAACCTCGGGAAAATAACTTCCTTAAGCATTTTAATAGAAGTGTTATGATCAGCACTACTAGTTGGAATAGCTTCTACCCAGTTAGTAATGTAATCAACATCAACTAAAATATGTGTGTATCTGTTAGAGGCAGGAAAAAGGTCCCATATAATCAAAGCCCCAAACATCAAACGGTTCAATAACAAGAGAATAATTCATAGGCATTTCTTGACGTCTACTAATATTACCAATTCTTTGACATTCATCACAAGACAAGACAAACTTACGGGCATCCTTGAAGAGAGTAGGCCAATAAAAACCAGATTGCAATACCTTATGTGCAGTTCTATCTCCAGCGTGGTGTCCTCCATAAGCCTCAGAATGACACTTGCGTAGGATCTGTTCCTGTTCATGCTCAGGTACACAACGCCTAATAACACCATCTACTACTTCCTTATAAAGATGTGGGTCATCCCAAAAGTAATGTCTTAAATCATAGAAAAACTTTTTCTTTTGCCGGTATGTGAAGCTAGGTGGTGTAAACTTAGCAACAATGTAATTAGCATAATCAGCATACCATGGAGCAGTATGAGAAGCATTTATGACATTTAATTGTTCGTTAGGAAAGCTATCATTAATAGGTAGTGGGTCATCAAGAATATTTTCTAACCTAGACAAGTTGTCTGCAACGGGGTTCTCAGCTCCCTTTCTATCAACAATATGCAAATCAAATTCTTGTAGCAAGAGAACCCATCTAATAAGTCTAGGTTTAGCATCTTTCTTTTCCATAAGATATTTAATAGCAGCATGATCAGTTTGAATAGTTACTTTAGAATCAATAATATAAGATCTGAACTTATCACAAGCAAATACAACTGCTAAAAACTCTTTTTCAGTAGTAGCATAATTTCTTTGAGCATTGTCTAGAGTCTTACTAGCATAATGGATAACATTTAATTTCTTATCAACTCTTTGCCCTAGAACAGCACCTACAGCATAATCACTAGCATCACACATAATTTCAAAGGGTAAATTCCAATCAGGTGGCTGAACAACAGGTGCAGAGACTAATGCTTTCTTAAGTATTTCAAATGCTTCTACACAATCATCATCAAAGACAAATGGTATATCTTTTTGCAATAAATTAGTCAGAGGCCGATAAATTTTTGAGAAGTCCTTAATGAACCTCCTATAAAATCCAGCGTGACCAAGGAAACTTCTTATACCTTTGATGTCCTTCGGACATGGCATCTTTTCAATAGCATCAACCTTGGCTTTATTAACTTCAATACCTCTTTCAGAAACTTTGTGCCCCAAGACAATACCTTCATTAACCATAAAGTGGCACTTTTCCCAATTCAAGACAAGATTAGTTTCTTCACATCTCTGCAAAACTCGATCAAGATTGCTCAAGCAATCATCAAAAGAGGAAGCATAGACGGAAAAGTCGTCCATGAAAACCTCACAAATCTTTTCACAAAAGTCATAGAATATAGCCATCATGCATCTTTGAAAGATAGTAGGTGCATTACATAAACCAAAAGGCATACGTCTATAAGCAAATGTACCAAAAGGGCATGTAAAAGTAGTCTTTGATTGATCTCTAGCCGACATAGGTATTTGAGAGAAACCAGAATAACCATCTAGAAAAGCAATAGTGTGTATGTTTGCATAATCTTTCTAGCATTCGATCAATAAAAGGTAAGGGGTAATGATCTTTCTTAGTAGCTTTATTTAATTTGCGGAAATCAATTGCCATCCTATAACCTATGATAATTCTTTGTGGAATCAATTCATCTTTATCATTAGGAACAACAGTAATACCTTCCTTCTTAGGGACACAATGGACATGACTTACCCACTCACTATCAGCAACGGGATAGATTATACCTGCCTCCAGAAGCTTTAGTATTTCTTTTCTTACCACTTCTTTCATTTTAGGATTCAGACGTCCTTGAGGATCACAAACTGGTTTGGCATCTGCTTCCAAATTTATTTTATGTTGACATAGAGTGGGACTAATGCCCTTAAGATCATCAAGAGTATATCCAATAGCAGCATGATGCTTCTTCAGAGTTTTCAATAATCTTTCTTCTTCATGCTCTGAAAGGTTAGCACTAATAATAACAGGATATATCTTCTTTTCATCAAGATAAGCATATTTAAGATTATCAGGCAAAGGTTTAAGCTCAAACACGGGATCACCCTTGGGTGGAGGAGGATCCCCTAAGATTTCAACAGGCAAATTGTGTTGCAGAATAGGTTCCTATTTAAAGAATACTTCATCTATTTCCCTTCTTACATTCATGAACATATCATTTTCATGGTCTAGCAAATAGTGTTCTAAAGGATCACTAGGAGGTACGGCAATAGAAGCAAGACCAATAATTTCATCCTTACTAGGTAATTCTTCCTCACGATGTTGTTTACTAAATTTAGATAAATTAAACTCATGAACCATATCATCCAAGCCAACAGTAACAACATTCTTTGTGCAATCTATGGTAGCATTAATAGTATTTAAGAAGGGTCTACCAAATATAATGGGACAAAAGCTATCTTGTGGGGAACCAAGAGCAAGAAAATCAGCAGGATATTTAGTTTTCCCACACAAGACTTCAACATCTCTAACAATTCCAATTGGTGAAATAGTATCTCTATTGGCAAGTTTAATAGTAACATCAATGTCTTCTAACTCAACAGGTGCAATGTCATGCATAATTTCTTTGTATAAGTCAATAGGTATTGTACTAGCACTAGCACCCATATCACGTAAGCCATGATAACAATGATCTCCTATTTTAACAGAAATAACAGGCACACCTACCATAGGTCTATGTTTATCTTTATCACAAGGTTTAGCAATTCTAGCAGTTTCACCTTCGAACTGAATAACATGCCCATCAATATTATCAGACAAGAGATCTTTAACAATAGCAATATTAGGTTCTACTTTAACTTGCTCAGAAGGTGTATAAGTTCTAATATTGCTTTTACGAACAACAATTGAAGCTTTAGCATGATCCTTTATTCTAACAGGGAAAGGTGGTTTCTCAATATAAGAAGTAGGAACAATAGGATCATTATAAGTGACAGTATTTTCTTCAACTTTAATAGGTGCAGCTACTTTTACTTCTATGGGAGGATGATATTTAAACCACTTCTCCTTAGGGAGATCAACATAAGTAGCAAAAGATTCACAGAAAGAAGCTACTATCTCAGAGTCAAGTCCATATTTAGTGCTAAACTTACGGAAAATATCGGTATCCATAAAAGATTTAACACAATCAAACTTAGGTGTCATACCTGACTCCTTACCTTCGTCGAGGTCCCAATCTTCAGAGTTGCGTTTAATTCTATCCAATAAATTCCATCTAAATTCAGTAGTCTTCATCATAAAAGAGCTAGCACAAGAAGTATCGAGCATGGTGTGATTGTTATCAGAAAGCTGAGCATATAGACTTTGAATAATCATTTCTCTTGATAGCTCATGATTGGGCCATGAATATAACATTGATTTAAGCCTCCCCCAAGCTTGAGAGATGCTTTCTCCTTCGCGAGGCCAAAAATTATATATATAATTGCGATCACGATGAACAAGATGCATAGGGTAATACTTTTGATGAAATTCCAACTTCAATCTTTTATAGTCCGATGATCTCATATCATCACATAGCCTATACCATATCAATGTGTCTCCCTTCAAAGATAAAGGGAAGACCTTCTTCTTAGCAACATCATTGGGTATACCTGCAAGCTTAAATAATCCACAAACTTCATCCACATATATTAAGTGCTCATCAGGATGCTTTGTTCCATCTCCTGTAAAAGGGTTAGCTAGCAGTTTTTCCATCATACCCGAAGGAAATTCAAAAGGAGTTTCATTTTCAATAGGTTAAGTAGGTTGAGGAGCAACTCTTTGCTCTACTGGACGGGGTGAAGATACCCCGAACAAGCCCCTCAGAGAATTACTTTCCATAGTAACAAGTGACAGTAAATTTCAGCACACTATATAAATTTTCCTTACCAAATTCCACCTACCAAAGGCGCTACACTCCCCGGCAACGATGCCAGAAAAGAGTCTTGATGACCCACAAGTATAGGGGATCTATCGTAGTCCTTTCGGTAAGTAAGAGTTTCGAACCCAACAAGGAGCAGAAGGAAATGATAAGCGGTTTTCAGCAAGGTATTCTCTGCAAGTACTGAAATAAGCGGTAACAGATAGTTTTGTGATAAGATAGATTGTAACGAGCAACAAGTAACAAAAGTAAATAAAGTGCAGCAAGGTGGCCCAATCCTTTTTGTAGCAAAGGACAAGCTGGAACAAACTCTTATAATAGGAAAAACGCTCCCGAGGACACATGGGAATATCGTCAAGCTAGTTTTCATCACGTTCATATGATTCGCGTTCGATACTTTGATAATTTGATATGTGGGTGGACCGGTGCTTGGGTGCTGTTCTTACTTGAACAAGCATCCCACTTATGATTAACCTCTATTGCAAGCATCCGCAACTACAACAAAAGTATTAAGGTAAACCTAACCATAGCATGAAACATATGGATCCAAATCAGCCCCTTACGAAGCAACGCATAAACTAGGGTTTAAGCTTCTGTCACTCTAGCAACCCATCATCTACTTATTACTTCCCAATGCCTTCCTCTAGGCCCAAATAATGGTGAAGTGTTATGTAGTCGACGTTCACATAACACCACTAGAGGCTAGACAACATACATCTTATCAAAATATCAAACGAATGCCAAATTCACATGACTACTAATAGCAAGACTTCTCCCTTGTCCTCAGGAACAAACGTAATTACTCACAAAGCATATTCATGTTCATAATCAGAGGGGTAATAATATGCATATAGGATCTGAACATATGATCTTCCACCAAATAAACCAACTAGCATCAACTACAAGGAGTAATCAACACTACTAGCAACCTACTAGCACCAATCTCGGACTTTGAGACAAGAATTGGATACAAGAGATGAACTAGGGTTTGGAGATGAGATGGTGCTGGTGAAGATGTTGATGGAGATTGCCCTCTCCTGATGAGAGGAGTGTTGGTGATGACGATGGTGCCGATTTCCCCCTCCCGGAGGGAAGTATCCCCGGCAGAACAACTCTGCCGGAGCTCTAGATTGGATCCGCCAAGGTTCCGCCTCGTGGCGGCGGAGTCTCGTCCTGAAAAGTTCCTTCTTATTTTTTCTCACTGAGAGACTTCATATAGGAGAAGATGGGCGTCGGAGAGCCACCAGGGGGCCCATGAGGTAGGGGGCGCGCCGTGGGGGGGGCACCCTCGTGAGCAGGGTGTGGGCCCCCTGGCCTTCATCTTTGGCGAGGATTTTTCTTTATTTTTTTTAAGATGTTCCGTGGAGTTTCAGGACTTTTGGAGTTGCGCAGAATAGGTCCCTAATATTTGATCCTTTTCCAGCCCAGAATTTCAGCTGCCGACATTCTCCCTTCTTATGTAAACCTTGTAAAATAAGAGAGAATAGCCATAAGTATTGTGACATAAAGTGAAATAACAGTCCATAATACGATAAATATCGATATAAAATCATGATGCAAAATGGACGTATCAGTTAACCACGCCGCGCCGAGAGCACTAGGGTGGTGGACGACGGCGAGGCCTAGGAAGGGGACGACACGGAGGCAGGGAAGACTTGACAGTTGTTTCCCACGCGGAGGGGAGTACGGCTGTACGAGGGTTTACTAGTTCGTCTGCCGTCGCCGGAGAATAACAGCAGGTGTGGGTGAGTAGATGGATGGCTAGGCCAGCGATGGGGGTACGATCGGGCGGTGAGGCCTGCGCGGCAGCACAGCCGGCCGCGAGGAGGAGGGAGCAGGTAGTCACGCCGGCGGTTGTTTGAGCGGCTGGAGCAGGAAGAGCAGAGATTGAAGAAGCACGATGGCCGTTGGATGGACATCCAACAGTCAGTGCTTGTGCATCAACCTTTTTTTTAGGAAAGCCTCAAATCTGTGGAAAACAACATACATCCCATCTGCCATTATTTCTAATAATTTACAGCCCATTTGCTAATTCTTAAGGTTTTTCTTGGAGCCCATATTCTTTTTGTTAGCATTACAGCCCATATTGTGGCAACGGTTAAAAAATTATACGAAATTTTGCATATTTTGGTGCGGTCTGAACTGTTTTTAATCCCGAAATTTCGACTCACATTCAAACTGATTTTAAAAATAAATGTATATCAATATAAAATCCAACAAATTCTCCACGCATAAAAATTAATGTAATTTAAAATCTTGAAATGGAAAAAAAGTTATTTGAAACTAATTGCCGGTTTGATGTGTTTTAAAAATGTATAGCCCATTTCTCATTACTGATGGGCCATTTTCTCGGCCAGCCGAATGAAAGCTCTCCTCGTCTTGAAAGATTTGCAGCCCAACAGGCCTGACAAAGCGACTTACTTGGCAAATCACAAAAAACTGTGTTGTGGCCGTGGACCCAGCTGTCAGCCTCTCCACATACAATACTCTTCCGATGGAAGTCGTTCCTTAACCATGTTGACCACGCCGCGCGGAGAGCACCACGGCGGTGGACGACGGTGATGCCTAGGAAGGGGACGACGCGGCAGTGGAAGCCCGCGCGGAGAGGACTACGAGGGTTCACTGGTTCGGCTGCGGTGTGAGGCTGCCGTCGCCGCAGGGCCTGGCCAACGGTGGGAATAGTAGGGGGCGGTGAGGCCTCTGCGGCAGCACAGCCGGCCACAGGAGGCAGGAGCATGCGGCACGACCGGCGTTGCTTTGGGCGGCTGGAGAAAGAAGACCAGAGGTTGAAGAAGCACTACGGCCGTTGGATGGACATCGTACGGTCACTGGAGTCAGAATCGTTCATATTGACTAAGTTGACAAAGCCCTTCGTCCCCGTCAACTTAGTAGGCCCACAAGTCAGCCTCCCAGCAAGGTGGGTCCCAGCTAGCCGCGGGAGTATTCATTTTTTTGTGCGTAATAAGGAGGCACTTCCGGTGGGTCCGAGCTGACAGCGGGGGGAACGTTTTTTTCACAAAATACGGTGGCCCGTCCGATGGGTCCCAGCAGTCAGGGGGAAATGATTTTTTTCGCAAAATACTGGTGGCCTGTCCGGTGGGTCCCAGCTGTCAGGTGGAGGAATCATTATTTTCCGCGTAATAATGAGGCACTTCCTTGCTGCCGCCGTGGACCTAGCTGTCAGCCTCTCCACGTATAGTCCATGTCCGATGGAAGTCGTTCCTTTCATGTTGACCACGCCGCGCCGAGAGCACCAGGGCGGTGGACGACGGCGAGGCCTAGGAAGGGGATGACGCGTAGACGGTGAAGACACAGCAGTGGATGCCCACGCAGAGAGGAGTATGAGGGTTCACTCGTTCAGCTGCGGTGTGAGGCTGCCGTCGCCGTAGGGCCTAGCTAGCGGTGGGAATAGTAGGGGGCGGTGAGGCCTCCATGGCAGCACAGCTGGCCACAGGAGGCAGGAGCAGGCGGCACGACCGTCGCTGCTTTGGGCGGCTAGAGCAAGAAGACCAAAGGTTGAAGAAGCACTACGACCATTGGATGGACATCGTACGGTCACTGCAGCTAGAATCGTTTATATTGACTAAGTTGACAAAGCCCTTGGTACGTCAACTTAGTAGGCCCACAGGTCAGCTTCCGAAACGGTGCGCCCCAGATGTCAGGGGGAGGAATCATTTTTTGGGCGGGTGAAGCTAGAATATCCGAGATTGAAGAAGAAGCACGGCATCCGTTGGATGGACATCCAACGGCCACTGCTGCTAGAACCGTGTGTTGACTATAAGTTGACAAAGCCTTGCATACGCGTCAACTCTATTTTTTAGGGGACGCGTCAACTTAGTAAGGCCAGAAGTGTGTGGCAGAGAACTTATAGCCCATTTGAGATTTGTAAGAATGTGTAGCCCATTTTTGAATTCTAATGGAATTTACTACAACACATTTACAATTTGTTAAAAGTACAGCCCATTTCAACCAACCGTTCAAAACAGAATTCAATAAAATTTCCCACATTTTGATGGGATTCGAAATATTTTTATCCCGAAATTTCTAGTCAGATTAAATACAATTTCAATATAAATTTATATTACGTAAAAATCTAACGAAACATTGCGCTCGCAACAATTAATGAAATTAAAATTTTCAATATCCAAAAATAATATTTTATAAAGTAATCACGTGTTTGGTGCCTTTTTATAGTTACTGCCCAGTTTTTATAATTACATCCCATTTATTATTTCTTAAAGCCCATTTTCTTATTAAGCCTAATGCATCCCTCCTAGGAAAGATTTGCAGCCCAGCGGGGCGGAGAATAACAACTTGACCTTGCCTGGGTATTCCTAAAAAAGTATAGCTAGGCTAGCCATTTTCAGCTTGAAAAAAATTAATATCTGGGCTGGATATCTGACCTGGGCTAGACGGGCCACAGTCCGCCCAGTTAATACCTGCAGCGATGTTTTCATTGTTGTTCAGAGGAGAAAAATTAATATCTGGGCTAAACATCAAAAAACTCTGCAGTGCTCACACCTCAAAACCACAAATACTGCTCGAGCTGCTTGGTCCCAGCTGTCCGCCGCTTCTTGTGCAATTCTCTCGTTTGTTGACTAGTACTACATAGGTTGACAATGCTGTGGGACCGTGATGTCAGGAAACCAGGGGGAAGCAAAATAAATAACTCCAGCGAGCGCTTTCACCTCTACCTCGTTGTCTCCCGTGGAAACCCCTTTCCTCCCTTTTCTTTACTCAGGCAAGGACCAATGCATGCATCACATCTATGCGCTTATTAGGTAAGAAATAAAAGCGCTTTGCATGCTATAATTACGATGGCCTGCATGGGTAGCTAATAAGGCATCCTCTTAACTACTGTGATTAAATGTTGTGTTTAGAAGAGAGAAATATTCTTCTTTTCCACCAATCTGCTTGCACCTAGGTCGTGATGCACCTTCTAATAC
>NC_041392.1:40794573-40832835 GCF_002162155.2 Triticum dicoccoides
ATCACCCAGTGTGCATAATACATTATTCTTCACCCGAGCTAATATTATGATCGCTTCATAAATAAATTACGTTTGTAATACAAATAGTTATATTCATATTGATTCACTACGTAAAATTTTGTATAGGAAAATAAAAAATAGGTTATAAAAACAGAAATATCGCATTTTATGTATGTTTTACACTATGTTTTTACATTCGTAATTTTAGGTAACATAAAATATTTTTACGACGAGTACATATTTTCTTACGTTCTCTTTTTATGTATGAAATAAGAAAAAAAATTACGAAACGTAAAAATACGGTGCATTGACGTCAAAATAGAGAGGGGGTGAAGAATTACGTGAGGCTATGGACCTGGTGGGTCCCCACTGTCATCCTCTCCAAGTAAAGTCATCTCCTCGCTCGCGCGCGCTTTACGCCCGAAACAGTCAGTGCCTCCCGCCCCGTTTCCCGGTGCAGGCGATTGCTCCGCCTTCAAACGACACAAGTGCCGCCCCGTCCGTCCATCTGCCGCCCACATTAATGATACGCGGTTACCGAGGCGGCTACTCCGGCGCCACACGTCCGTCCCTCCGCCCACCCACCATTGCTATATAAACTGATGCGCCGGCCATAGCCGCAGTCATCCGCATCCGTTCCCTTTCTCCTATCCACACCACTACTACCCATCATGGCTTCCTCGCACTCCAGCGCTCTTCGGGATGGGCGGACGATGGACCACAAGGAGATGGCAGCGATTGCTGCCGACCGGCGCGCCGGCAGGCAGCCGGAGGACGATGACATCCCAATGGAGAACATGGTAGTCGACGATCCGGCGCCAACCCCCTCCTCCGCGCCATCCTCACTGGTGCATTGCACCATGACCATCGACGAGGCCCGTGCCCAATATATGGACAGTGTGAGGCAGATGCGTCAGTAGCAGTTTTGGGAGGTGCAGGCCGACGCCGCCTACAACCACCATCTCCTCCAGGAGCACCTGCAGGCGGAGGAGCAGATCACCGCGGAGCGGGCGGAGTAGGAGGCGCTGCTCGACTCGTACCGCTCCACCCTCAAGGGTCGCCTTGAGCGCTGGCGGGAGCGCATGCGGGTGGCGGAGGCTGCAGCCGCCTACAAAGAGGCTAGCAAAGAGGGCGATGAAGCGGGCGAGGCGCTATTTGGCGAGACCGAGGACGAGGCAGAGGACAATGCTGGCTCCGACGAGTTCCCGCTCCGCTGGCGTCAACGAGGCCCTGCTCCGCCGAGGCCCCGCGGCGCCAACAACGAGGCAGAGGACACCGCCGGCTCCGCCGAGGCCCCACCCCGCCAACAACGAGGCAAAGGACATCGCCGGCTCAGCCGAGGCCCCACCCTGCCGGCAACGCGGGGGAGGATTTCCACCGCTCCGCTGAGGCGCCGCCTGTCGGCAACGAGACAGAGGACATCGCCGGCTCCGCCGAGGCCCTGCCCCGCTGCCAACGAGGCCGCGCGACACAGAAAACGAGGAAGAGTAGAACACGGTAGGTCACCGCCGCTCAGGTCCAAGTATGGCCACCGCTGCTACCCTCCTATTGAAGCCAAGCTAGGCGGGTTGACCATTGACGGCCGGTTAGCTTCTGGGCGGCGATGTGGAGTCGGGGAGTTCTGCTGGAGAATAACGCTGCTTCTACTTAACTGCTGGTGCAGTTGGCTGACTGACACGTGGGCCCAATAGGCCACATGTCAGTTACGCAACTGCACCTGCAGTTAAGTCACTGAACCTTCTGTTCGGCTCAGCGGGACACAGGTGGGTAGCTTTGGTTAATTAATTATACCTCCAGCGCACCCCTTTTTAGTTGAAGAATGTATGAAATGTAATGAAATCTGGCATGTTTATATGAAATCCGACCGTGTATGAATGAATTTATTTCGATTAGTTCGAATTCTTGTATCATTGGCATTGGATGGACATGCAAAACAATATGTACTAGCATTATTCAAAGGGTGATCACCTCGTTTGCAGCAGTTTCACATGTACTCCCTCCGGTTCTTTCTAGTCTGCATACAAGTTTTGTCTGCAGTCAAAGTACTTTGACCAATCTTATACAAAAAAGTATGCACTTTCACAATGTGCGAAGTAAAAAGGAACAGAAGGAGTACAAAAAGTATGAGCGGGTTTTTAGCGTTTCTTTACATTGCAATCAAACACACAGGCCTAGCAATTCATAGAGAACATTCAAAACAATCGATGATTATGCATCTCAGCGACTCACATGTCAGAGGCAATATTTACTTCACAACTAAAGAATAAAGAAAAAATTGATCGACGCTGCTAACAGCAAGGGCGTCCCATTTAAAAATATCAAACGCATGTCTTGCTAAAATCAATGAGCAAAATTTGACAAGGTTGTCCCATTCCAAAATATCAAATGCTTATGATTGTGGAATGGGCAGGGTTTGCCATCAGTTCAGACATTCACATGGCACCTCGTGCTAAATAAACCAGTTGTTCTTTTTGTGCAGTTCCACCAAAATCAACCAAATTCACGCGTAGCTTGTATGATTTCGCCCTTATATGTTGCAACGCCTTGAACTTATCGGCACCTCCTTTCTTGTGGTGGAAATGAATGATTCGATGTATTCATGAACATTTTGTGCAGTGCCCATTGAAATCAAGCTGAGCACCCCTGTTTGCACAAATACAAAAAAGTGATTAGTATAGAGAAAACTGTACTATGAATTGACAGTTTCAACAGGCACATACATGGTCCATGTAGAGCACACTTTTAGAAAAATGGAACTCACCAGAAAGAATCCTAGAACAACATTGTACTCGCGCATCACAGCAAAAAATGGAGATTTTGTTAGTCCTTCTGAGCTGAAGTTAGTTTGGTCTTGTGGGGAGTAATGTAACCATCCTTCAACTGCTCCTTCTGATGATAAGATAGACAGGGCTTCTTCATCCTGGCATAATCGGAACTAGTCACTTCACGTACTCCATATTCTTCTTCAGAGGGAGATGATCCTGTTGTGCAAAGACAAGAGGACTACTAAATGCTAGCATCACTGTTTGCTCGAAAAAAAGGAAAAAATATTTAAAACAGCACAGATGAAGCACTTCTCAAGGACAATACCACTTTTTGATGACAGTATCTAAACAGTAGCACAACACCAATAGAGATGACAAAGCTCAATCATATGGATGAAATCAGTGGGTGAGTACCAACCTTTGTCAGGAGGCTTATTGTGTAGAGCATACAGATGAAGCAATTCTCCGGAACCATCTGTTGCAATCTATGGTGGTGGCCATGCTTACTATATAGTCCTCGATTAGTTTAATGTTTCCAACATCTTCTTGTGCAGTTCCACTAAAATATATGGTATCTTCAAAGAAGATCCCTGTTTGCACAAGTAGAGATAATTACATATTACATTAAGAGTGGAATCAAATCAGTGGCAAAACAATTGCTCGTTCCAGCCATAACAATAAATTAAGATGCAAAACTATATCATTACTTGTGTCATCACAGTTGCAGTGCTTCATTACACCACCGGGAGTTGATTTTTGTTTTTCTTCCCCTTGTTCTTCCCCTTCATCACTTGGTTCAATAACAAACAAGCTTCGCCTTCAATGTAAGATTTGGCATGTCAATTAGGGAGCACAAGTATAGTACTAAACTTAATTTTCTGATGAAAGTGGAAAAATACAGGCCAGCAGTTGTGAAATATCCTTATCTTACCTCAATGGAATATTACAGTGCACATATAGATTGGAAGTCTTGTCTCCATTTGTGCAGTTCACTAAAATGAAGCAACATTATCGTACAAGTAGCACAACATATGAATGCACACTGCAGAATCATGTGAAAGAAGGCTAGTACAGACCTCTCATGATGCGGAATTCAAACAACTCACAAGAAGAAGATCTGAACCAAATTCGCCTTAACGGATAGGAAGTAAGATCTCCTCTTGTGCAGTTCCACTAAGATCAAGAAATCAAGCAACATTGTCGGTGTGACATTTTGGTTGAACTGCACAAAATACTCTTAAAACAAAAGTGTTTTGTGCATTGCAACAAAAGGTCACAATGGCAACAAGGTGAAGCAGATAACCCTGTTTACACAGGGGTGTAAAGGAAACAATTAGTGGTCAATAACGGTGGATGACACAGAAGCCAACAAAAAGAAGCATCCACCTTATCTAAATGGGAAAGAAAGCAAGACAGTAGCATTTCCCAAACGGTGGCATTGATTAATATTAACATAGAGATTATATTAACAATAAAATTCGTTAAACATGTAATTTGCTTTTAACTATGGCATTGCATCAATTTTCCAGTGGCATTATCAGAGGCTGTTTGTTTATAGGGACATTTTGGTGTAGGGACTAAAAAAACTACATGTCAGTCTCATCTAAACCAAAGAGGAGGGACTTTTAGGGACTAAAAGTGGGCATTTGGGACTAAAGAAAGAAGACCCCGAGGGAGTATTTTTGGGACTTTTTCCAACAGTTGCCCCTGCCACGCATCACACCTTGTCTCTATTAGTTCATTACTAGGGGTAACATGGTCTTTTAGCATGTCATTTAATAACCTCTAGTCCATGCTTAGTCCCTGGAACCCAGCAGGTAGGGACTAGGGAGTTTTTAACCAAACAGGGCCTTAGATTAACAACAGCTAATGAGTTGCACGGGACAGTGGACGCACCAGCACCATGTGCATCTACCGATGTACTGTGGTCATGCACATTCTGTTGCAACAAAGAAAAGCAACCAAGGAGCATATTTGTGTTGGTCCCAGTTTTGTTATCTTTAGACGCCTTTCCCTATGTGAGCGCAACAAATCTAGTCTTGCTCAAACTCTACAGCCTTGTCCCTTCCTTTCCTTTTTGAACTAGTACTTTCGCCCCTTCCTTTCCTCTTTGAACCACGTCCTAGATTTATGCGATACAACTTTCCGCACTACTTTCCCCCATTCCTTTCCTCTTTGAACCACGTCCTAGATTAATGCTATACAACTTTCCCCCTTCATTTCCTCTTTGAACCATGTCCTAGATTCATGCTATACACAACTTTTCCCACTACTTTCCCCCACTCCTTTCCTCTTTGAACCACGTCCTAGATTCATGGTGTACATGTAGCTAGAGCAATGCATGTGGAGTAAGTAAATTATACCTTAAGGTTCTTGGGGCGTGGTTCGGTGGGCGACGGGACGGCGGTGAAGAAGAAGGGGTCGGATGCCCTCCCGCGCCGCCACTGGGTAGAAAGTGAACAGCTGCGCCGGTAGTCCCTCGTCGATGGCGACAGCGTTAAGCCTCCTTCCCTTCCCGGCGGACGGATCCTGCCGGCTCTTTGAGCAGCAGTGAGGGGAGAGAGAGGCCAACGAAGTCTTGTTTAGATCTGGAGAGGGCGAGAGAGAGTGAAGAGAGCAACTACAAGCGCTAAGGCTCCAGCGGGAGAGGGCGAGAGAGTGAGCGAACAGGCTAACCAGCTACACAACCCTCCCGTTATGTTCAACGAGAGGGAAATAACCTTTTATACATTCCTGCATTCGTGTGACAAGCATGCCGTGTTTTTTGTGTGTGTGTGGGAGTCATTGGGATTTCAATCATAATCGTGTCAAGTGGCTTTGGTGGTAAGACTATCCACAGTGGTGCAGAAATAATGCAGCCTTAGTCACCTTACCTCTCTCCACGTAGCACGTTGGGTCCCACCAGTCAAAGGGTGAAACAAACAAATTAATAAGAAAAATTAAAAGCGCCAGCGGTGTATCTTACCTCACACATCTCGCTACTGCTCGGGAACACTGTCCAATTGACCCCTCTGTTCGCTCATGTACTATTTTAAGTGAATCCTTATTATAACATGCACACACATTTTGGACACTTGTATTCGACTTAAGTCAGTGTGCCACCGTATCTCGTATACTTACTACTCCCTCCGTTTAGGTGTAATAAGTCACATTAGAAGGTGCAACGGGACCAAGGTGCGTGCGTGTGTGTGTGTGTGTGTGTGTGTGTGTGTGTGTGTTTAACACCATGTGTGTGTTTGAGAGAGCGACAGATCGACCTACTCCTACAGAGAGATGTTGTGTAGTGTACGATTTTAGCCGCGAGAGTCGGTGCATCCTCTTGTTTCCGAGCATGTCCGGTAGGGACATGCGGACAGCTGCCACGCCCGCTCCTGACCAGCCTGGCCCACCCAAAGCCCCTCCATCGCCCGCGCACGCTTCCTGCCCAAAACGGTCAGCGTCGCTCCAAAGAATCGGTGCCGCATTCATGCCCGGGCAAAGCGGACGCGACCTCTCACTGGCACAAGAGTGATGGTTGCTTCGTCCGTCCAACCTACTGCTGGGTCTATGTGATTTGACGGCTCATTGGTCTTTATTACTGAGGTGGTAGGACTGCTGGATGTCCCACGCTTTCGGTGAAAGGAGGTATACTACTACTAGTAGATTACAATTTTCTCCATTCTTACAGCGGAGGCGTGCAAGAGCAGTGAAAACACGCAGGCTCAGTGATTACATGGCCCACCTCACACTATCACCGTGCGACACCTAACTCTTTACATAGTACTCCCTCCATTCCTAAATATTACTAGATGAGTCCCCGCATGTTGGCACGGAACAGCGGTATATCTCTCTGCGCAAAATTATTGATTTCATAGAACAAAAAAAACTCTATAACCGCATGACAAATGTGGTAGCCAAACTAAATGAACTCCCATCATCATTTAGATCATCCCACGTAAGGAAAAAAGATCAGCCAACTCTAGTGGCGGAGCTACAATGATTTTTCTAGGCGGGCCAAGCCAAAGGCCACCTGAAACTTTTACCCTTGTAGACCAATTTTACCCTTATACTTTAGTGTTTTGGGCTCATGCTAGGCGGGCCATGGCACTGTTTTGTTCATACGTAGCTCCGCCAGTGCAACTCCTACTACATAATGGGATTATATTTTTCTTTTTGACATGTTAATGGGACTTAAAAGCTCACTTACATGCATGCTACCGGTGCATGCTTGCATGCAGACATGTTGATGTGATTTAAAACCCACTCACATGCATGTGGCACGGTATTTCTGCATGCTTGCATGTGGCTTAGTGCGGAGCCTCTCAATGTCAAGATCAGATGGCTATTATGGACTGATTTACTTCATCTAACGACTACATCAATTTTGATGACGTGGCTCAAGGAGAGGATAGAGAATTCCTAGTAGTGGGGGATAGCTATTACTAGTAGATATAAGTCTTTGTAGAGATTCCACTACATACAGAACAAAATGAATGAATCTACACTTAAAATGCATCTATATACATCCGCATGTGGTTCATGGTGAAATCTCTATAAAGACTTATATTTAGGAACGGAGGAAGTACTAGTATAGTATGTACTGTAATTTATCAGCGAGATAAATTTGTACAATGCTATGAAGCTTCCAGCTTATGTTACATGTATCTTGCGTCCAAGGTTGCCCGTTGCAACATTTCATCAAATACAAAGGAGACTAACATGCATGCTATTGCATCTCAATGATTGACAGATCATAGCAAATATGTACTCCTCCGTTCCAAAATAAGTTTCTCAACTTTGTGCAAACTTTAGTACAAAGTTGTAGTACTACTAAAGTTGACACTTATTTTGGAACAGAAGCAGCTAAAGAAAAAAATGATCCATGCAGTCCCTAGCCCTTGAACCGTGAACCCTGACCAAGCTTCAATTTGCTGGCAACGTTCGAGCTTCCTAATAAATGAAGTTTGCAACCTTTTGACCATCAGATCATTTTGTGCAGTTTCACCAAAATCGAGATGAGCATCCCTGTGGCAAAGAAATTGAACAAGCGTGATTAGAATAAGATTACTGGGACTAGTTGATGAGACATAAACTCATCACAAATACAGTACGTAGAAGACAGTAGAGGTATGTGCGGGGCAAAGAAGTAGAGAAATATCCTCAGGGAGTGATGCAGGCAGCTGGAGCAGTGGTGCAAGCCGACTGTAAAGGGAGTTGTACCTGAGGGACGTAGCTCAACCTTGAGGAGGGCGGCGGGAGGCGGCAACTGCCCACGTCGCGCCAGTGAGCAAGGGACGAAGGCAACCTCACCGGCTTTGTGAGAGAGAACGGCGGGGACCCCTGACCGGGACGTGCCGACAGTGGGTTTTCGCCGTCGGCGACGGCCACCACATCTACACTAAGCATCCACCCCTTCCCCAAGCGTACGTGATCCGCCGGGATGTTAGAGATGTGGCCACATTCGTTTTGTGCGAGAGAGTGTGAAGAGAGCAACCCCAGCAAGCAACCGTGTAAGCTGGCCCGTCCTGACTATGTACTCCTTTTCTCTCCATATGAACCTATCATATTGCGTACGTGCCACTGAAGAAAAAAACTTTATTTATAAATGACGTGGCACCTACTACTCATTCTCCTATAACCTTGCACTTGGCATCTCCAAAATATTGACCTTGCGATTGGCTCTTCGCCTCTTCGGGAAGTCAAGCAATAATGGTAGTGCGGTATATATCGTTCTGGCTATATGAGACCGAATGAATTGCTGCACGTCCACCACGTGGGCGAGGGTCGAGGGGCGAGGGAGAGTGCTACATACGGAGCAAAATGAGCGAATCTACACTCTAAAATACGTCTATATACACCAGTGTTTGGAGTATGTACTAGTAGTTCATATTGAAATCTACTAAAGGACATATATATTCCAAACAATATGATATAATCTCTATAACCAAGGTAGTAGGGGCAAGGAGTAAATGGAGGGAGTAGTAAATTTTTCTCCTCGTCCTGCGAGCCACCGCGTGCATGGGCGAGGGAGCGGGTGTAAGGCGTAGTAAGCAAGCTTCACCTCATCCTGCGAGCCACCGCACCTGTGGGCGGGGGAGACGGCGTACTAAGCAAGCTTCTCCTCGTTCTGCGAGTTGATGGGACACATCAAAAGTACTCCAGTGTATAGAGCCTTGCCTCTAAGGTAGGCCCCACATGGTTTGCCTCTTTTTTTAACATAACACGTCAAGTCGCAATTTGTTTGTTGACCCGTGGTAGACGATCCTCCCTCCACCAAATGGACACGTGCCAAATTACCACGTGGACTGCCTTTTTCGTACAGAAATGAGCTCCACCGTGTACCCGCGCGTGTGTGGTTGGGAAAGAGATGGGAGTAGGTGCGCCATGCATGCACCTCTTCTCTTCGTGCACGTCCCCCACCTACGTGGGTGTGTGTGAGAGATACAAACCGTGTTCGTGATTGTTTTTTGTTTTGGGGTGGGGGGTTGATTTCGTGAATTATTTGTGGGAATATGTGTCGATGACATCTCAAACAAATTTTTGCATGCAATGTGTGTGAAATGGAGGCCTATCCATATCATACATAGAGGGTCGGGAAATCCATGAGAAGAGGTGGAGGGGTCATAGCTATCGATAGAGTCAAAGAGAGGATCAAGTGGGTGGGTGCGAGATCGATGAAGAGAGCCATTGAAATTGTGTGTGTGTACAAGTCAAAGATATAGGACGACTGGCCTACCGGAATGTTAGAGGGCACACGTCAAGTTTGTTTGTGGCAGGGAGACATGACTAGAGCGCTCGATGTATCAGTGTGTGTGGGGGAGGGGTGGTGGGAGGGGTAGGCAGAGGCCTAACTATAGAGGTAGAACGACTCGTATATGTGTTGAGAAGGAGAGACCCAGCTACGTCTTGAGGGAGATCGGTCGACATCCATACATAACTGAAGGACGGGAAATATGATGGGAGAGAGAGAGGAGAGAAAGAGGGAGGGAGAGGGAGGGAGAGGGGTAGAGTGCTGGATGGGTGATGGAGTTGCTTCTCGAAGATGGTGGGAGAGGCCTACTAGACAGACTGAGGGTGGAACTGCAATGTTATCAATAAGAGTGGGGATGTGTTTCTATGTGTGCCTGTGCATGATAGATCTGTCAGGACGCATCCATGGATGATGAAAGGGAACCATGTGTTTGGTAAGCAAACCTAACTAGATCGGTAGATCAATTGTTGTTTGTCGGAGGAAGGGAGAGACACAACTAATGAGGTAGATCGATTGATGTGTGGGTAAAAATGAGTTATAAGGACCTAGCTAGCTATATGTATAGCGAGAGATCGGTCGGTGTATGTCCATTTATTAGAGGAAAATAAGGCCCAGCGAGATGGATAGATAGAGAGAATGGAGCTAGGAGGTGGTGCGAGAGGCCCAACTACTAGCTAGATAGGGGGAGGAGTGTGCGGTTATGAGAGCGATGAAAAGAGGGGCGAGAGTTTACACGTGTGTCTGACCGTATGAGAGACACGAGGCAAGGACACATAAAGGAGGAGATTGAAGGTGTGTTTGTATGTTGTAGGCAAGCATCGCTGGAGAGGTTTATCAATCGGTGTGTGTCGGAAAGGAGTTGTGGAGACTCTGGGAGAACGACCTAAAGAAAAAAATGAATGTGCCCGGTGGATAGAATGCCGAGGGAGGGGGAGGGCGAGGAGGGCGTGTGCATGCACGAGAGAAAGTTAGTGGTAGCTACAAAGGTTAGAGGATTGTGTAGGTGTAAGAGACTAACAAAGATCATAATTTGATATGAAAGCGGATTCATATATTTGAATAGGAGATCATAGTGTTTTAAACATTGCATGCATGAATATAGCGGTGATACATGTGCTATGCACATGTTATACCATAATGTGATAATGCATGGTGTTTGCAACTCACAGCTAAATGCCGAACAATCTAAACCATACTATACATCAAACAATCTCACATTTTATTTGAATTTGTGATAATGTGTGGTGTTTGCAGCTTAAAACTAAATATCGAACAATATAAACAATACT
Source organism: Triticum dicoccoides (assembly GCF_002162155.2). Taxonomy (NCBI): domain Eukaryota; kingdom Viridiplantae; phylum Streptophyta; class Magnoliopsida; order Poales; family Poaceae; genus Triticum; species Triticum dicoccoides. Next base: position 40,805,358 of record NC_041392.1, read on the forward strand.
ATATATCGAACATTCTCACATTTTATTTGAATTTGTGGTAATGTGTGGTGTTTGCAACTCACGTCTAAATACTTGTAGGCGTAGGGGGCGGGGCACCATACATAATGTGATAAACACATTATACATATGAGACATGGTTTAGATTATGAAGATCTAGCTAGATCTAGAAATGTAATGTGATTTGAAATCAAAATAAAGTGGATTCAAAAAATCTAGTTTGAGTTCATATAGTACACATAGTTCATATGTAACTCGAGACTAATCATGTGGTGTGCTGTGAAGATAATACACAAACGATGGTTTAACTTGACAATAATGATGATTGTAGATCTTAATAAAACAGAGAAACGAATTGAAATGCTTTGACTTCACAACAATCATTACTGTAGATCTTATTCAAATAGAGAAACAAATTCAAATTTAGTTCATATTGAAGCGGTAGTATATACGTTTGGAATGCACTAAAATGTTCATTTGAGTAGTAGGTTGCATGCATTATACACGTAGCGAAATATTTTAATTGAACATAACATGAATTCAAAGTTTTGAATGACATTTGTAGGGCGCATTGATTTGGTACAGTACACGTTAGTCTTGTCGGGAAATTTCAACCTGCGCCTTGTTAGCCCGAAATATTTAAGATATATCTTTGTCTCATTGTGCTCCGACAACTCCCTCCATCTCAACCCGCGCCTTGCTATTCCGAAATTACAACGCGCGCGAAAACTCCCACCTCCTGTGAAATCCCGACATGCGAAATGCCCGTGGTACCCTTGAACCGAAAGAACCGCCTCAAATCGGTGGGGGTGCTTTCGTAACTTACCCCACATTTCGGACAAGCGCGTATCTAAGCCATGGTTCCCCACTGCCATCCCATCCGCCCACCCATTCATACACCGAGGCCGCGAAAACCCGTGACGAAACCCCACACCCTGCTCCGTCTGCCACCCAGCCGGAGCCTCTTCCCCGATGACGTCGTCCACAGCAACACCTCGACGTCCCTCATCCACCGTACCAGATGAGGCTTCGTCATCGATCTCATCGTCCCGCCGGTTCAGCCACCCCGTCCTCCACCTCCAAGGAGCTGCCCCGATGTTCCCCTCGTCTTTCGCGCCACCTCCATTCCCACACCGCCGTCTTTACCTGCACCATCAGAAGAGCATCATCATCACAGTTTCCTCGGATGAAGCTGCGGCCTAATCGACGCCACCAAAGAGGTTGTACACTAATCGTAGAATTTTCTTCTTGATTCAATCTCATGGTGCTGCCGGTGCTTGGTCCCGAGCCGACACGGCGCGGCTCCATCCACGGCGGCATCGCCAGCCACTTCCTCCATGACGTCACTCCCTCGGCGGCGACGTCCACATCAGTAGGACCTGCTGCTGCTTTAGCTCTCGCTCGCGTTGCTGCTCTGCTCTTGCTCTCGGTCCCCTGCCTGGTCTGCTCTTGCTATTGCTCTTGCTCGTGCTGTTGCTCTCGCTCTTGCTTGCAATGCTACTCCGATTTAGCTACACTTCACTCCGATGCCACCGGGGTGAAGGAAGAACCAGCCGGAGCGGGGAGGGGGGCTCGCCGGAGAGGTACCCCACTATCTATCTTAGGGTTCAGGATCGGGGTTGTGGTTGCCGGCGGTGGCGGGGCGTTGGCGGGGCGGTGGCGTAGGGATCGCCGGAGAAAAAGCTCGGCATGGGGGGGGGGCCTAGAGGGATGGCCGGGGCGGCGGCGGACCGGCGGTGGGGAGTGTTTTCAGGGCGGGCGGGGCGGCGCACCGCGGGCGGCGGGGGGCTGTTGTTTGGCCGGCTCAGGGGGGTGGAGGTTGAAGATGAAGCACAGGCCCTTGATTTCGTATCCAACGGCTGCAAAATCGACTGAGCAAAGATGAAAAAGTCAGTCGACCGACGTGTAGCCTCACCTTGCTAGTGCGTTCAGTTTCGACAGCAAAATTTAGTTTCGACAGCAAAATTCAGTTTCCATAGTTTTTTAGTTTCGATAGTTAAGTTGAGTTTCGGTAGTTAAATTCAGTTTCGACAGTTAAGTTCAGAGATGGGCGGCTGATGTATTTTACATCTAGCACTTTGTGGTTATGTATTTTACGTCATGTATTGGAGATGCTATTAGAATTCCACTCAGGTTAACGTTGTTCGTTGTCTCTCTTGTCTCGCTTCAGCCTCGGCGTCGTACAACTCACCGGAGCTGCTCCAATGACGAAACCCTCCATCACAGCGGAGCAGTACCTCGGGCTCCATCTCCAGACGCGTAAGATCTTCTTCCCCTCCTCCGACAGCCAAGTCAGCCGGAGCATCCTCACCGGCTAACCACATCACGCTGAGATCGACATGGCTTTGCCAAAGAGGTTGTACACTTGTCGCATCTCTTTTTTACTCTACATGTTATATATATTGTCCACTGAGCACACAGATTTGTTCCTTTAGTGTCTCCTTTAAAGAAAAAACGTAGGAATTTTAATTTTCACTTGTCCTCATTTTCAAATTCCTATTCATGAAGCACAAGACTAAGAGATAGTAGCATGATAGCATTATAACCGTACATTTTCTTGTGGTTTGACTTAATCTCACCATGCTTCTTTGCATCTTGTGATCTTCCAATTTTTGTGAATCAAACACCCAGATTGGCAGAAATCTTGTGTTTTTAAATTCTCTGTTTTGCACGTGCATTCCTATCCTATTCCTGTCTATTTCCTATCACTTCATTGTTGGAATCCTCCAATTCAAACGAGCCCTTACAGAATTACTTCTCTTACAGATAGTTGTCAAATAAAACCTTGCATGGTTTGTCCCGCTCCTGCTGCGCCGTCGTCCACCCCAGCTCAGCTGCTCCAACGACAGAAGGGTCCAGCACAGCAGGGATCCGACCTCCAGACTGTCTTTTGCTGCCTCAGATCTTCTTCCCGGCCGCTGGCAGCCATGAAAACTGCACTACCATCATCAACCGAGCAGATGACCTCGAGGACTACACGGGTCCGTAAGAGAGGTCGCACTCTTTTGTGTCTACTTACGTTATGCATCGCTTAATATTACATGCTACTTTATCGTCCTGTTCACCGATTAGACTCTGGTCAGCTCCAAACTATTGGTCAAACTTGAGTTTTTAAATGGTTGTGGGGTACATATCGGGGCCGCTATCAATAGTATCTATCTACTATCTGGTTAATCTCTGGTGTCTACTATGAGTTTCATGTTGGGTGGGAAACAAACAGTAAAGAAGCCATTATCTGTATTTTTTAACTGAAGCCATTATCTGCCTGCTATTATTGGTTTAGGGTCTATCCACAGGTTGCTACCATCACTCTGGATCTGCATGCACTCCTTACATAATATCACTATGTTTAATTCCTATCCATGACAGTTATTGTAAACAATGGAACTGAACATATAGAGCAAAAGAGACGAGCCTTGTGTGGCAATAAAATTTCATGCAGACGTCGCTCATGGTAGGTGCAAAGGCAGCCCCCCTCCGCGCATTTAGGATTGTAATCGAGAGGAAGATATCTGTTCTGAGGGGGGTTCAAAAGGAGAAGACAACTCCTATTTACCCCCTGAGGTCTTCGCTCTAACTTGGCATGCTGATGTTGGTTATATCATGCATATGGTGTCTTGCATTGCTTACTTTACACATCAAATATGTCATCTGCTTAGTTTAGACATCCTTTGTGCGAATGCCATCTGTTTAGTTTTTTCATCGTTTATGTGAATTATGCAACGCCATCTTGTTTAGCCAGGCATCATATATGTGAATTTTGCAATGCCATCCTGCTTAGTCAGTCATCTTATATGTAAATTATATCAGGCCATCCTTTTTTTCGTTACATATTACATTTGTCAACAATGTTATTACATTCAACTGCTCTTCGTGTGCGTCAGCCATTTGACACGGTGATGGCAAATTCTGGACTGAAAACAAGGTCTTCAGAGCAGACTATGCTATCTGACGAAGCGCATATCTCGCTGGTTATGGATAGCTCCTCAGAGGAGGATTCAGAGACAGATGACCAGTCCTATTCCCCCCGAGGTGTATGCTCTAACTTGGCAGGGTTATGTTGCTCATATCGTGCGTATGGTGTCTCGCATTGCTATGTCATTTGATTAGTTTAGACATGCTTTGTGTGAATGCCACCTGTTCAGTGTCTAATTACCATATATGTGAATTATGCATTACCATCTTGTTGCAAGACATTATATATGTGAATTGTACAATGCTATCTTGTTGCAAAGGCATTATATATGTGAATTATGCAATGCCATGCTGTTTAGCCAATCATCATGTATGTGAATTATATCATGCTATCATTTTTTTGTATTACGTGTTCCATTTGGCGACAACGTTTGTATATTCAACTACTCTTCCTATGCATCAGCCATTTGAAGCGGTGATGGAAGTATCTGGAGTGAAAGCAAGGTATTCAGAGCAGACAATGCTACCTGCTGAAGCAGACATCTTGATGGTTACAGAGAGCTCCTCAGAGGAGGATTCAGAGACTGATGACCAGTCCTATTTTCCTCCCTGAGGTCTATGCTCAAACTTGGCAGGGTTATATTACCCATGTCATGCATGTTGTCTTGCATTGCTTAGTTTTTACATCATATATGGAATGCCATCTGCTTACTTGCTTACTATATAAATCATATATTTGAATTATATCATGCCATCATGTTTACATAGTACATACACATCATCTATCTGAATTATGGCATGGCAACCCATTTAATAAAGACATAATATAGTTATATCATCTCATATGTTTAGTGTTTACAGTCATCATATTTTGAATTATGGCATTCTATCCGTGAATGTATGTGAATTATGGCATGCCAACCTATTTAATAAACACATTATATACTTATGTCATGTCATCCTGTTTACATAGTCTCATATTTTGAACTATGTCTTTCCATCTTTTTTAGTTAGCCATCATAATGTGAAATTGTGTCATGCTATCCTGTTTAGTTAGCCATCATATATGTGAAATTGTGTCATGCTATCCTGTTTGGTTAGACAACATAAATATGAATTATTTCATTGCCCTCTTTTATTCCCCACTATCCATTGCACCTGTCTATCATACAATGTCTATACTTTCAATTAATTTTCTTGTTTATCAGCCATTTGAATTGGAGAGCGTGATGGCAGTATCTAAGGGAGTAACAACACGGTCTTCAGAAAAGATAGTGCTACCAGTTGATGTAGATAGAACCACGGTTGTACTTGCCCAAGGACCAGATCCACCACACATAACCCAGACTCTCGCAGATTGTACCCCTACCCAGTGGGAGAGAGAACCAGCTACACCCCTTCTAACCCCAACCCCGGCAGATAGTAACCCAGTTCCAGTTGACACAGCACCTTCTCCACCACAGAGCACCCAAACACGAGCAGTTAGTAAGGGAACTACAGTGCCCAAAGCACGAGGACCACCACTCCGAATCCCAACTCAATGCTTAAACTAGAATATTGGAGGATTTAAGCGCCAAACAAGAGAAAGTTAATAAGCTTGCTAAGCATCTTGCCAGCATTATGGGTACCCAGGATATTGTTTATTGAGATCTTCTGAAGTGGTTTCAGTTCTGGATTTGTTTTGCTGCGGCGTTTATTTGCACTGGTCGCCAACTTTGACAACTAGTGTATATGATATGCTGCTTTGTTCCCTATATTTGCACTGGTGGCGAACTTTGATGCCCAGTGGATGTAATATGTGTAATAGCCGTGATAGCCTAGCGTTAGTTGCTTGCTTATTTATTTCCTTGTTGTCTTGTTTATTTGTTTGCTTGTAGTCATTACAGTTCTTTTTCCGCGGTTAGCTAGTGGCTGCAATAACCTATTTTTTAAAACTAGGCCACAATAACCATGGGCTAATATTTACTGTAGTGACACTAGGCCTCCTACTGGCCGTAGAAACAGTGGGCCTTCTATGGGCCGTAGAAACAATGGGCCTTCTACGGGCCATAGAAACAATGGGCCTTCTGCAGGCCGTATTATCAATGGGCCTTATACGGGCCGTATAATCGATTGGTCAAACATGGGTCAAACAGACCGCATTATGGTCGTAAACGAGCTAGAGTTGAAATCGTTCGTTCATGGGCCGACCATAACGGGCCATCGTTAATAGGCCGTATTTGATGACGCTATGAAATCGGCCCAACGTATTAACGGACCACAAACGGGCCGACTGTAACCACGGGCTGAATTTGGCCCACAAGCAGAAATGACAGTAACAGGCCGTAAGTAAACGAATGCTAGAAATGAGCCCAAGAATAAATGGGCTCTGAGAAGGCCGAAAGATAACATGGGCTGGAAACGGCCCAACGGAATAACGGGCCGTTAATGGGTATAAAGTGATACACTGTTCATTACGGGCCAGTTTCACCATGGGCCCTTAATGGGTGTAAAGTGAACCACTGTTCATTATGGGCCAGTTTCACCATGGGCCGTTAGTAGGCCAAGAGTTACATAGGGCCTCATATGGGCCGAAAGACGTCATGGGCCATACATGGGCCAGAAGTGAAAACAGGCTGGAATCATATTGGATGGCCCAGATGACGCTACTGGGCCTAATTCGGATAGGGTGTAATGGGCCTTGGGTTAGCGGGCTGTAAATGGGCTATATTCGAACAGGCCGTTAACAGGCTTTCCATGGGCCGGCCCGCTAGCTTTTGACCAAGTCAAACGGGCCGGCCTTTTCACAGGAATGGGCCTCTGTTGGGCCGTGCCACGTGTCGACGTATCATAGGCGCCTTCCGTCCAATGAGTGCTTGACATCTATCCCAACTATGAGCCGACACGTGTTTCTTCCAGCCAATGATGATTTTACACGTGGAAATCCCCATTGGTCGGGGCTGTTAACGGGTTATCGGATCCAAAACCCGACCCGATAGCTTAACGGCGTTCCGTTACGGTGAATGCCACGTGTCGGTCACCTTTGACGAAAGCACTTCTGTGACGCGTGATTTATCATCATGGAAGTGGACACTTCTGTGATGATAATTTTGGTAATGTCATGGAACACTTCTACGACAGCACATGTATGACTATCTTGATTCTGTCATAAATTTGTCATGGATATACAAACATTACAAAAAAGCGACCTACTGTGACAAACACGTATCATCACAGAAGTGTTTTTTTTGTAGTATCCGTTGGGCTATTCCTATAAGTGTCACAAACAGCCCTAGTGTTCGTACTAGAATAAGACCTTAAGACACAAATCAACCAAAACCCTAATGTCACCTAGATACTCGAATGTCACCTCAAGTATCCGCGGGTATGATTATACGATATGCATCACACAATCTCAGATTCATCTATTCAACCAACACATAGAACCTCAAAGAGTGCCCCAAAGTTTCTACCAGAGAATCACGACGAAAACGTGTGCCAACCTCTATGCATAGGTTCATGGGCGGAACCCGCAAGTTGATCACCAAAACATACATCAAGTGAATCACGTGATATCCCATTGTCACCACAGATACGCACGGAAAGACATACATCAAGTGCTCTCAAATCTTTAAAGACTCAATCCGATAAGATAACTTCAAAGGGAAAACTCAATCCATTACAAGAGAGTAGAGGGGGACAAGAAACATAAGATCCAACTATGATAGCAAAGCTCGTGATACATCAAGATCGTGCCAAATCAAGAACACGAGAGAGAGAGAGAGAGAGAGAGAGAGAGAGAGAGAGAGAGAGAGATCAAACACATAGCTACTGGTACATATCCTTAGCCCCGAGGGAGGACTACTCCCTCCTCGTCATGGAGAGCACCGGGATGATGAAGATGGCCATCGGAGAAGGATTCCCTCCGACAGGGTGCCAGAACGGGTCTAGATTGGTTTTCGGTGTCTACGGAGGCTTCTGGCGACGGAACTCCCGATCTATTGTGATCCCCGATCATTTAAGGGTATATGGATATATATAGGCGGAAGAAATACATCAGGGGAACCATGAGGGGCCCACGAGGGTGGAGGGCGCGCCCAGGGGGTGGGCGCGCCCCCTACCTCGTGGCTTCCTCGTTGATCCCCCGATGTGCACTCCAAGTCTCCTGTATTGCTTTCTTTCCAAAAATAACTTTTCCGAAGGTTTCATTCCGTTTGGACTCCGTTTGATATTCCTTTTCTGCGAAACAATGAAACAATGGAAAAAACAGGAACTAGCACTGGGCTCTGGGTCAATAGGTTTGTCCCAAAAATAATATAAAAGTGGATAATAAAGCCCAATAATGTCCAAAACAGAAGATAATATAGCATGGAGCAATAAAAAATTATAGATACGTTGGAGACGTATCATTATGCTTAGTATCTTTTGGCATATGTCACATGGGAAAGAAAACCAGTATATTTTGATAGGGATGGTAAACGGATTGTATGCAATTCGCTATTTTTCTTTTGGCTTCCTGCTAGTGCGTTTTATGTTGTCTGCTAATACTTTTAAGGCTATCTTACAGACAATTTCAGATGCTATATTGGGTATGACTGAGTAGTATCGGCTATACTTCAACCCAGACATCAATGAAGCAAATACTTGGTTATAAGGTAAATTAATGTTACCAATGCCTAGCTATTTTTTGATCTTGACTAACACAAAGGCCAGAGGGTGCAATGTGCAGGTTCAGAGAGCTATGGCACTTTCTCCGACCAAAGAAGTCTTTCAAGCTAGATTTTCTTTCATGATAACAATAAAACCCGGGAGTATCCCTATCCATGCATCGAACAATACTGGAGATATAGAGTGCTACTGTCTAACATTTCTCAATATCCCTAGCTTTATTATCAATATTCTAATCACATTATATTTTGTTTATTTTATTGATCTATTTTCTTCCTAGGATGAACGTGGATTGTTTTCACATGATGATACCTGTGTTGCACGTGCATGCTTACTAGTGTTCTAAAACGGGCTTTAAAAATGTGGATGCAAAGAATTTGCCAGAATAGATTTTTTTAGCGCATGACAGTTGATGCAATTCTCTATCAAGCCGCTTTTTTTTGAGACAACTCTATCAAACTGCTGCTAGTCGTTAATTACACCGTTGTATTGGACCCTGTGGTCATGGTAAACCAGCCCATCCAGCATCCACCACCAATGCATCCACGGCCCAAGGAACAATTTGAAACTAAACACAAAAGGAACGTGGGGCACTTATAGTCTGCGAGAGCCCCATAATGGGAGCAACTAATCAAGGGATGCCATTGCAGGAGCCCCATAAGGGTCCTTCGGTGGGCTGAGAGTGTGTCACTTGGCATGCTCTCAGCCACCGCCACATGTCGCATGCTAGGCGGTACCTTAGTTTTTTTAATGTGTTTTTGGGTTTTAGATTGTTTTTTGGGGTTTTTGGCTTTTCGGTTTTCTCTTGGTTTCGGAGAAAAAAATTCAATAAATTTTTTGCTAAAAAATGTGTTTGTTTTTGCTTCCATGGAAAGCATAGATTTGCTTCCACGAGATTTGTTCCTCTCAGAAAAAGAAAAAAAATGTGTTTTGTTTTTTGCTTCCACGGGCAGAACATATTTGCTTCTCGTGAATGCACATATTTGCTTCCGCGAGAGGCACACTCGGCAAAAAAATGCGTTATTTTTGCTTTTCACGGTGGCACAAATTTGCTTCACGTGGAGGAACAGATTTGCTTCCGCGAGAGACGCAATTGCGCCCCTGGAAAAACCACACATTTGCTTTTGCGAGCCTCTCGAAAAGGTAAAACACACACCTTCTTTTTGTCTTTTGTCCTTTCACAGGAGGCACCTATTTGCTTCTCGTGAAGGTACATATTTGCTTCCGCGAGTGCCACAACCGTGCGTTCTGGAACGGAAAAAAAAATAAAAAACCGTGCTTCCAGCTAAGTTTTTTTTTCATGAAAAAGCCCGTCAAAACCTAATAACATAGAATCTAATTTTGATTATCTCGGCCCCAGAAATTCAACACTGAAAACAATTCGGGATTTAGACACATAGTTTAAGAGATAAAACATTTTGAATAAACGAACCTATGTAAAAAAAGAGAAGCAACCAGATTGCGACAAGTGATGCACATGCAGTGCACTACTTGTCAACCCCTGAGAAGATAACAGTGACCGTTGCAGTATAACTAGGGAGCTCCTATTTGAGCTCCTGGCGCACACATGAGCCACGTAATAGGCGGGCCCATTGATGAAGCAATGGAAAACAACTAACGCCCTTAACCAGATTTTTTGAATTTATGTTGGAAGTTGTAAACAATTTTTTAAATTGCAAGTAATATTTCAAAATTCAAACATTATTTGAACAACGTGAATAAAATTTGAAATTTCAAACTTTTTAGAAAAAAAAATCAAAAGTTCTTTTTGTTTTTCTAAACAACTTTTCTGAAATTTTGAAATTTTTATCAAACTGTGAACATTTTTTTGAAAAATCCCAAAATAAAATGAAACACGCGAACAAATTTTGAACTATCAAACTTTTCGATAAGCATGCACAATTTCTGACAAAGTGATCATTTTTGAAATTGCGAATTTTTTAATATTCTGAACTTTTTCTAAAATTCAAATAATTTTTAAAATTCCGAACAAATTTGGAAACCCCTAAATATTTTTTGAAATTCATGAACATAGGACAATTTATGAAATTCCAGAAAAAATGGAAACCCATAATTGGTCTGGACATTACAGTTTCTTAATTTCTTAAAAAAATCAATCATTTCTAGAAATTAAGGAATTCAATATGTGAACATCTTCTGGAAATCTTGAACATTTTTTGAAACTGAAATATTTCGGGAAAAAGGAATATTTTTTAAAATATGAATTTAAACATTTTGTAAGAGAAAAAGAGAAAGAAACAAAAAAAAGGAAAATAAACTTGAGAAATTAATAAAATTAATTTAAAGAAAAATAAAAATAAAAGGAAAAAGAAAATTAGCGGGGAAAGCCTTTAAAAGGCCAGGTCGGAAAACTTGTAGAAGGTTCCCAAAATTAGGATTCTCCGGCTAGTTAGTGCTGCTAAAAATGGATCGGCCCATGTTGTTCGCTCGCACATCTCCCCTGTGCGTTTCAGCAATAGTTTGCCGTGTTACGTGTCATGTAGGGTACTAGACGATGCCTCACGCATTGTTGCGGTAACTTTGTCAAAAAATATAACTAAATCTAATGAAAAGAAAATATAAGGTAGTAAATAAATAAAAGAATGTCTCCAAAAATAGAAAAAAACTTTTGAATTACTGTTAAAAATGTTATTTCGAACAAAAATGTGAAGGATGACTAACATGCATGTATGATGTGGCAGTGTTACGTGCATAGACTAATGCAAAAATAATTGTAATTTATAAGTTCGTTTTCATGTCAGATTTTGCATGGCTTAGTGGATGAGAAAACTTAAATGCATTGCCTTAATGAGACACTGAGGTGGACACTTTGTATATTGAGAAATTGAGACCAACTTCTTGAGAATATAGGGTATTTCCTATAACTCTTATGAGACTTGATACCTAATTGCCTCTGGCGCTTCAGCTTGAGGGCCTCCCCAATAAGGTGCATTTTTTCTGGAGCGGTTTTGGAAAATATCTATGGACCGCTTCAGACTAGTTTTAGAAAATTAGAAGTTTGTGCACCATTGTTTTATTTTCATTTTTGTGTGTTTTCTACATCAGTTTTCATGTTCTTTTTCCGTTTGTTTCCCCTCCTTTTCTTTTTATTTTTCTTCATTTTTCAAAATACACATAATTTTTTAATAGATATTTAACATATTTTATATACATGCTGAACATTTTTTTAGATACAAGGTAGCCATTTTAAAAATAAATCTTGAATGTTTTTTATCTGAATACATGTTGAACATTCGACAACTGCAAATTGAGCATTTTTTATATGCTGATTGAACATTTTTTTGATACACGTTGAACATTTTTATGAATAGATGCTAAACATTTTGTTAAATGCACATCAAACATTTTTATTAAAATACATAGTGAACATCCACGTATCAAAATGAATACACGCTACATCTGAGCTTTCCTGCAGCAAAGGAGTAGTTTGAAAGGACACGTATCAACCAAGTTTAAAATAAATGATGGCACATGCCCTTGTTATACATCATTGGAGAATTCCATTATGTATGAAAACCTTCCAAGTTCATATTAATTAAGATAACTAGTCGTCAACCCGTGCTACTGCACGGCTAGTAATTATTGAAAATTTATAGTATTATACATAAAATGTTTAAGTAATTATTTACTTTATTTCCCGTACAAATCAGAAGTATGGAATATTTTTTATTATTTGTACTACTTATTTTGATAGCGTATATAATATTATATTTCCTACGCCCAACACTTAAAACTTTGTGGATAATCATATATCTTTGGATTTTTTGTATTGATATTGGTGACATAACAAAAAATGGTGAGACCATTATACATATTTAAGGTCTCCTAAATTAACAATGGCTAAATGCATATGATGATGTCCTATCTTTTTAACAGTACTATACATATATCATAAATGATTTCCCTCTCTACCACTTACTTTTCGCTGGTTACCCATGTTTCCGCATGCGTACATGTGGTTGAAATATTTTTCAAAATATGCGTGACCAACAGCCATTCTCTCTCAGTAGTTCGTTATGCTGACCACTCTCAACTGCATCCATGTGTGCTCCCTGTGTGTGTGTGTGTGTTACACATGAGTATGCGCGGACACACACATAGCCCTATCCAACTCTTTGATGCACCCACCAGTCAAGTGCTCATCAGTTGTACATGTTGATGAGATGCACACCTCGCTACGGTCTGTGGCTAGGTTAATTCTTGTATTTTTAAAGGTTTAAAAGATTGTTGAACTTCTTGAAGTTTGCTTTTAAATGCATGGAGGCCTTATATGTCTTTTTAATAATTCACTATATTTCTGGTTTTCTCATCAGATCAATTTTTTGTACTTGGGCTGGAACGTTCTAGAATCCATCCTTTAGGCCATGCCCTCTAGCTCTTATCCTTCTCCATTATTTTTGCGAGAAGCCCGTATCCTATTCCATGATATAAGCTTTATCTGCTAACATATGTGCAATCAATTTATCTGGAGCACATCTCTCTTTTTCACAACTACTAAAGTGTATTCTAATCAAGTTTAAGTATTCTCGTATTGTGCGCTTATTCCTCGAATATAGTATAAATAAAAAACACACACCCTGTGTCCAAACGTCTGAAATCGGTCGGTTTCTGATGTAGTCGTCTATTTAACAATTTTGGATTTTTGAAATATCATTGAGGATATTTTTCAGTAAATATATTTGTGACATAGATTAGAACTTTTTCAATACCAATTTCTTCATATTTTCATAAAAAAACTATGTGTCTATCAGGTGCAAATTTGGGTACATATTTTTAAGTGTGATTTATGGGCGTGATTAGTATAGTGTATGTAACTTATACCCACTGTGTCGGAACTTATGAAATCAGTCGGGTTCTGATGCACGCATGTGGTTTAAATATTTTGGATTTTTTTTGAAGATTTCTATTTCAGTCGCGCAGTTTAGCCATTTTGGATTTTATTGAATATAATCTAGTATTTGTTTATAAAATATATTTCTGTCATCGATTTATAACTTTTTATACTAATATATTTGTATTTTAAGAAAACACTATGTGCATGTCAGGTCCAAATTTTGGAACGTATACTTGTGTGATTTCTGAATGATAAAAAATAATAAACGTACCTAGATTTACGCACAATACATTTATAGTCTACGCAGATTTATAGTGAAGAGAACATCATCCATTCATGATGTACGGATATTCTTATTTGCAGTCAAATGATATACATATATGGCTAGCTGTCTTACGCATGCATGTGTAAGTTCATCAGTACGTATCCATTAAAAAATCTTTAACCTGTTAGCTGATTTCAATTTGCATGTTTCCTTCTTTCCTGTTTTTCTGAACTTTCCTTCCTTCGTTTTTAAAGCGCATATTTCCTTCCAAGCGTAAAACCTATGGACTCTTGGGGTGGATTGGATCTCACATTTAAAGCGCATGGAATTTTTTTTTTCTGGCTCAAAAAAGAGCATGGACTTCTAAAGACACGTTTTCATCCAAGAGAAATACTGATGGACTCTTTCCCCTTTTATGTTGGACTGTTTTCTTTTATATACGGGAAATCAGTCAAATCCTGGATTCTTTCCCCTTATGTTGTTGGACTATTTTCTTTTTACATTTATCGTTGGAGTTTTTAACGTAGGCCTTCTTAATTTCAGGGAACGGATGGAGCCTTTCCCTTTTCTAAACATGAGGCTTTCCTTAATTATTTTTACGTGAGGTTGTCCACTTTTTTTTCACGTGAGGCTTTCATTGTTTTGTTTCACCAACATTAGTCGTGTCAGATGCGTTTTTTATAAGACGGAATGATTGGCCTTACGTAAGTTTTCCTTTTATCCTGATCGTAAAATTTTCAATCTAACGGTTTAATTAATTTTGATGATGTGGATTAATGAGAGATCATGAATGGTGCCTCCAATTAGTAAATATAAGATTTATCCGATATAATTGCTTCGAGCAACCGAATCATCGACGGCTAAATTATCTCTATAAATACACCTCCGATTGATTGTGATCTCTCTATGCTTCATAACTAGGACACAGCCCATGGAGTCTCAACAGCCTTGTCTTTTTTTTTGAACCTTACTTCAACTTTATTTAAACTTTCCAAGCTGGGATTTCATCCGAGATAACACTCAAAATACAGTCAGGTGGAGATTGTACCCAGACCTTACAAAAATTATTTGCGACACCCTCTCTAGCTAACAAATGTGCCGCTTTTTTGCTGATCGACGAGCCCATGTAACCCTCCAGCTTCCCCGCATGGCCAACAGCTGCTTAACTTCTTCGATGACTGGTCCCAGCGATGACAGGTCCTTTTCCTTACTCTGTAGCTTGCATACAATTTCGCGACAGTCCATCTCTACATGCAGATTAGGTATATTAAGCTCCACAGCTAGTTGCACTGCTCTCCTACACGCCCAAAGCTCCGCCCTTGCTGGTTCCTGACACCGCGGGAAAATGTGACATGCTCCGCCCAGAAAGGCACCCTCCTGGTTCCGAAGTACAATGCCCGCACCTCCCACCTCTCCTACTCTGGAAATTGCCGCATCCACATTAGCTTTCACCCACCCCTCGTCAGGCGGTCTCCATTTCTCACATGGTGCTGGGTTGGATTGTTTGCTCTTGCGCCCATGAACGGATTGCCACTCGCCCATAAGGTGGAACACTCTTCTCGTAATCGCTTCTGCATCTTCTATTCTCTGTCCATCCCTTGCGTTGTTCTGTGCCAGCCAGAGCGCGTACACCCCCTGAACCATGACCGCCCTCTCATCGTCCATCACCTCCGCAAACCAAGACAAGAGCCACCTCGATAATGCACTCTGAGGGCTAGCTGAATCCGGTGGGATCGCCACCGGCACCCCCAATTTTGAATGCATAATCTTCCAGAATTTCAATAAGTGAAAGCAACCCCAAACCCTGTGATAGATGGTTTCTTCTCTGCCACACGCTACACAGAACACACCATCCTTGATCTTTCTCCGATGGAGTTCAGTCCCCACCGCCAGACCATTTCGTATCAGCCGCCACATATGTATTTTCACCTTTCCTGGCGCGACGGATCCCATAAACTCATCCACGACTTGTGGTCCTGTACCGTGGATGAGGTTTCCGGCCGGCCTACTTTGTGTCACTTCTGTTGCATCCGCAAGTGGTAGGCAAACCTTACTGTAAACACACCATTTTTGGTGTAGTTCCAAGCTAGGTAATCCTCCACATTTGGTCCACCAGTTGGGATCCTGGTTATCTCACTAGCTTCGTCCGGGGAGAACATTGCATACACCTTCTCTAGATCCCATGCAGTGCCATTCTCACATAACAGATCGCACACCCGATTTATTCCTTGGATATAAGTTTGGTCCAAACTCCGGCTATGTTGTCTCAACATAGCCGGTCCCAAGCCCGGGTAAAGGAGGAGGGTTGTGATAGGCTTGGCGAGCCAACGTAAAAACTCAGCCACTCTTATGGAGATGAAACCCAAAAGATTTTCGTTGGGGCGTAACCCTCTCAGCGACGCGCCACATCGGAACCCGGGTGTGGTGGAAAGTGGGCAAGGGCCGGGCCGTCACCCCCCAAGTGGCGCGCCATATCTTGATCCGGATACGGTGGCAAGTGAGCGAGGATCGGGTCGTCGCATCCTTAGTGGCGCGCTACATCGGCGCCCGGGTGTAGTGGAAAATGAGCAAGGGTCTTCGCATTTGACTCGACGGGTGCGAAGGGTAAGGAAGCTAGCCGAGCCTAGGAGGATTTGCTTAGGTAGCTGGAACATAGGGTCTTTGACAGGGAAGCTTCGGGAGCTAGTTGATGCAGCGGTGAGGAGAGGTGTTGATATCCTTTGCGTCCAAGAAACCAAATGGAGAGGACAGAAGGCGAAGGAGGTGGAGGATACCGGCTTCAAGCTGTGGTACACGGGGACGGCTGCAAACAGAAATGGCGTAGGCATCTTGATCAACAAGAGCCTCAAGTATGGAGTGGTAGACGTCAAGAGACGTGGGGATGGGATTATCTTGGTCAAGCTGGTAGTTGAGGACTTGGTTCTCAATGTTATCAGCGTGTATGCCCCGCAAGTAGGCCACAATGAGAACACCAAGAGGGAGTTCTGGGAAGGCCTGGAAGACATGGTTAGGAGTTTACCGATTGGTGAGAAGCTCTTCATAGGAGGAGACCTCAATGGCCACGTGGGTACATCTAACACATGTTTTGAAGGGGCGCATGGGGGCTTTGGCCATGGCATCAGGAATCAAGAAGGAGAAGATGTCTTAAGCTTTGCTCTAGCCTACAACATGATTGTAGCTAACACCCTCTTTATAAAGAGAGAATCACATCTGGTGACTTTTAGTAGTGGCCAACACTCTAGCCAGATTTATTTCATCCTCTCGAGAAGAGAAGATAGGCGTGCGTGCCTAGACTGTAAGGTGATACCTAGAGAGAGTGTTGTACCCCAGCATAAGCTGGTGGTTGCTGACTTCCGCTTTCGGATTCGTGTCCAGCGGGATAAGCGTGCCAAAGTCGCTAGAACGAAGTGGTGGAAGCTCAAGGGGGAGGTAGCTCAGGTGTTCAAGGAGAGGGTCATTAAGGAGGGCCCTTGGGAGGAAGGAGGGGATGCGGACAATGTGTGGATGAAGATGGCGACTTGCATTCGTAAGGTGGCCTCGGAGGAGTTTGGAGTGTCCAGGGGAAGGAGAAGCGAAGATAAGGATACCTGGTGGTGGAATGATGACGTCCAGAAGGCGATTAAAGAGAAGAAAGATTGCTTCAGACGCCTATACCTGGATAGGAGTGCAGACAACATAGAGAAGTACAAGATGGCGAAGAAGGCCGCAAAGCGAGCTGCTGGTGAAGCAAGGGGTCGGGCATATGAGGACCTCTACCAACGGTTAGGCATGAAGGAAGGTGAAAGGGACATCTATAAGATGGCCAAGATCCGAGAGAGGAAGACGAGGGACATTGGCCAAGTCAAATGCATCAAGGACGGAGCAGGCCAACTCTTGGTGAAGGACGAGGAGATTAAGCATAGATGGCGGGAGTACTTCGACAAGTTGTTCAATGGGGAGAATGAGAGTTCTACCATTGAACTAGACGACTCCTTTGATGAGACCAACATGCGTTTTGTGCGGCGAATCCAGGAGTCTGAGGTGAAGGAGGCTTTAAAAAGGATGAAAGGAGGCAAGGCGATGGGCCCTGATTGTATCCCCATTGAGGTGTGGAAAGGTCTCGGGGACATAGCAATAGTATGGCTAACCAAGCTTTTCAACCTCATTTTTCGGGCAAACAAGATGCCAGAAGAATGGAGATGGAGTATATTAGTACCAATCTTCAAGAACAAGGGGGATGTTCAGAGTTGTACTAATTACCGTGGAATTAAGCTGATGAGCCATACAATGAAGCTATGGGAGAGAGTCATTGAGCACCGCTTAAGAAGAATGACAAGCGTGACCAAAAATCAGTTTGGTTTCATGCCTAGGAGGTCGACCATGGAAGCCATTTTCTTGGTACGACAACTTATGGAGAGATATAGGGAGCAAAATAAGGACTTGCATATGGTGTTCATTGACTTGGAGAAGGCCTATGATAAGATACCGCGGAATGTCAGGTGGTGGGCCTTGGAGAAACACAAAGTCCTAGCAAAGTACATTACCCTCATCAAGGACATGTACGATAATGTTGTGACAAGTGTTCGAACAAGTGATGTCAACGCCGATGACTTCCCGATTAAGATAGGACTGCATCAGGGGTCAGCTTTGAGCCCTTATCTTTTTGCATTGGTGATGGATGAGGTCACAAGGGATATACAAGGAGATATCCCATGGTGTATGCTCTTTGCGGATGATGTGGTGCTAGTTGACGATACTCGAACGGGGGTAAATAGGAAGTTAGAGTTATGGAGACAAACCTTGGAATCGAAAGGGTTTAGGCTTAGTAGAACTAAAACCGAGTACATGATGTGCGGTTTCAGTACTACTAGGTGTGAGGAGGAGGAGGTTAGCCTTGATGGCCAGGTGGTACCTCGGAAGGACACCTTTCGGTATTTGGGGTCAATGTTGCAGGAGGATGGGGGTATTGATGAACATGTGAACCATCGAATCAAAGCCGGATGGATGAAGTGGCGCCAAGCTTCTGGCATTCTCTGTGACAAGAGAGTGCCACAAAAGCTAAAAGGCAAGTTCTACAGGACGGCGGTTCGACCCGCAATGTTGTATGGCGCGGAGTGTTGGCCGACTAAAAGGCGACATGTTCAACAGTTAGGTGTGGTGGAGATGCGTATGTTGAGATGGATGTGTGGCCACACGAGGAAGGATCGAGTCTGGAATGATGATATACGAGATAGAGTTGGGGTAGCACCAATTGAGGAGAAGCTTGTCCAACATCGTCTGAGATGGTTTGGGCATATTCAGCGCAGGCCTCCAAAAGCTCCAGTGCATAGCGGACGACTAAAGCGTGCGGAGAATGTCAAGAGAGGGTGGGGTAGACCGAATTTTACATGGGAGGAGTCCGTTAAGAGATATCTGAAGGATTGGAGTATCACCAAAGAGCTAGCTATGGACAGGGGTGCGTGGAAGCTTGCTATCCATGTGCTAGAGCCATGAGTTGGTTGCGAGATCTTATGGGTTTCACCTCTAGCCTACCCCAACTTGTTTGGGACTAAAGGCTTTGTTGTTGTTGTTGTTGTTGTTGTTGTTGTATATAAGTTTGGCCCAGTGGCCTTAGACTTCCAGTCCTTGGTATCCAATTATCATGGTGCACTTTGATTGTAGTACCATCCCCCACTCTCCAGATGAGTCCCTCTAATAGCATATCCCTCCCATGAAGTATGCTTCTGAAGGTGAATGATCCACCACTCGGGCAAGTTGCATTAAGAATCGATCCCATCATGAAATATCATGCTTTCAAAACACGTGCACACAATGTCTCCGGTTGCTGTAGCATTCTCCAAGCCTGCCTTGCGAGCATAGCTTGGTTGAAAGCTTCAGGGTCCCGAAAACCAAGTGCTCCCTCATGTTTCCTCGTACACATTTTATCCCAGGAAATCCAGTGCACCTTCTTCTTTCCATTTGCTTCCCCCACCAGAAGTTTGATGAGATAGTTGACAAATTCCCGCACATTTTCTTTGAGAGTTGGAAGCAACTCATGGTAAAAGTTGGTGTTGACTGAAGGCCTGACTTCACAAGCACCTCTCTGGCTTTTTTGGACAGCCCTTGTCCCTTCCATCCTGACACTTTTCCTCTTGCACACTCCTTGACATACCTAAAGGTTTCATCCTTTGATTTTCCTACAGTAGTTGGATGCCCCAAATACCTCTCGCTAAGTGCTTCCGCTGAGATACCACTAACTTGATGCAGCTCAGTTTTCCTTGCTTCGGAGATACCCTTGCCAAAAAAGATAGCAGATTTTTGGAGGTTTACTTTCTGACCTGAGGCCGCTTCATAGTCCTGCAAAATGACTCGGAGTGCATCAAAGTTCTCTGCGGACCCCTCAAGGAACACCACACTGTCATCTGCAAACAAGAGATGGGTGACAGTCGGTCCTCCACTCCCAAAGGACACCCCTTTTAAATCCTTCTGTCTCTGTGCATTCTTGAGCATTGCTAAAAATCCCTCCACACAAAATAGGAAGAGATATAGGGAGAGTGGATCCCCTTTCCTAAGCCCACGAGATGGGAGAAACCCGTAGGAGAGGCCACCATTTAACTTAACCGAGAAAGATGCTGTTCTGACACAGCTCATAACCATCTCCGTCCAGTGACTAGAGAAGCCAATTTTCATCATCATTTGCTCAAGGAAATCCCACTTGACTCTATCATAGGCTTTCATCATGTCTAGCTTTATAGCGCATAGGGGTTTCTTTTGCTTTCTCCTTCTGATCGCATGCACACTTTCGTAGGCCACCAATACATTGTCCGTAATTAATCTGCCAGGTACGAATGCGCTCTGTTCTTCTGAGATCATGAAAGGTAAAACCACCTTCAGCCGGTTAGCCAGTGCTTTCGCGGCGATCTTATATAGAACATTGCATAAACTAATCGGGCGAAATTGCGAAAGTAACTCCGGTGAGTTTACTTTCGGAATCATCACTATGGACGCATCGTTAAACCCCGTCGGGGCTGCCTGGACAGCAAGTGAAAGTGTGTTATATCGACTAGAGGGGGGGTGAATAGGCGATTTTTATGAAATTCTTCACTTAGGAATTTGTCGGTGAGGAAATTCCTTAACGAAGAACTACTAGCATCGAAATAAGTACTCAATAGTAAACATAACAGAATACAAGCATAGTCATCATGATGAAATGAAGACATGCACATAGTACAGGAAACGTAAGCATAGGATAACACAGGATGAAGACAAACAGACTGAAGAAATTGAACTGAGGAAATTGAGAAAGTCTGCAGTCAAAGTCTTCAAACACAGATATGAACAAGTACACAACTCAATTATGAGGAAATGAAAGAGTTGAGGAAATGGAACCAGTAAGCTTGGTGAAGACAATGATTTGGTAGACCAGTTCCAACTGCTGTCTCAGTTGTACGTCTGGTTGGAGCGGCTGAGTATTTAAACTCGAGGACACACAGTCCCGGACACCCAGTCCTGAACACGCAACTCAGGACACCCAGTCCTCACCGTATTCTCCTTGAACTAAGGTCACACAGACCTCGTCCAATCACTCGTGGTAAGTCTTCAGGTGACTTCCGAACCTTCACAAACTTGGTCACTCGGCAATCCACAATTCCTCTTGGATGCTCTAGACCATGACGCCTAACCGTATGGAAGAAGCACAGTCTTCAAAGGTAACAAGCATCGGATCCACGCAGGATCAATCTCTTCAGTGATGCTCAATCACTTGGGGTTTGTAGGTGTTTGGGTTTTGGGCTTTTCCTCACTTGATGATTTTCGCTCAAAGTCCTCGGAGGATGGGTTGCTCTCAAATGACAAGTGTCAGTTTCTCTCGGAGCAGCCAACCAGCTAGTGGTTGTAGGGGGAGGCTATTTATAGCCTAGGGAGCAGCCTGACATGATAAGACATAAATGCCCTTCAATGATATGACCGTTAGGTGGATAGATATTTTGGGACAGCTGGTGCATAGCACAACAACGGTCGGAATTTTGAGTAGCAAAATCCTCAGGGCTATCATATTCCTCACTGTGTAGGAAATCCGCACTGGCGAATTCCTAACTCCTCAGTCAGGACAAATTCCTCAGAGACCAGAAGAACTTCGTCTCTGTCACTGAAGAAATTGACTGAACTGTATGAGATTTCCAATGGCTTCACTCGAAGGGATTGGAAGGTGTAGGATTTTGAGTTGAGCATCACATGGAAATTTTTCCTTAGTATTTCCTCGACCCCCTTTAACAGTACGGTGTTTCCTATGACTCAAGAAAGAAAAATGAAACTACGAAAACAAAAGTCTTCATGCTTCATGTTCCTCGAACGAATACCAAGTCTTCAAGGTCACACCAATTTCTTCACTTTCAAAGTCTTCAGAAAGTCTTCAGTGATCCAAAGTCTTCAGTCAAAGAACTTCATTTTTAGGGGTCGACTTTCTCTGTAAATATCAAACTCCTCATAGACTTACAGACCTGTGTACACTCATAAATGCATTAGTCCCTTAACCTATAAGTCTTCAATACACCAAAATCACTAAGGGGCACTAGATGCACTTACAATCTCCCCCTTTTTGGTGATTGATGACAATATAGGTTAAGTTTTCAACGGGGATAAACATATGAAGTGTAACTACTGATATTGAGGAATTTGATTGCAAGATATAGAAGAACTCCCCCTGAAGATGTGCATAGTGAGGAATTTGCTTTTGAAGCAATGCACACTTGAAGAGTTGAATCATGGAGATCTCCCCCTATATCCTGTAATTCATACACGCATTTGACATATAACGGAGAAGAATTTGAAATGCATGATGAAATATGGTGACTGATGTAATTCAACATGCGTGCATTAGCATATATGAGGAATAAGCATGCAGAAAAACATATCAAAAGTATCAGAGCACCATCGGGTTTAAGTTTACTACTCGATCCAATAAAGTCTCAGAAGAACGAGAGTTGTAACTTAACAAAAAAACGCCCATATAGAAAGACCCGCTTGAAGACTAACTCAAAATTCTCCCCCTTTGTCATCAAATGACCAAAAGGATCGAATATGAGGACTAACGCCCCTGAAGAATATCAAGTTGATGAAGGAGCGCCAACGTTGTTGGGGTCGTTTGTTGTAGTAGGGCCTACCACAGTGTCGTCCAAGTCTTCATTTTCATCAGTGTCGCGCGATGAAGAATATGAGCTGGCCACCAGAGAAGGAACCTTGACCTTCTTGAATTTCTTCGGTGGAGGTGCAGACCACTAAAAATCTTCATTGAGACCCATTTTCTTCAGATCTTCTTCACCATACAGATGTGACAGGATTGCCCAGGTGCGACCGAAGACTTGATGGAGGTAGTAGTGGTTTTTCTTCACTGCATTGTGTGTGGCAGTCATGTTGTGAAGAAGTGAATCAAACTGACGCTTAACCCATTTGTGATTTTGATCCACCTTCTTGTGAAGACTAAGCAGAAGTTCACGGTCAGTCATCACGCGCGGAGCAGTGCCTTGAGGAGTGGACTTGGGTGCATTGGCTGAGTCATGTGTGGCAGAGTCATCATTGGTGGAATAAGATGCAGCTTTGCGAAACTGACCATCCAATGGACGAATGCCTTCATCTATTACACCTGGTGCCTTGCCCTTTCCATCAACTGAGGAATATGTCTGCTTGAGGACTTCAATTGGGGGCAAGTAGCTGAGGTGATTCTGGAAATCAGCTTTGTAGTTGAGTGAAGACCTTGTCCTGAGGAATCTCATAATCCAAGGTGCATAAGGCTTCAGCTCAAACAGAGACAGTGCAACATTTGCCACAGTCCTCATGAAGAAATCGTGATAATTGACAAGAATGCCATGAACGATGTTGAATACCAGATTCTTCATGATGCCAACAATTTCCTCATCAGATGAGTCATGGCCTTTGATAGGACTGATTGTCCTCGTAAGAATACGATAGACAGTTCTGGGCACGTACAGCAATTCCTTCACGAGGAATTTGGTTCTTGGTGCTTGACCTGGCTTCAAAGGTTTCATCAGCACCTGCATGTAATGATGTGTGAGCTCAGGTTCACTATAGATGCAGCGAGCTTCTTCAAGAGGAGCACTGAGTGGTAGAGCACGAAGCAATTCAGATGCTGGTGAAGTGTAGTGAGTGTTTTCAGACATCCAGTCCAACACCCATGAATTCACATCTTCAGCATCTCCGGTGATGTGCAACGTTGCATAGAATTGAAGAATCAGTTCTTCATTCCAATCATAGATGTCAGAGCAAAAGTTTAGCAGTCCAGCGTCGTGAAGAACACTGAGGACTGGTGCGAAGCACGACAGAGATTCCATATCCACGTGAGGAATATGCTCATGGTAGAAGATTTTCTCCTTGTTGAACAACACTGAGGAATAGAAATTGGCTTGACTAGCAGTCCAGAAATGCCTCTTCCTAATGCGACCAGAGTTATATGGGTTGTAATCTTCGAAGAATACGTGCTCGCCGAAGAAATCATCAGCCTTGAACTTTTGCTTGCGTGAGAATGGATCCTTTGGCTTCGGCAGAGGAGTGTCAGTGAGTTGCATCACGACCTCAGGAATCTCAATCGCAGGTTCTTCAGGCTGAGGAATTTCTGGTTCCTCCTCAGTGGCAGTCTGCATCGTTGGTTGTTCAGCAGCAGCAGTTTCTTCAGCGCTAGTGGCTGGAATTTCCTCATGGACAGATGCAGTGGGATGAGTTTCTCCAGAGCCCATTTGTACAGTTTGTGTGGGGGACTAAGGAATTTGTCGTAGAGGGGTGAACATTGGAGAGTTTGGATGTTGACTTTCCCAGAATTCATCACTGATTACGGGTGTGGAGCAGCCAACGTCCATATCTTCATCTTCCATTTCTTCAACGCCAGCCTCTTCAGTTGTGAACTGAGGCATGGGCGAGGAGATGACAGGTGTTGAAGGGACCGCATCCACTTCAATTTCTTCATCAATCTGCTCTGACGAAGCAGCAGAAGGAGTTTCTTCATCTAATCCGCTGGGGATCACATATTCTTCATCAAAAGGAACAAGGTCCTTTGATGGCCTGGTTGATATGGGAACAACATCAATCGGATTAGCAAATGAACTTGTCATAGGCTTCATCTTCTTTGGAGCTGAAGAATCTGAAGAAGCTGATGCTTTCCTTTTCTTCACTGCAGCACGCTCTGCAGCATTGGTCTTCTTCACATCTGGTGCAGATGGAAGGATTGGAGTTGAAGTTGGTGCAGGATCAGCTGACGAATCTGGTTGATTTTCTTCAGGCACAACTGATGCAGTTGCCCTGAGTTCTTCATTTTCTTCAGGCGCACCACTAGTGGGTGCCCTGGCAATTTCTTCAGTGGCTGGAATGCAGTCATCAGCCCTGGAACTCACATTTTCTTCAGCAGCCTGATTGTCATCAGCGGTGCTGGCATTTTCTTCAGTAGGCTGAGTAGATGCTTCAGCCTAAGGAATTTCCTGTTGCATTGGGGCTGCAACATTGGAAGTGAAGTTATCCGCAAGTTTCACAAAACGAACCTTGGCTCCAAGTCAATCAGCGCGATATGCGTCAAAGTCATCACTGAGTTTCTTGATCTCAGTCTGAATAGTGACAAGTTCTTCAGTTGTCATAGAGACAACGTTTTTCTTCAGATAGCGCTCTTTCTTGTACTGCGCTTTCTTGATCTGCCTGGCCTTCTCAAATTTCCACTT
The DNA here is from genome assembly GCF_002162155.2 of Triticum dicoccoides. Taxonomy (NCBI): domain Eukaryota; kingdom Viridiplantae; phylum Streptophyta; class Magnoliopsida; order Poales; family Poaceae; genus Triticum; species Triticum dicoccoides. The sequence continues at coordinate 40,830,712 of NC_041392.1, forward strand.
TTCTTCTTGAATAAAGTGGGTTAGCATGTGACTTTGGACAGGAGTCAGCTTGAAGTCAGGCATGGGAGCGTTGGGGTCCTTGTGCCAAACATCAATGTAGTCGAGGATCAACTTGGGATCCAAAAGCAGTGGCACCCCTATTCCTTTGGCTCTAGCGGCCCTGACTTGCCTGTCTCTGATGATTTCTGCAAGTTCATCATCATCAGCTTCGTCTTCTTCAGACGGTACTTGGAAAGCAACTTGTTTCTTTTGAGGACTTGGGCGAGGACCTCGTCCAATAGTGGCCTTTGTCTTCAGTAGTGAGGGGCCAGCTGAGGAACTTGGTGCAGCTGAGGAACTAGCTGAGACACCTGAGGTAATGGAGATGCCTGCAGTCCTTTGGCACGAGGCGAGATGCACATGTGCTGAGGATTTAGTCGGAACAACTGAGGGCTTTGGCGGAGGAGCTGAGGACTTCGGAGGAACAGGAGTAGCATGAGGAATTGGCCGTGAGGGCTTTGAGGATTCTGGCCGTGAGCGCATTGCTGAGGAACTTGGCCTTGAGGGCATTGTTGGTGAAGCACTTGGCTTGCGCGCAGGCTTCTTTGACATAGCCTTCTTTGGCTTGAAAGCAAAGGCCTCAGCAGAGGTAGCAGCAGCAGCAGAGTCTTCATTGAATTTCCTCACTGCTTCTTTGGCTTTCTTAGCCAACTTGGCTTGGCGCTTGGCCCATTCATCAGGATAGTCCTCACCGCGCTTGAGGCTGGTGGGATCAGTGATTTGGCCAGGTGCCAATGGAGCTCTTGGGCATGGAGGATTGAGTGCGAATTTCTTCATGTACTTTGAAGTTACATACCTGTACTCCCTCCACTCTCTTGCCCATATCCTTTCTATTTTCTGAATGCGCACCTTGCGCTCATTCTTGGTTTCCTCAGTAGGTGTGCAGTACCCAGCATATATTTCATTAGGGATCTCAAATGTTGTATCGACCTCAGGCCTCTTTCCTCCCTTCTGTGGCTTCTTACCGTCAACCATTTTCTTCAGTTGAGAAATTTGGACAATTGAATTCTCTGAAGAAGTACACAACTTTTCTTCGAGGAACGCTGCAAATGAGTTAAGTTGATGAGAACCTAGTGATTCAGCAGCTGACATGTGTACCTGTGAACAGAGTATAGTTGCGAGGAATTTGGAGAGGTCATATGCGTTCTCAGAGGGTTTTTCAAAAAGAACAAGTTTGAGGAATTTGACCAGATGAGTCTTGAAGAATTTCACTAAGGCGTTCTTTGTCTTAGGTTCCAGAGTTGTATAGATCGAAGATCCACACAATTGAGGAATCTTGAAGAAAAATGATGCTTAGAGAAACGAATCAAGAACAGATGACTTGTGAGGTGTTTAGTTTGTGAAGCTATGAAGAAAAACACCTTTGAAGATTTTGAAGATAATCATACGAATCAATGAGGGCAGTAAAAGTAACTTTTAATTACCCTAGACGAAGAACACGACGAACTGGAGTGAGGAGATGTGAAGTTCGTCTGTGCAGATCTTCCACGCCCTAACTTGGCGGAGGAAGACGGCTACAGCGGCAGTGGAGTGAAGATTTCCGCGGTCGGCGCGAGTACGTCGGCGACGAGGTCGAGGCAGTGAAGCTCTTCCTCACTGGCAGCGATGAAGTAGCGGCGGCTCTAGGGTTTGAGAAGCTCGAGCTGGAGAGAGAGGTTGAGCGGAGTAAAAGAAGTGAGGAAGGGGTGGAGGGGTATTTATAGCCACGGTGAAAAACTGCTCGCCCGAAGAAATTGGACGAACGTGCCCCTGACCCTTCTCATTTGCTTGACATGTGTCACCCACGTACTGAGAGGTGGAGATCGTGTGTGATCGTGGGTGAGTGGATAAGTATAACGTGGGATGCGGAACGGTTTGAGCGGCAAAGCCATTTTTTTTTGATAAGATAGGTTTTAAAGTTCCGTTCGTAATTTCTTCAGCTGACAAGGACACAGTGAAGATTTTGAACGAGTTTCAAATAGAACGCACATGAAGAATTTGTGAATAGATTGGGTTGAGTATAGCATAGAGGGGGAAGGGTCCGATCACATTCACTTAGCAGAAAAACCAACTTGAAGAATTAGCAATAAGTGAATGCTGTAGAGG
>NC_041392.1:40833274-40880593 GCF_002162155.2 Triticum dicoccoides
TTGAAGAATATGAATAATTGAGGAATTTCAACTTTTGGTGGTGGCGTGACCCACCGTATAAAAATGATGATTTCATACACCGCGTACAATTATCGTAGGGTTCTGAGAATCAAATTCTTCATTAATGTTTTCACACTAAGAGTGTTGTTCTTCATTGAATTGAAGAAAAACGTTTCTTCATGTGTTGCAGATCTAAGTCATCAATTTTTTCATAAGTTTTAGGATGAGTGTCCTTTTCAAAGAACATTCGAAGATTCTAGGATATTTAGCTCACACCGCAACTTGCTAAATCTCTTCTCATCCAAGGGCTTTGTGAAGATATCGGCTAGCTGTTCTTCAGTCTTCACATGCTCAATCACTAGTGCAGAACCGGGCAATAGCACCGGTTCGTAAGGCCCTTTAGTGCCGATTTGGTAACCGGCACTAAAATGTAGGCACTAAAGGCCCCCCCCCCTTTAGTACCGGTTCAACACGAATCGGTGCTAAAGGGCAACCACGTGGCACGAGCCAACTTCGGGGGCAGGGAGCCCTTTAGTACCGGTTGGTGTCACCAATCGGTATTAAGGGGGGGGGTTTGGTTTATGATTTCTTTTTCATTTAATTTTGTGTTTTCCATTTAATTCTTTTTCGTTTGCTGGTATTTTACGATACTACACAAGGTTGTTAGAATCGCGATTCTGTTATACGATTCTACGACTTTACGATCCAAACTTACCCATCTGATTCTACGATTTTAGTTCATAAAATCTATGTTTCTACGATCCTGGTAGTGAAGATTCTACGATTTAAAATTCTACCATCAGAGCTCCGATCCGATTCAAAATCATGATTCTGACAACCTTGATACTACATATTGTACACGTTATGCATAGATACAAATAGAATTTCTAGTAGAACCGATCATAATATATATATATATATATATATATATATATATATATCATCGAATGTCTCACAACCACCATTAATTAATTCACACATATATACACACATGTATATATATATATACACACACAATTTCTCCTAATTGGTGCCTTCGGAGCCAGTGGCATTAGCCTAGCTAATTGGTGCCTTCGGAGCACGATAACAATTGGAAGTGGTTCATGGGGGCGGTAGCGGGTAATAGTATTCTCCTTTGGGATCTATGACCTGGTCGAGCAAAAATCCCGCTATTTCCTCTTGAATTGCTTCTATGCGGTCTTGTGCTAGGAGCTTGTCCCACACCTCTTTGAACTGTTAAGAAGGAGATCAATATGCATGTGTATTAGTTGTGTGACTAGATATCGATAATGGTGTAAAAATTATGAATAGTGTTCTGACAATCGATATCGTACCCACTCCTGTCTTTGAGATTTGCTCCTTTCAGATGCCATCATGCGAATGTTCTCGCAAACGTAGTATGCACATAGATCATTCCACGGTGCCTGCCTCAGGGCCTTTACGAGAATGGAATTTTGATCAGATAATAATTAATCAAGCATGATAATTAAAGAGATGGCAGCTAGGTAGTACTACTTAATTACTTACCTTGGGTCGATACCATTTCAGACTTTGTTTCCATGGGCCTGGAGTGACCATGATGAACTTTGCCCAAGCCCTGCCCGCCGACAAAGAAAATGAATAAATGGGTTATTAAATAGTTGTTATCAGGAAATGACGAACTAATTAAATAGGCCGAGATATAGTTAATAATGATTGAAATTACTTGTTGACTATCCCGTTCACGATGGTGTAGTCACTTGCTTTCTTAAGTAGCGAGTCTAGTACTTCAACTGTTCCTTCATCAACTTTAATGATTAACAAGATCCAGTGATATCTGCATGCACACACGTTTGCATGTCTTAATTAAGCGGGCATATGTAAGCAAAAACATGTAGCTATAGCTAGTAGGGAAAAACAGAATTTGTAGTACAAGACAGTGTGACTCACTGGAAGTTGTAAGGAAGTAGTATATCTTCATTGTATTTGAGTTCCTTGAAGAACTGTAGCATGCTTTCCTCTACACATTTTGCGTGATATGGATCTAATTTCCATGTGTATTCATTAATGGTATTTGGGTCAACGAACCCAATGCCATAGCGTCCACCTTTTTTCATTTCATAAATCTTCATCCTGCATAATACCACAGAAAAGAATATAGTGAGGATAATTACAGGTAATGATTGATCAAAATGATCAGCTAGCTTGAGACTTAAATTACAGAAAGGAATCACTTACAGACAATAGCAACTGACGATAGATTTGTCAAGTGCGTCTTTATTGTATAGCTGAAAAAGTTCTGAATACTCAATGGTCACAGCTTTCTTATGGTAGTAATGCTCCTCGTTGACATTCACCATGAGGGACTCTCGATTGGAAATCTTGGTAATGTCCATGTACCATTGATGCAATTCATACATTCTCGTTGGGAGCTTATTGACCTCCTCTGGCTCGACCAAAGGTTGGCCCCGGGCATATTTTCGTTTTATTTCCTCCTCTCTAGTCGGAGACATGGGCTCGATATCGAGGACTTGTCCAACAGTGATCCCGATCGATTGAGCCTACGCAATATGCTCCTCGGTTATTACCATATCACCCACCCCGGGAACGTTAACAGTTTGCCCACAATAATATTGGGCGCGCCTACTCTCATGTGTTGTTGGCACAACAAGCGGGGGGATTGATTGCGCAGCCTGTTCTCCCAGCTGGGGAACGGTTTTACTGCTCCTTTTGCCAGCTGATTTGCTCGAGCTCGAGCTCGCCTCTTTCTGTAGACATGCTCGATTTAACTTCCTGAGGTGGCGCTCATAGTCTGTGTCAACAGGCTTGGGAGCTGGTGGTTTAGCCATACAAATGAAGTGGTCAATCTTTTCCACAGGCACTTTCTCCCTTGGCGGCGGTGGCGGTTTCGGTGCAAAATGGGCTTCCACCTCGGCCTTCGATATGGCTACGTTTTCCTCCTTGGACTTGTCGTAAGGCCTCTGCGGAAGAGGCACGAGGCTTGGACCATATTGAAATCGCTTGCCTCCGCCTGTACCTGCAGTACTACCTCGACTTGTACCGCTACGCACCATAGCTGAGGCGGCTCTCTTCCGTGATTGCTAAGGCGGCGAAGACGGCTGACGTGGCTGAGTTGGAGGAGGAGGAGTGGCCTGAAGCTGTGCCGGACTTGGAGGAGGAGTGGCCTAAAGCTGTGCCGGACTTGGAGGAGGAGTGGCCTGATGCTTTGCCAGACTTGGAGGAGGAGTGGCCTGAAGCTGTGCCGGACTTGGAGGAGGAGTGGCCTGACGCGTTGGTGGACTTGGAGGAGCGGGAGTCTGCTGACTCGATGGCGGACTGCGACGAGGAGTCGGATGATGCGGTGTCGGTGGCCTTCGAAAGATGATGCAATCCTTTCTCCATAGGATGATACGATGGTTGGCCTGTCCTAGTGTGTGTTCATCGTCACCTCCAGGAATGTCAAGCTCTAGCCCCGAATATTGGTCCACCACCTCATCAACCAAGACACGAGCATAGCCCGCTAGAATCAGGTTGCAATGCAAGGTTGCCTCGGGGGGATTTGTAAAAGCAAGGGCGTCCGCCACCTTCATGGATATGTTCTTCATTTTGAAGTGTAGCTCGCAGTTAGTGTTCTCCATGATGTCATCCACTGGGTAGCTATCCAGCAATGCGTCGCCCGGGGTGGAACCCACGCTGCTTCTCGGCATGGATGGGATGGTGCTATCCATTGGTGGATCATCCGCTAGCTACTGAGACCCCCTTTGCTGGCTAAGTGAGTCGATCTGCTCCTGCTGCCGCTGGAATTTGATTGCCAAGTCCGCGTGCACTGATTCTAGGCCTTGAAGCTGTTCATAGTCTAGCTTCCTCTGCTCCTCCTCCATCTTCCTCTTCTTCTCCTCCGCAATCTTCTTTCTCGCACGGGTTCTATAGTCGGCGTTCCAGTTCGAAAACCCCTCATACCACGGAATAGCGCCCATGCATCGTGTTCTTCCCGGGTGTTCAGGATTTCCCAGGGCACGCGTAAGCTCGTCGTTCTCTCTGTTGGGCTCGAACAACCCGGATCGAGCCTCTTCTATTGCAACAAGTAGCTTATCTTCGGCTCCGTCCAGACATGCCTTCTTGGAAACTTTGCCTGTCTTCGGGTCCAACTCCCCCCCATGCGCATAGAACCAAGTCCTGCACCTGGGGGGCCAGCGCAATGTTTCTGGAGTGACACCTGCATCCAGCATCTCTTTCTCAGACTTATCCCACTTAGGCAATCCCACCGCATAGCCACATGGCCCCAGCTTATGGAACTTATCCTTTTTTGCGGCATTGGCCTTGTTTATTCTCGACTGTTCCTTAGATAATTCCGAATCCATGAATTTCACGAAATCGTCCCAATGAGCACTTTGGTACTCTAGTGTTCCCTCGAATACTGGAGTCTTCCTTCCTCCGTTGACGTACTTGGCCCATTCACGAATCTTGTGGTTCTTGAATGCAACCGCCATCTTCCTAAGAGAAGCGTCCTTGACTTTCTCCACATCTGCATTTGTGAAATGATCTGGTAGGGTGAAATGTTCCATGAGCGTTTCCCAAAGCAACTGTTTTTGTCTGTCGTCGACAAAAGTAACTCCTGGACGTGGCTTTGATGGCTCTCTCCATTCTTGAAGGGAGATCGGGAGTTGGTCCTTCACAAGAACTCCGCATTGACGAACGAACTTGTCCGCAATCTTCTTAGGCACGAATGGTTTGCCATTAGGTCTGATTGCCTCGATATTGTACTTTACGCCCTCCTTCAACTTTTTGTTCGGGCCTCGTTTCGTCCTGTTGCCTCAAGATTTGCTCGATCCGGATGGCTGAAAGAAGAAAGATCGATTCGTTAATATATCTTCAAGTCATATAAAACATGTGATGATCACCAGATGCCTGCTTATATAAATATATATACCTCGCCAGTCTTTGTTGTTTCAAGATAAACATTTTCTTCGTCATGTTCATAGTTCACGACTTCAACAATTTGGTCGTCGCGATCGAATATCATATCACCCTCCCCGGTGTTGTTTAGATATTCGGAGCCGTCATAATCTTCTTCATTCTGATCATCATCTGGCCCGTGAGGATTGCGTATGATATTGAACAGGGCCTCTTCTCCCTCTATGCCGGTATTGTTCGCCATAGGTTTTGTTTAACTAATCCAAAAGAAATATATTTAAATTACAATGCATGGATGCAATCAGTTAATAAGGAAAAACTGAATCAATCATAGTACATAATAAGCATCATCGAATATAATCTTGAATACGTCATCTCGAATAATAGATATAATCTCGAATACATCGTCTCGAATAATAGATATAATCTCGAATACATAGTCTCGAATAATAGATATAATCTCGAATACATCGTCTCGAATAATATATAATCTCGAATACATCGTCTCGAAATTATATATCGAGTACATCACTGGCTAGGTAGCTAATAAAGATCGAATACTACAGAAGAATCTAGGACACTCGCGGTTCCTGCGGCGCGGGCGGTGGACACCCAAAGAGAAGGAACCCTCACAGGATCATAGCTGAAATGAGATCCCTGAAGAAACTGCCAGGTATTGGAGAACCTGCCGCCCTCTAACGCAACCATGTAGCGATGGACGTGCTCGTCCTCCTCCCTGACACGGCGATGTACCACCTCCGGCGGGGCCGGCTCCCTCCGCACCGACACTGGCCCACGTGAACGCCACCAAATGAGATCAGGGTCGACGACGGGACCCGGGGCCGGGTTCCTCATCAAGCGGCACGCCCCTCCAGGCAGCACCTCCCAGTGCCAGCCCGGCGGAGCCCAGTCCCGGACATGGGTCAGCCGGACGTCGTTGCGGACGGGTCGACGGCGAGGATGCGGGCCGGGCATCGTCGAGAACAAATACTAGCTATATGCCCGCAAAAAGTAACATTTTTTTAAAGATTGGATTTTGATAACTAATATTTCTAACATTTCAATATAACTAACATTCCTATAACATTTCTAACAATGCTATATAACTAACATTTTTATAACATTTCTAATATTTCTATAACTAAAAAACAGAAAAAAAATTATAACATTTCTATATATATAACTAACATTTGTATAACATTTCTAATATTTCTATAACTAAAAAAAAGAAAAATTTCTAACTTTTTATAACTATTTCTATAACTAAAAACAAAAAAAATTCTAACAATTCTAACTATTTTATAACTATTTCTATAACTTAAAAACAGAAAAATTTCTAACAATTCTAACATTTCTAACAATGCTATATAACTAACTATTTCTATAACTAAAAAAAGAAAAATTTCTAACAATGCTATATGTGTGTGTGTGTCTGTGCTCACCGGCGAGGCGAGAGGCGACGGGGGGCGGCGACGGGGATGGCGACGGGCGCGGCGACGACGGGGATGGCGACGACGGGGACAGGGACGGGGCGGCGACGACGGGGACGGGTCGGGGTGGCGATGACGGGGACGGGGACGACGCGGGATGGGCCGGGATGGCGCGGCGGTGACGACGGGGACGACGGGGACGGGGACGGGGGCGGCGACGATGGGGACGGGGGCGGCGACGAGGGTTATGGAGACGGGGGCGGCGGGCGACGGGGTAGAGGAGAAGAACAGAGGAGAAACTGAAATTTTTGAAGTGTTTAGTTATATAGGATGGACCTTTAGTATCGGTTAGAGCCACCAACCGGTACTAAAGGCCTGTTTTGGCCAGGCCAAGCGGCGGGAACCGCACCCCCTTTAGTGCCGGGTGGTGGCTCCAACCGGTACTAAAGGCCCCCCTTTAGTACCGGTTGGTGCTACCACCCGACACTAAAGGGGGTGCGCTGGCGCAGGTGCGGTGCGAAATGTTTAGTCCCACCTCGCTAGCCGAGGGGCGTCCGCACTGGTTTATAAGCCCAGTGCGGTAGCTCCCTCGAGCTCCTCTCCAAAGCAGGCCTACTGGGCCTAAATGTTCTGTGCTGCCCTGTGGGCCTACTGGGCCTTTGCGGGCCTGCATCCTAGCCCAACAATAGGTTGGATTTCTAGTCGTATGCAGGCCGCTGTGGCGCAGTAGGTGGGCTTTTTTTCTTTTTTTTTTGCTTTATTTATTTTTGTTTGAGTTGTTTTTTTGCTGTATTTAGAGTTTCTTTGTGAATATTTTTGCTTTAGGTACAAAAAATTACAAACTTTATGTTAGTACCGGTAGTTTACAAATTTGAATAGTTTAAATTTTGATTTATTTGAAATTTGTGTGAATCACTAGTTTGTGAATAACTTAACTTTGAGAATAGATTTTTCAGTGATTGTTTTTTCTTATGTTTAATATTAGTGTGTTTTATCATTATATTCAATTTGGTAATGCTTAGGTTATTTAAAAAAATGAAATGCCTTTTGTAACGGATGAGTTTTCGTCCGAAACCCTTATACTTCGAAAGAGATTGTCCATTTAGTACACGAAGTGCATCCGGTTTTTGTGGTAACCCTCTCTACTTTTTTGCACATGCTATGTGGGTGAAATTATGATACCATGCCAACTTTCAACCTTTTCTGAGTTCATTTGAAATGCTTTTCAATTTCAGGGTCATTTAGCTTAAAAAAATCAGTAAAGGCATGAAAGAATTTGTTTGCACATAAAATTTATTAGCGTTTCAAATGCCAAAACACATAACTACCCTAACTATTATAGAGATTCCCTCCTGGGTGTGAAACACAGAAGAATGTGATGATAGTGAAGCCGATCACATCCCAGATCTTTGGGTGTGAAACTTTTTCTTCGCGTGTGTCCCTTTGCGCCGTAACCATGGAAAATCTTCATCATTTAACGGGATGCTCGGGTCAATATTCACTGTGAATGGAGCAATTTCATCAAACTTTTCATAATCTTCTGACATGTATGTCTTGTCATCCACTCCCACGATGTTTCTCTTCCCAGAAAGAACTATGTGCCGCTTTGGCTCATCGTACGATGCATTCACTTCCTTATCTTTTCTTTTTCTTGGCTTGGTAGACATGTCCTTCACATAGAAAACATGTGCCACATCATTGGCTAGGACGAATGGTTCGTCTACATACGCAAGATTGTTGAGATCCACTGTTGTCATTCCGTACTGCGGGTCTTCCGTTACCCCGCCTCGTGTCATATTGACCCATTTGCACCGAAACAAAGGGACCTTCAAACCACGTCGAAAGTCAAGTTCCCATATGTCATGTATATAACCATAATATGTTTCTTTTCCTGTCTTGGTTTCTGCATCAAAGCGGACACCACTGTTTTGGTTGGTGCTCTTCTTATCTTGGGCGATCGTGTAAAATGTATTACCATTTATCTCGTACCGTTTTAAAGTCATTATATTCGAAGATGGTAACTGGGATAGCAAGTACAGGTCATCTTCAATAGAGGTGTCATGCATGGTACGTGTCTGCAACCAGCTGGCGAAACTCCTGGTTTGTTCACGTGTAATCCAGTCATCAGACCGCTCCGGGTGTTTGGAGCGTAGCAAATTCTTGTGTTCATCCATATACGGAGCCACCAAGGCGGAATTCTGTAGAACTGTGTAGTGTGCTTTAGTGAGAGAATGTCCGTCCATACATATTATTTGTTCCCCTCCTAGCGTGCCTTTTCCATCCAGTCTGCCCTTATGCCGTGATTCAGGAACACCAATCGGCTTAAGGTCAGGAATAAAGTCAATACAAAACTCAATGACCTCCTCATTTTCGTGGCCCTTGGAGATGCTTCCTTCTGGCCTAGCATGGTAATGAACATATTTCTTTAAGACTCCCATGAACCTCTCAAAGGGGAACATATTGTGTAGAAATACAAGACCCAAAACATTAATCTCTTCGCATAGGTGAACTAGGACGTGCGTCATGATGTTGAAGAAGGATGGTGGGAACACCAACTCGAAACTGACAAGACATTGCACCAAATCATTCTCTAACCTTTGTATGATTTCTGGATCGATTACCTTTTGAGAGATTGCATTGAGAAATGCACATAGCTTCACAATGGCTAATCGAACATTTTCTGGTAGAAGCCCCCTCAATGCAACTGGAAGCAGTTGCGTCATAATCACGTGGCAGTCATGAGACTTTAGGTTCTGGAACTTTTTCTCTGCCATGTTTATTATTCCCTTTATATTCGACGAGAAGCCAGATGGTACCTTAATACTAAGCAGGCATTCAAAGAAGATTTCCTTCTCTTCTTTGGTAAGAGCGTAGCTTGCATGACCCTGATGTATGCCATCTTTTCCGTGCATACGTTGCTGGTCCTCCCGTGCCTCAGGTGTATCTTTTGTCTTCCCATACACGCCCAAGAAGCCAAGCAGGGTCACACAAAGATTCTTCGTCACGTGCATCACGTCGATTGCGGAGCGGACCTCTAGGTCTTTCCAATAGGGCAGGTCCCAAAATATAGATTTCTTCTTCCACATGGGTGCGCGTCCGTCAGCGTCATTCGGAACAGGTTGTCCACCAGGACCCTTTCCAAAGACCACCTTCAAATCCTTGACCATATCATGTACATCAGCACCAGTACGGTGGCGAGGCTTCGTCCGGTGATCCGCCTCACCGGAGAAATGCTTGCCTTTCTTTCTTACGGGATGCCTGCTTGGAAGAAATCGACGATGTCCAGGTACACATTCTTCTTACAATTAGCCAAATATATACTATCGATATCGTCCAAACAGTGCATGCATGCGCGGTATCCCTTGTTTGTCTGTCCTGAAAGGTTACTGAGAGCAGGCCAATCATTGATGGTCATGAACAGCAACGCCTTTAGGTCAAATTCTTCCCCCATGTGCTCATCCCACGCAGGTACACCTGTTCCATTCCATAGTTGTAAGAGTTCTTCAACTAATGGCCTTAGGTACACATCAATGTCGTTGCCGGGTTGCTTAGGGCCTTGGATGAGCACTGGCATCATAATGAACTTCCGCTTCATGCACAACCAAGGAGGAAGGTTATACAAACATAGAGTCACAGGCCATGTGCTATGGTTGTTGCTCTGCTCCCCAAAAGGATTAATGCCATCTATGCTTAGACCAAATGATACGTTCCATGCATCATCTGCAAACTCCTTCCCGTACTTTCTTTCGATTTTTCTCCACTGCGACCCGTCAGCGACTACTCTCAACTTTCCGTCTTTCTTATGGTCTTCTCTGTGCCATCGCATCGCCTTGGCACGCTCTTTGTTTTGGAACAAATGTTTCAACCATGGTATTATAGGAGCATACCACATCACCTTGGCAGGAATCTTCTTCCTGGGGCGCTCGCCCTCGACATCACCAGGGTCATCGCGGCTGATCTTATAGCACAATGCACCGCATATCGGGCAAGCGTTCAAATCCTCGTACTCACGGCGGTAGAGGATGCAATCATTAGGGCATGCATGCACCTCTAACCCTAGAGGGCAGACAACCTTGTTTGCTTGGTACATACTCTCGGGCAATTCGTTGTCCTTTGGAAGCATATCCTTTATCATTACCAGCAACGTTCCAAATCCCTTATCAGATACACCATTCTTTGCCTTCCATTGCAGCAATTCCAGTGTGGTGCCCAGCTTTTTCTTGTCACCTTCGCAATTTGGGTACAACAATTTTTTGTGATCCTCTAACATGCGCTGCAACTTCTTCTTCTCCAAATCACTTGCGCAGTTTCTCTTTGCATCGGCAATGGCCCGACCTAGATCATCAACGGGCTCATCCGATGCCTCTTCTTTAGTTTCTTCCCGCATTGTCGGCTCAGCTTCTTCCCGCATTACCGGCTCAGCTTCTTCCCTCATTGTTGTATCATCGTATTCAGGGAACCCATGGCTAGGATAGCTGTCGTCGTCCTCTTCTTCTTCATTGTCTTCCATCATAACCCCTCTTTCTCCATGCTTGGTCCAAACATTATAGTGGGGCATGAAACTGGACTCAAACAGGTGGACGTGAATGGTTCTTGACGTAGAGTAATTGCGACCATTCTTACAGCCAGCACATGGACAATGCATAAAACCATCCGCTCGCTTGTTTGCCTCAGCCGCAAGCAGAAAAGTACGCACGCCATTAATGAACTCGGGAGAGCATCGGTCATCGTACATCCATTGCCGGCTCATCTTCAATACACAGCACCGAAAACATTAAATTAATACAATACATAAAGTTCATACGTAAAGTTCATACATAAAGAGCATACAACACTTCAATGCAAAAAACAAATAACTCTCTAGCTAAATAATTTAAATGCAACAACAAATGCGATCAAGATCGCAACTAAGGTAACAATTGATCCAACAACATAATGATACCAAGTCTCACTATGAATGGCATATTTTCTAATCTTTCTAATCTTCAAGCGCATTTTCTCCATCTTAATCTTGTGATCATCGACGACATCGGCAACATGCAACTCCAATTCCATCTTCTCCCCCTCAATTCTTTTCAATTTTTCCTTCAAATCCTCGTTTTCTCTTTCAACTAAATTTAACCTCTCGACAATACGGTCGGTTGGAATTTCGGGTTCAACTACCTCCTACATACAAACATCTATGTCAACTTGATGGGCACAATTTGTCATAAACATGAAATGCAATGAATAGTTTTAAAAGAGAATATACAACATCCGAATCATAACCCGGACGAGGGCCTACGGGGACGATATCAAAACCATGGCACTATGCATAACAAACAACGTATGGGTAAGATAATTATACGAGTAACTATATATCCAAATCACACAAACATCATTTTTTTATATAAAACTTCATGAACAAGAGGCTCACCACAAGGTGGTGTCGGCGACGGGACGTTGCGAGCGATCGACAGTGGTTACACGGAGATTTAGAAGGTACTAAGTAAACCACACCTACATATGCAAAACTAAGTGTTATTTTTTACCTCAAATTGCATATAAATCAAATACTAGCACATATATATAATTCCTCCCAAATTACTAAACTAAAAAATCAATCACTATATAAAGCATTGCATGAGCTAATCTAGCAATGAGAGATGAAAGGAAAGAGTTGCTAACCTTTGTGATCATTTGAATGGATGGGGGCCTTCAAATCTTGGGCAAAATGTGTGACGAGCTTGAGAGGAAGAGGGGAAAGAACAGAGAGGAGAGGGGAAAGGGGAAGAACAGAGCGAGCTCGGGTGGACGAAGGGTCTATGTAGGACGACCTTTAGTACCGGTTCGTGATACGACCCGGTACTAAAGGTGCTGGAGGGGCCCCAGACTGACAACATCCTGCCACCACTCACTTTAGTACCGGTTCATGGCACGAACCGGTGCTAAAGGTTCGCCACGAACCGGTACTAATGAGAGCGGCCCGGCTAGCCGTTGGAACCGGCACTAATGTACACATTAGGGCCGGCTAAATTCAAACCGGCACTAATGTGCTTCACATTTGACCCTTTTTCTACTAGTGAATAAAAATGTCGCCCTTCAACACATGATCACGAAGAAAATGATGATGAATCTGAATGTGCTTTGTCTTCGAGTGCTGAACTGGGTTGTGAGCAATCTTGATGGCACTCTCATTGTCACAGAAGAGAGGAACATTCTTCATGTTGACGCCGTAGTCCTTGAGAGTTTGCTTCATCCATAGCAGTTGAGCACAGCAAGAACCAGCGGCAATGTACTCAGCTTCAGCAGTAGATAGTGATACGCAGTTTTGTTTCTTCGAGGACCAACAGACCAAAGATCGTCCGAGGAAATGACATGTACCAGATGTTGACTTGCGGTCCACACGATCACCAGCATAGTCAGAGTCAGAATATCCAATGAGATCAAAAGCCGAGCCCTTGGGGTACCATAATACAAGTGTTGGTGTGTGAGCTAGGTATCGAAGAATATGCTTCACAGCCTTATGGTGTGATTCCTTCGGTGTAGCTTGAAATCGGGCACACATGCAAACACTAAGCATTATATCTGGCCTAGATGCACATAAGTACAATAAAGAACCAATCATGGAGCGGTATACCTTATGATAGAAGTCAATACCATTTTCATCAGTGCACAGATGGCCATTTGTGGGCATAGGAATTTTGACGCCTTTGCAATCTTGCATGCCGAATTTCCTCAGTACATCCTTGAGGTATTTCTCCTGAGATATGAATATGCCATTGCGTTGTTGACGAATTTGAAGACCTAAGAAGAATTTCAACTCTCCCATCATAGACATTTGGTATTCTTCACTCATCATATAGGCAAACTCATCACTATAACGTTGGTCAGTACATCCAAAGATAATATCATCAACATATATTTGGCACACAAACAATTCACCATCATAAGATTTAGTGAAAAGAGTAGGGTCGAGTGAACCGGGTTTGAAGCCTTTCGTCATGAGGAATTCCTTCAAAGTATCATACCACGCCCATGGGGCCTGCTTGAGGCCATAGAGGGCCTTGTTGAGTCTGAAGACCTTGTCAGGATTCTTTGGATCTTCAAAACCTGGGGGTTGAGCAACATATACTTCTTCCTCAAGCTTACCATTGAGGAATGCACTTTTAACATCCATTTGATATAAAGTGATATCATGATGGTTAGCATAAGCAAGTAATATGCGAATAGCCTCAAGTCTAGCAACATGTGCAAAAGTTTCATCAAAATCAATTCCTTCAACCTGTGTGTAGCCTTGAGCTACAAGCCGTGCCTTATTCCTCACCACAAGGCCATTTTCATCTTGCTTGTTACGGTAGATCCACTTTGTGCCGATGATATTGTGCTTGTGAGGATCTGGACGTTTGACCAGTTCCCAGACATTGTTGAGCTCGAACTGATGTAACTCTTCTTGCATGGACTGAATCCACTCAGGCTCCATAAATGCTTCATCTACCTTAGTGGGCTCTGTAATAGAGACAAAAGCATAGTGCCCACAAAAGTTAGACAAATGTGAGTCTTTTGAGCGTGTGAGAGGACCTGGCACTTTGATGTCATTGATGTTCTTTTCAACTTGCACTTCTTTTGCAATGCGAGGATGAGCTGGTTGTCATTGAAGAATTTGATCAGCGTTTTCTTCAGCACCATTTTCTTCAACATTTTCTTCAGGTGCATTAGCTCGACGTTCTTCATGTTCTGGAATGAATTCTTCAGCAGATTCTTCAGTAGGAATGACATCCTCAGTAGCCTTGAACTTGATAGTTTCCTCAGGTGCTGGTTCATCTATCAGTAGGTAGGTGCTCTCTTTGCGAGCCATTAGTTTCATTGAACTTCACATCTACAGTTTCAACAACCTTGTGAAGAACGTTGTTGAAGACTCTGTAGGTGTGCGAGTCCTTTCCGTAACCAAGCATAAAACCTTCATGTGCTTTCGGTGCAAATTTTGAGTTGTGATGAGGATCTCTAATCCAACATTTAGCACCGAAGACTTTGAAATAACTTACATTGGGTTTCTTATCAGTGAGGAGTTCATAGGCAGTTTTCTTGAAGAATTTTTGAAGATATACTCTGTTGATGATTTGGCACGCAGTATCAATTGCCTCAGTCCAGAACCGACGAGGCATTTTGTATTCATCAAGCATAGTGCGAGCCATCTCAGCAAGAGTCCTGTTCTTACGCTCCACGACGCCGTTCTGCTGAGGAGTATAAGGAGAAGATAACTCATGAGTAATACCAAGTTCATCAAGATAGTCATCGAGACCAGAATTCTTGAACCCAGTGCCATTGTCACTTCTGATGTGCTTGATCTTCACACCAAAGTTGGTTGAAGACCTCTGGGAAAATCGTTTGAAGACTTCCTGCACTTCATGTTTGTAAGTAACAAGGTGTACCCATGTGTAGCGAGAATATCATCAACAATAACAAAGCCATATTGAGATGCTTCATTTGAAATAGCAGAATAATGATTAGAACCGAAGAGATCCATGTGAAGCAATTCAAATGGTCGAGTAGTGGTCATGATAGTCTTCGCTGGATGCTTGGCCTTGGTCATCTTTCCAGCTTCACATGCTCCGCAAAGGTGATCCTTGAGGAATTTGACATTATCGATGCAAATGACATGTTTCTTGTTTGCAAGCGTGTGCAAATTCCTCATGCCTGCATGACCAAGTCGTCGATGCCAGAGCTAGCCTTCTGAACCTTTTGCAAGTAAGCACACGACTGGTTGTGGTCCTGTAGAGAAATTAATAATATACAGGTCTCCTCTCCTAAAGCCTTCGAAGACTTTGGAATTGTCAGCTTCCATAACCACAACACAACGGTACTTGCCAAAGACAACAACCATATCAAGATCACAAAGCATTGAGACAGACATAAGGTTGTATCCTAAGGACTCAACAAGCATGACTTTGTCCATGTGTCGATCCTTTGTGATCGCAACCTTACCTAGACCCAATACCTGACTTTTGCCTTTGTCAGCACAGATGATATGCTTCAGATGCGATGGAGATAATGGAGCATCCATCAATAGATTCTTGTCACCAGTCATGTGGTTTGTGCATACACTATCGAGGACCCACTCTGTGGCTTTGGGTTGATCATCCTACAGATGAATTAGTGCAGCTTACAAACTCATATACTTAATCAGTGAAGAATATGACATCAATTCATCCGATCAATTTCATCAAGCAAAAGAACAGATAAAGCAATATGAGGATGTGAGAAATGAAAGTTCATTTCTTCATGATTAGCCTGCGTCCTATCAGGCATACTCAGGTCTCCAGCAAATTCTTCAAACGATTACGTACGTCTGGAGACCTGACCCTGCAGAAGGGATTAGTTCTTTTTCTTCACCACCCACATCTGAAGGGCTGGCAAAGAGTTCATCATTCTGCGAGCTCCATACGAGAAGGATGGCATAGAAGCCAGTCCATTTCGTTTCACATAAGAGGGGTTAGAATAAGCATAAGAGTAAGCAGAGAAACTCTTAGAGGACTTATGGACATAATAATTTGAAGAATAATGCACATATCCATAATCCTTAGATCTTCCCTGCGAAACAGACGGGTTAGTACGATGATGTTCATATGAGGACTTTGATCCTTTTGAGGGATATGATCCATGTGAGGAGTTTGGTCCGTATGAGGACTTGGATCCATATGAAGAATTTGGTCCATATGAAGAATTTGATCTGGGGTTCCTATTCTTCACAGGTGGCGTCATGATGACATTCACCTAAAGATTTTCAAGGCATCTTTTGGGAACCCAGATTTTCTTCATAGGGGGACTGTTCCTGCAGTTAGTGCCAACATATCTAGCAAATACTTCACCATTCTGATTTTTGAATAGTTTGTAGTTGGAGTCAAATGACTCATCATCAGAACGAGGAGATTCACATGTAAATCCAGATAAGTTAGATGGATCAACTAGAGGTCCCTTTGCAGCAACCCATGTAGTTTTGGGGTACTGCTCAGGCTTCCAATATGTACCATCAGCATTGAGTTTCCTCTCAAAGGCAATACCCTCTTTCCTAAGGTTCCTGTTGAGGATCTGCTTTTTAAGCACATCACAAAGAGCCTGATGCCCTTTGAGGCTTTTGTACATGCCTGTCGTGTACAATTCTTTCAGCCCTGCATAGTCAGTGATACTAGCAATGTCCTCAGATGAGGAATTAGTAATAGCAGAGGCATGTGAAGAATTTGAAACATCAGCAGCATTTGAACATTCAGGTGAAGAATTAGCAGATTCACGTTCAATGCATTTCAAACATGGAGGAAAAAATTCTTCCTGAGAAGCGCTGATTTGTTGAGCAAGTAATGAATCATGCTCCTTCTGAAGATCTTCATAACTCACCCTTAACTTCTCAAGGTCTTGGTTTCTTTGAAGAAATTCATAAGAAAGCTTCTCATGATCCGATAAGAGAGTGCTATGATGATTTTGAAGATTGTCAAGCTTGGAATGAAGTCTCTGAAGATTTTCAGTCAAAGTTTCAGTGCGATCCATTTTTTCACCCAACATATCATCACTTTTGTCTAGCATGTTTTGAACCTTTTCTAAAGCCCTTTGTTGTTTTATAGCAATCTTAGCAAGTTTAGAATAGCTGGGCTAAAGGTTTTCAGCAGATTCATTCTCACTTGATTCAGAGGAGGTATATTTGAGTACCTTGGCACCCTTTGCCATGAAGCAATAGGTGGGAACATAGTCATCATCGCCTTCATCAGCCTTGTTGGTGAGGTCATTTTCTTCAGTGTTGAAGATAGACTTGCTGACGAATGCAGTAGCGAGAGCTATGCTCACCACTCCGGATTCGGACTCCTCAGATGTCTCCTCTTCCTCATTTTCTTCAGATTCAGCCTCAGAGTCCATTTCCTTGCCAATGAATGCCCTAGCCTTCTTGGAGCTGCTCTTCTTGTGATATGAAGACTTTGAGGATTTTGATGATGAAGATTTTGTGGATTTCTTATTTTTCTTCGCATCATCAGAACTGTAATCCTTGTATTTCTTCTTCTTTGATTCCTTTTCCCACTGAGGACAATCTTGAATGAAATGTCCAGGTTTCTTGCACTTGTGACAGAGCCTCCTCCTGTAGTCACTGGGTGAGGAATCATTGCTCCTTGAGGGTCTTCCAAGGCGACCACGTCTTGAGAACTTTTGGAACTTCTTCACAAGCAGAGCCAGATCATGGCTTAGTTCTTCAGGATCACCAAGGCTGCTACCAGAGTCTTCATCTTCGGACTCAGATACTGCCTTGGCCTTCAGTGCACGTGTTCTGCCATAGCTTGAACCATAGAGATCTCTCTTTTCAGCAAGTTGGAACTCATGAGTATTTAGCCTTTCGAGAATATTAGCGGGATCAAGTGACCTGTAATCAGCACGTTCTTGTATCATCAATGCCAGAGTGTCAAATGAGGAATCAAGCGATCTTAGCAATTTCTTCACCACCTCATGGTCGGTGATGTCAGTGGCACCAAGTGCTTGAAGCTCATTTGAGATGTTAGTGAGGCGATCGAAGGTTTGTTGAACATTTTCATTATCGAGTCTTTTGAAGCGGTTGAAGAGATTGCGAAGAACATCAACTCGAGAGTCACGCTGAGTTGAGACTCCTTCATTCACTTTGGACAACCTGTCCCAGATAAGCTTCGCTGTCTCCAAAGCACACACTCTGCCATACTGTCCTTTTCTTAGATGGCCACATATGATATTCTTTTCTTGCGAGTTGAGTTGCTTGAATCTCTTCACATCAGCAGCATTCAGAGAAGGTGTGACTGAGGGAACACCATTTTCCACAATATACCAGAGATCGTTATCAATTGCTTCAAGATGCATTCACATCTAATTCTTCCAGTAGGGGTAGTCCGTCCCATCGAAGGTAGGACACCCAGCAGAGACCTTGATCATACCTGCGGTCGACATAACTAAAACTCCAGGCGGTTAAACCAAAATCACACAGAATAAGGGAGTAACTTGGCTCTGATACCAATTGAAAGTGCGTTATATCGACTAGACGGGGGTGAATAGGCGATTTTTATGAAATTCTTCACTAAGGAATTTGCTGGTGAGGAAATTCCTTAACGAAGAACTACTAGCAGCGGAATAAGTACTCAAGAGTAAACATAACAGAATACAAGCATAGTCATCATGATGAAATGAAGACAGGCACAGAGTACAGGAAACGTAAGCACAGGATAACACAGGATGAAGACAAACAGACTGAAGATATTGAACTGAGGAAATTGAGAAAGTCTTCAGTCAAAGTCTTCAAACACATATATGAACAAGTACACAACTCAATTATGAGGAAATGAAAGAGTTGAGGAAATGGAACCAGTAAGCTTGGTGAAGACAATGATTTGGTAGACCAGTTCCAACTGCTGTCTCAGTTGTATGTCTGGTTGGACCGGCTGAGTATTTAAACTCGAGGACACACAGTCCCGGACACCCAGTCCTGAACACGCAGCTCAGGACACCCAGTCCTCACCGTATTCTCCTTGAACTAAGGTCACACAGACCTCGTCCAATCACTCGTGGTAAGTCTTCAGGTGACTTCCGAACCTTCACAAACTTGGTCACTCGGCGATCCACAATTCCTCTTGGATGCTCTAGACCATGACGCCTAACCATCTGGAAGAAGCACAGTCTTCAAAGGTAACAACTGTCGGATCCACGCAGGATCAATCTCTTCAGTGATGCTCAATCACTTGGGGTTTGTAGGTGTTTGGGTTTGGGGTTTTTCCTCACTTGATGATTTTCGCTCAAAGTCCTCGGAGGATGGGTTGCTCTCAAATGACATGTGTCAGTTTCTCTCGGAGCAGCCAACCAGCTAGTGGTTGTAGGGGGCGGCTATTTATAGCCTAGGGAGCAGCCCGACATGATAAGACATAAATGCCCTTCAATGATATGACCGTTAGGTGGATAGATATTTTGGGACAGCTGGCGCATAGCACAACAACGGTCGGAATTTTGAGTAGCAAAATCCTCAGGGCTATCATGTTCCTCAATGTGTATGAAATCCGCACTGGCGAATTCCTAACTCCTTAGTCAGGACAAATTCCTCAGAGACTAGAAGAACTTCGTCTATGTCACTGAAGAAATTGACTGAACTGTATGAGATTTCCAATGGCTTCGCTCGAAGGGATTGGTAGGTGTAGGATTTTGAGTTGAGCATCACATGGAAATTTTTCCTTAGTTCCTCGACCCCCTTTAACAGTACGGTGTTTCCTATGACTCAAGAAAGATAAAATGAAACTACGAAAACAAAAGTCTTCATGCTTCATGTTCCTCAAACGAATACCAAGTCTTCAAGGTCACACCAATTTCTTCACTTTCAAAGTCTTCAGAAAGTCTTCAGTGATCCAAAGTCTTCAGTTGAAGAACTTCATTTTTAGGGGTCGACTTTCTCTCTAAATATCAAACTCCTCATAGACTTATAAACATGTGTACACTCACAAACGCATTGGTCCCTTAACCTATAAGTCTTCAATACACCAAAATCACTAAGGGGCACTAGATGCACTTACAGCAAGGAACTCACGGATCGCCTCACACATGTCGTCCTTTAACAATGCCCAATGCTTTTGGTAGAACATGACCGGAAGCCCGTCCAGCCCCGGGGCCTTCGTGGGTCCCATCTGGAAGAGGGCAACCTCTATTTCCTCATCAGTGAACTGCGCACATAGCTTGTCATTCATTGCATTTGTAACAGCAGCGTCAATGTGTCGTAACACTTTCTCCGTATCCCGTGTGCCTTCTGAAGTGAATAGTTGTGTGTAGAACTGAGCCGCCATCGCCCTCATCCCGTCATCATCCGTGCACTTTGACCAGTCATCTCTGATGAGAACTTTGACCGTATTCTTCCTCTTCCTGTGTGAAGCTTGATTCTGAAAATACTTCATGTTTTGGTCCCCCTCTGTCAACCAGTCAACCCTCGATCTTTGTTTGTAGTAAATCTCCTCTCGCTCATAATGTTTGTATAGCTGGTCCTCGATATCCTTCACCTCATGTCTGTATCCAGATCGCGCAGCCCGCTCTTTGGCCTCCACTAATTGCTCTTTCAGGTGAGAAATCTGTTTTTTGATGGACCCAAAGACCTGGCGGCTCCATCTCTGCATGTCCCTGGACGTGGCTTTAATGCTGCTGCATGCGCCGGCAAGAGCACCAGCCCCGTGATTGGTTGCATGGGAATCGGCCCATGCAGATGCCACCATCGCTTCATATCCCTCGTGCCTTGTCCATGCCGCCTCATAAACAAAAGAGCGCTGCCCTCCCGAGTGCTTCGCATCCAGTGCGGTTTGCACCTTGACAACAATCGCCTGGTGATCCGATTCCTCAGTCATGACATGTAAAGCTTCGACCGCCGGGAAAATCTATGCAAAGTCAGCGTTGCAGGTGGCCCGATCCAATCTCACTCGAACGTTCTCATTGCCATCTCTTTTGTTATCCCATGTGAAAGGATATCCCGAGTAGCCTAAATCAGCTAGCCCGCAGTCAGACAAGCACTCGGCGAAACTCTCCATTTGGTTCAAACACTTCGGGTTACCACCCAACTGTTCTTTCTGGAGAAGAGCCTCATTGTAGTCCCCCACACATAGCCATGAGAGATTATCCTGAGCTCGTAGGTATCGAAGCACATCCCAGGTTTTCTTTCTCTTCTCCACACATGGCTCCCCATAGATTCCAGTGAGTCTAAAGGTGACGCCATCCAGCACAACTTGGGCATCGATGTAGTACTGGCACCACGGCCTCAGCGTTACATCCACATGTTCTCTCAACCATAACGCCAGTCCCCCACTCTTGCCATTGCAGCTCACAGCTACCCCGTGCCTGAATCCTAGACTCCACTTCAATCTCTCCATCGCTCCTGCTGTTTTTTTAGTTTCTGATAAGAACACCACCGCTGGGTTGTATGACCTAACCAGGTCCCGTAATTCGCCCACCGTCGGGTCCAACCCCAACCCCCAACAGTTCCAGGCTAAAATGTTCATTGCTCCCGGCGGCCCTGCGACCTAGCAGGGTCCGCCGATGTACCTTCACATTCGGTTATACGTTCAAAAACTGATGCTGTCTTCTACCTTGTGTCACGGATGAAAGTGTCGTGCCTTCCTGACTGTCCCCTCCCTCCTTCGGTTTCCACACCTACCTTGGTCTCCTCTTCCTAGAGTCAGGGGGCCTAGAAGTTGTCTCCCTCCCCCCATGCTCTGCACTATTCTACCTGGCTTTGCGAACATAATAGCCCCTTCTTCTTTCATTAGGGTAATGCGGTGTATACCCATAGTTCCCCTCTCTTTCTCTGGTAGCATAAGCACCCTCCCACCGACGACGCTCTTCATGTTGTTCCTTCTCAAACTCCCGCTGCCTTTGCTACATCTTCAGCTGTTCCCTGAGGTCTCTTTCTTTCATGCGTTCCAGATCATGCCTCAGGTCCCTCTCCTCTGTCCATTCTCTCCTGTCATGGTCCTTCCTAGGGCTGCTTACTTCTCCCTTTCCATTCCTTTGCTCCACGCCAGTGTAGGAGATATGCCCTAGAGCCAATAATAAATGCTATTACTTATCTCCATGTTCATAATTATGTTTATGTTCCATGCTATAACTGCTATGGTTCTTGAGTCTGCAATAACACGAGGCTCGGAGGAAGACTCATATGCACCTGTGGAATAATAAACGGTAAGAAGTATTCCTAGTCTGGCTCTAAGACTAGCTCAAGTGTTGCATGATGATTCAGCCTTAGAGTCCATTTCCTTGCCAATGAATGCCCTAGCCTTCTTGGAGCTTCTCTTCTTGTGATATGAAGACTTTGAGGATTTTGATGATGAAGATTTTGTGGATTTCTTCTTTTTCTTCGCATCATCCGAACTGTAATCCTTGTATTTCTTCTTCTTTGATTCCTTTTCCCACTGAGGACAATCATGAATGAAATGTCCAGGTTTCTTGCACTTGTGACAGAGCCTCCTCTTGTAGTCACTGGGTGAGGAATCATTGCTCCTTGAGGGTCTTCCAAGGCGACCACATCTTGAGAACTTTTGGAACTTCTTCACAAGCAGAGCCAGATCATGGCTTAGTTCTTCAGGATCACCAAGGCTGCTACCAGAGTCTTCATCTTCGGACTCAGATACTGCCTTGGCCTTCAGTGCACGTGTTCTGCCATAGCTTGAACCATAGAGATCTCTCTTTTCAGCAAGTTGGAACTCATGAGTATTTAGCCTTTCGAGAATATTAGCGGGATCAAGTGACTTGTAATCAGCACGTTCTTGTATCATCAATGCCAGAGTGTCAAATGAGGAATCAAGCGATCTCATCAATTTCTTCACCACCTCATGGTCCGTGATGTCAGTGGCACCAAGTGCTTGAAGCTCATTTGAGATGTCAGTGAGGCGATCGAAGGTTTGTTGAACATTTTCATTATCGAGTCTTTTGAAGCGGTTGAAGAGATTGCGAAGAACATCAACTCGAGAGTCACGCTGAGTTGAGACTCCTTCATTCACTTTGGACAACCTGTTCCAGATAAGCTTCGCTGTCTCCAAAGCAGTCACTCTGCCATATTGTCCTTTGCTTAGATGGCCACATATGATATTCTTTTCTTGAGTTGAGTTGCTTGAATCTCTTCACATCAGCAGCATTCAGAGAAGGTGTGATTGAGGGAACACCATTTTCCACAATATACCAGAGATCGTTATCAATTGCTTCAAGATGCATTCGCATCTAATTCTTCTAGTAGGGGTAGTCCGTCCCATCGAAGGTAGGACACCCAGCAGAGACCTTGATCATACCTGCTGTCAACATAACTAAAACTCCAGGCGGTTAAACCAAAATCACACAGAATAATGGAGTAACTTGGCTCCGTTACCAATTGAAAGTTCGTTATATCGACTAGACGGGGTGAATAGGCGATTTTTATGAAATTCTTCACTGAGGAATTTGCTGGTGAGGAAATTCCTTAACGAAGAACTACTAGCAGCGGAATAAGTACTCAATAGTAAACATAACAGAATACAAGCATAGTCATCATGATGAAATGAAGACACGCACAGAGTACATGAAACGTAAGCACAGGATAACACAGGATGAAGACAAACAGACTGAAGAAATTGAGCTGAGGAAATTGAGAAAGTCTTCAGTCAAAGTCTTCAAACACATATATGAACAAGTACACAACTCAATTATGAGGAAATGAAAGAGTTGAGGAAATGGAACCTGTAAGCTTGGTGAAGACAATGATTTGGTAGACCAGTTCCAACTGCTGTCTCAGTTGTATGTCTGGTTTGAGCGGCTGAGTATTTAAACTCGAGGACACACAGTCCCGGACACCCAGTCCTGAACACGCAGCTCAGGACACCCAATCCTCGTCGTATTCTCCTTGAACTAAGGTCACACAGACCTCGTCCAATCACTCGCGGTAAGTCTTCAGGTGACTTCCGAACCTTCACAAACTTGGTCACTCGGCGATCCACAATTCCCCTTGGATGCTCTAGACCATGACGCCTAACCGTCTGGAAGAAGCACAGTCTTCAAAGGTAACAAGCATCGGATCCACGTAGGATCAATCTCTTCAGTGATGCTCAATCACTTGGGGTTTGTAGGTGTTTGGGTTTGGGGTTTTTCCTCACTTGATGATTTTCGCTCAAAGTCCTCGGAGGATGGGTTGCTCTCAAATGACATGTGTCAGTTTCTCTCGGAGCAGCCAACCAGCTAGTGGTTGTAGGGGGCGGCTATTTATAGCCTAGGGAGCAGCCCGACATGATAAGACATAAATGCCCTTCAATGATATGACCGTTAGGTGGATAGATATTTTGGGACAGCTGGCGCATAGCACAACAACGATCGGAATTTTGAGTAGCAAAATCCTCAGGGCTATCATGTTCCTCAATGTGTATGAAATCCGCACTGGCGAATTCCTAACTCCTCAGTCAGGACAAATTCCTCAGAGACTAGAAGAACTTCGTCTCTGTCACTGAAGAAATTGACTGAACTGTATGAGATTTCCAATGGCTTCACTCGAAGGGATTGGTAGGTGTAGGATTTTGAGTTGAGCATCACATGGAAATTTTTCCTTAGTATTTCCTCGACCCCCTTTAACAGTACGGTGTTTCCTATGACTCAAGAAAGAGAAAATGAAACTACGAAAACAAAAGTCTTCATGCTTCATGTTCCTCAAACGAATACCAAGTCTTCAAGGTCACACCAATTTCTTCACTTTCAAAGTCTTCAGAAAGTCTTCAGTGATCCAAAGTCTTCAGTCGAAGAACTTCATTTTTAGGGGTCGACTTTCTCTCTAAATATCAAACTCCTCATAGACTTATAGACATGTGTACACTCACAAACGCATTAGTCCCTTAACCTATAAGTCTTCAATACACCAACATCACTAAGGGGCACTAGATGCACTTACAGCAAGGAACTCACGGATCGCTTCACACATGTCGTCCTTTAACAATGCCCAATGCTTTTGGTAGAACATGACCGGAAGCCCGTCCGGCCCCGGGGCCTTCGTGGGTCCCATCTGGAAGAGGGCAGCCTCTATTTCCTCATCAGTGAACTGCGCACATAGCTTGGCATTCATTGCATTTGTAACAGCAGCGTCAATGTGTCGTAACACTTTCTCCGTATCCCGCGTGCCTTCCGAAGTGAATAGTTGTGTGTAGAACTGAGCCGCCATCGCCCTCATCCCATCATCATCCGTGCACTTGGACCAGTCATCTCTGATGAGAACTTTGACCGTATTCTTCCTCTTCCTGTGTGAAGCTTGATTCTGAAAATACTTCATGTTTTGGTCCCCCTCTGTCAACCAGTCAACCCTCGATCTTTGTTTGTAGTAAATCTCCTCTCGCTCATAAAGTTCGTGTTGCTGGTCCTCAATATCCTTCACCTCCTGTCTGTATCCAGATCACGCAGCCCGCTCTTTGGCCTCCACTAATTGCTCTTTCAGGTGAGAAATCTGTTTTTTGATGGACCCAAAGACCTGGCGGCTCCATCTCTACATGTCCCTGGACGTGGCTTTAATGCTGTTGCATGCGTCGGCAAGAGCACCAGCCCCGTGATTGGTTGCATGGGAATCGGCCCATGCAGATGCCACCATCGCCTCATATCCCTCGTGCCTTGTCCATGCCGCCTCATAAACAAAAGAGCGCTGCCCTCCCGAGTGCTTCGCATCCAGTGCGGTTTGCACCTTGACAACAATCGCCTGGTGATTCGATTCCTCAGTCATGACATGTAAAGCTTCGATCGCCAGGAAAATCTATGCAAAGTCAGTGTTGCAGTTGGCCCGATCCAATCTCACTCGAACGTTCTCATTGCCATCTCTTTTGTTATCCCATGTGAAAGGATATCCCGAGTAGCCTAAATCAGCTAGCCCGCAGTCAGACAAGCACTCGGCGAAACTCTCCATTTGGTTCAAACACCTCGGGTTACCACCCAACTGTTCTTTCTGGAGAAGAGCCTTGTTGTAGTCCCCCACACATAGCCATGAGAGATTATCCTGAGCTCGTAGGTATCGAAGCACATCCCAGGTTTTCTTTCTCTTCTCCACACATGGCTCCCCATAGATTCCAGTGAGTCTAAAGGTGACGCCATCCAGCACAACTTGGGCATCGATGTAGTACTGGCACCACGGCCTCAGCGTTACATCCACATGTTCTCTCAACCATAACGCCAGTCCCCCACTCTTGCCATTGCAGCTCACAGCTACCCCGTGCCTGAATCCTAGACTCCACTTCAATCTCTCCATCGCTCATGTTGTTTTTTTAGTTTCTGATAAGAACACCACCGCTGGGTTGTATGACCTAACCAGGTCCCGTAATTCGCCCACCGTCGGGTCCAACCCCAACCCCCAACAGTTCCAGGCTAAAATGTTCATTGCTCCCGGCGGCCCTGCGACCTAGCAGGGTCTGCTGATGTACCTTCACATTCAGTTATACGTTCAAAAACTGATGTTGTCTTCTACCTTGTGTCACGGATGAAAGTGTCATGCCCTTCCTGACTGTCCCCTCCCTCCTTCGGTTTCCACACCTACCTTGGTCTCCTCTTCCTAGAGTCAGGGGGGCATGGAAGTTGTCTCCCTCCCCCCATGCTCTGCACTATTCTACCTGGCTTTGCGAACATAATAGCCCCTTCTTCTTTCATTAGGGTAATGCAGTGTATACCCATAGTTCCCCTCTCTTTCTCTGGTAGCATAAGCACCCTCCCACCGACGACGCTCTTCATGTTGTTCCTTCTCAAACTCCCGCTGCCTTTGCTGCATCTTCAGCTGTCCCTTGAGGTCTCTTTCTTTCTTGCGTTCCAGATCATGTCTCAGGTCCCTCTCCTCTGTCCATTCTCTCCTGTCACGGTCCTTCCTAGGGCTGCTTACTTCTCCTTTTCCATTCCTTTGCTCCACGCCAGTGTAGGAGATATGCCCTAGAGCCAATAATAAATGTTATTACTTATCTCCATGTTCATAATGATGTTTATGTTCCATGCTATAACTGCTATGGTTCTTGAGTCTGCAATAACACAAGGCTCGGAGGAAGACTCATATGCACCTGTGGAATAATAAACGGTAAGAAGTATTCCTAGTCTGGCTCTAAGACTAGCTCAAGTGTTGCATTATGATTCAGACTCAGAGTCCATTTCCTTGCCAATGAATGCCCTAGCTTTCTTGGAGCTGCTCTTCTTGTGATATGAAGACTTTGAGGATTTTGATGATGAAGATTTTGTGGATTTCTTCTTTTTCTTCGCATCATCAGAACTGTAATCTTTGTATTTCTTCTTCTTTGATTCCTTTTCCCACTGAGGACAATCTTGAATGAAATGTCTAGGTTTCTTGCACTTGTGACAGAGCCTCCTCTTGTAGTCACTGGGTGAGGAATCATTGCTCCTTGAGGGTCTTCCAAGGCGACCACGTCTTGAGAACTTTTGGAACTTCTTCACAAGCAGAGCCAGATCATGGCTTAGTTCTTCAGGATCACCAAGGCTGCTACCAGAGTCTTCATCTTCGGACTCAGATACTGCCTTGGCCTTCAGTGCACGTGTTCTGCCATAGCTTGAACCATAGAGATCTCTCTTTTCAGCAAGTTGGAACTCATGAGTATTTAGCCTTTCGAGAATATTAGCGGGATCAAGTGACTTGTAATCAGCACGTTCTTGTATCATCAATGCCAGAGTGTCAAATGAGGAATCAAGCGATCTCAGCAATTTCTTCACCACCTCATGGTCGGTGATGTCAGTGGCACCAAGTGCTTGAAGCTCATTTGAGATGTCAGTGAGGCGATCAAAGGTTTGTTGAACATTTTCATTATCGAGTCTTTTGAAGCAGTTGAAGAGATTGCGAAGAACATCAACTCGAGAGTCACGCTGAGTTGAGACTCCTTCATTCACTTTGGACAACCTGTCCCAGATAAGCTTCGCTATCTCCAAAGAACTCACTCTGCCATACTGTCCTTTGCTTAGATGGCCACATATGATATTCTTTTCTTGAGAGTTGAGTTGCTTGAATCTCTTCACATCAACAGCATTCAGAGAAGGTGTGACTGAGGGAACACCATTTTCCACAATATACCAGAGATCGTTATCAATTGCTTCAAGATGCATTCGCATCTAATTCTTCCAGTAGGGGTAGTCCGTCCCATCAAAGGTAGGACACCCAGCAAAGACCTTGATCATACCTGCGGTCGACATAACTAAAATTCCAGGCGGTTAAACCAAAATCACAAGAATAAGGGAGTAACTTGGCTCCGATACCAATTGAAAGTGCGTTATATCGACTAGACGGGGGTGAATAGGCGATTTTTATGAAATTCTTCACTAAGGAATTTGCTGGTGAGGAAATTCCTTAACGAAGAACTACTAGCAGCGGAATAAGTACTCAACAGTAAACATAACAGAATACAAGCATAGTCATCATGATGAAATGAAGACAGGCACAGAGTACAGGAAACGTAAGCACAGGATAACACAGGATGAAGACAAACAGACTGAAGAAATTGAACCGAGGAAATTGAGAAAGTCTTCAGTAAAAGTCTTCAAACACATATATGAACAAGTACACAACTCAATTATGAGGAAATGAAATATTTGAGGAAATGGAACTAGTAAGATTGGTGAATACAATGATTTGGTAGACCAGTTCCAACTGCTGTCTCAGTTGTATGTCTAGTTGGAGCGGCTGAGTATTTAAACTCGAGGACACACAGTCTCGGACACCCAGTCCTGAACACGCAGCTTAGGACACCCAGTCCTCACCGTATTCTCCTTGAACTAAGGTCACACAGACCTCGTCCAATCACTCGTGGTAAGTCTTCAGGTGACTTCCGAACCTTCACAAATATGGTCACTCGGCGATCCACAATTCCTCTTGGATGCTATAGACCATGACGCCTAACCGTCTGGAAGAAGCACAGTCTTCAAAGGTAACAAGCGTCGGATCCACGTGGGATCAATCTCTTCAGTGATGCTCAATCACTTGGGGTTTGTAGGTGTTTGGGTTTTGGGTTTTTCCTCACTTGATGATTTTCGCTCAAAGTCCTCGGAGGATGGGTTGCTCTCAAATGACAAGTGTCAGTTTCTCTCGGAGCAGCCAACCAGCTAGTGGTTGTAGCGGGCGGCTATTTATAGCCTAGGGAGCAGCCCGACATGATAAGACATAAATGCCCTTCAATGATATGACCGTTAGGTGGATAGATATTTTGGGACAGCTGGCGCACAGCACAACAACGGTCAGAATTTTGAATAGCAAAATCCTCAGGGCTATCATGTTCCTCAATGTGTACGAAATCCGCACTGGCGAATTCCTAACTCCTTAGTCAGGACAAATTCCTCAGAGACTAGAAGAACTTCATCTCTGTCACTGAAGAAATTGACTGAACTGTATGAGAATTCCAATGTCTTCACTCGAAAGGATTGGTAGGTGTAGGATTTTGAGTTGAGCATCACATGGAAATTTTTCCTTAGTATTTCCTCGACCCCCTTTAACAGTACAGTGTTTCCTATGACTCAAGAAAGAGAAAATGAAACTACGAAAACAAAAGTCTTCATGCTTCATGTTCCTCAAACGAATACCAAGTCTTCAAGATCACACCAATTTCTTCACTTTCAAAGTCTTCAGAAAGTCTTCAGTGATCCAAAGTCTTTAGTCGAAGAACTTCATTTTTAGGGGTCGACTTTCTCTCTAAATATCAAACTCCTCATAGACTTATAGAGATGTGTACACTCACAAACGCATTAGTCCCTTAACCTATAAGTCTTCAATACACCAAAATCACTAAGGGGCACTAGATGCACTTACAGCAAGGAACTCACGGATCGCCTCACACATAGATCGTCCTTTAACGTTGCCCAATGCTTTTGGTAGAACATGACCGGAAGCCCGTCCAGCCCTGGGGCCTTCGTGGGTCCCATCTGGAAGAGGGCAGCCTCTATTTCCTCATCAGTGAACTGCGCACATAGCTTGGCATTCATTGCATTTGTAACAGCAGCGTCAATGTGTCATAACACTTTCTCTGTATCCCGCATGCCTTCCGAAGTGAATAGTTGTGTGTAGAACTGAGTGGCCATCGCCCTCATCCCATCATCATCCGTGCACTTGGACCGGTCATGTCTGATGAGAACTTTGACCGTATTCTTCCTCTTCCTGTGTGAAGCTTGATTCTGAAAATACTTCATGTTTGGTCCCCCTCTGTCAACCAGTCAACCCTCGATCTTTGTTTGTAGTAAATCTCCTCTCGCTCATAAAGTTCATGTAGTTGGTCCTTGATATCCTTCACCTCCTGTCTGTATCCAGATCGCGCAGCCCGCTCTTTGGCCTCCACTAATTGCACTTTCAGGTGAGAAATCTGTTTTTTGATGGACCCAAAGACCTGGCGGCTCCATCTCTACATGTCCCTGGACGTGGCTTTAATGCTGCTGCATGCGCCGGCAAGAGCACCAGCCCCGTGATTGGTTGCATGGGAATCGGCCCATGCAGATGCCACCATCGCTTCATATCCCTCGTGCCTTGTCCATGCCGCCTCATAAACAAAAGAGCGCTGCCCTCCCGAGTGCTTCGCATCCAGTGCGGTTTGCACCTTGACAACAATCGCCTGGTGATCCGATTCCTCAGTCATGACATGTAAAGCTTCGACCGCCGGGAAAATCTATGCAAAGTCAGCGTTGCAGGTGGCCCGATCCAATCTCACTCGAACGTTCTCATTGCCATCTCTTTTGTTATCCCATGTGAAAGGATATCCCGAGTAGCCTAAATCAGCTAGCCCGCAGTCAGACAAGCACTCGGCGAAACTCTCCATTTGGTTCAAACACCTCGGGTTACCACCCAACTATTCTTTCTGGAGAAGAGCCTCGTTGTAGTCCGCCACACATAGCCATGGGAGATTATCCTGAGCTCATAGGTATCGAAGCACATCCCGGGTTTTCTTTCTCTTCTCCACACATGGCTCCCCATAGATTCCAGTGAATCTAAAGGTGACGCCATCCAGCACAACTTGGGCATCAATGTAGTACTGGCACCATGGCCTCAGCGTTACATCCACATGTTCTCTCCACCATAACGCCAGTCCCCCACTCTTGCCATTGCAGCTCACATCTACCCCGTGCCTGAATCCTAGACTCCACTTCAATCTCTCCATCGCTCCTGCTGTTTTTTTAGTTTCTGATAAGAACACCACCGCTGGGTTGTATGACCTAACCAGGTCCCGTAATTCGCCCACCGCCGAGTCCAACCCCAACCCCCGATAGTTCCAGGCTAAAATGTTCATTGCTCCCGGCGGCCCTGCGACCTAGCAGGGTCCGCCGATGTGCCTTCACACTCGGTTATACGTTCAAAAACTGATGCTGCCTTCTACCTTGTGTCACAGATGAAAGTGTCATGCCCTTCCTGACTGTCCCCTCCCTCCTTCGGTTTCCACACCTGCCTTGGTCTCCTCTTCCTAGAGTCAGGGGGGCCTGGAAGTTGTCTCCCTCCCCCCATGCTCTGCAATATTCTACCTGGCTTTGCGAACATAATAGCCCCTTCTTTCATTAGGGTAAT
Organism: Triticum dicoccoides; assembly: GCF_002162155.2. NCBI lineage: Eukaryota > Viridiplantae > Streptophyta > Magnoliopsida > Poales > Poaceae > Triticum > Triticum dicoccoides. The sequence goes on from NC_041392.1 coordinate 40,864,604, forward strand.
GCGGTGTATACCCATAGTTCCCCTCTCTTTCTCTGGTAGCATAAGCACCCTCCCACCGACGACGCTCTTCATGTTGTTCCTTCTCAAACTCCCGCTGCCTTTCCTGCATCTTCAGCTATTCCCTGAGGTCTCTTTCTTTCTTGCGTTCCAGATCATGTCTCAGGTCCCTCTCTTCTGTCCATTCTCTCCTGTCACGGTCCTTCCTAGGGCGTCTTACTTCTCCTTTTCCATTCCTTTGCTCCACACCAGTGTAGGACATATGCCCTAGAGCCAATAATAAATGCTATTACTTATCTCCATGTTCATAATTATGTTTATGTTCCATGCTATAACTGCTATAGTTCTTGAGTCTGCAATAACACGAGGCTCGGAGGAAGACTCATATGCACGTGTGGAATAATAAACGGTAAGAAGTATTCCTAGTCTGGCTCTAAGACTAGCTCAAGTGTTGCATGATGATTCTGTTTTCCTGGTCATGGGCATGTCTATGCCAGCAACTTTGAGGGCACAATGTTAAGAGAACATTTGTGTTGAATCGACCCGGATTGATGTTATGCTATGAGATTCGTTCGCCACAAGTTAATGGTACATAACACAGAGATTGTTAACGTTTGCATAATTCCTTAGACCATGAGAGTATTGAGCTTCTTCATACTTGATTCATGAACTTTGGGGTTTGTTAAACATCATACGTAAATGGGTGGCTATTACGACGGCTTACGGGTTCATGGAAAAGTGTGTCAAGTAACTTGATAGCTCAAGATTGGGATTTGCTCCTCCGACGATGGAGAGATATTCTTGGGCCCTCTTGGTGTTACGGTATCCATCATTGTCTGGCCAGACACAGTGTGATTTGATCACCGGGATGCCGCAACACAGAAATGAGAAAAGAGAACAAAACTAGTAACTAGGTCACTAGCATAGTGGACAAGTAGTTGATCCACGGGGATGCAAGTAAATATCACCTCGAGTATTTGTAACATATCACAAAGCAACAAGAATAGCACACGACAACTGGAGGTTCACTCGAATATTCATTCGTGTGGGTATAGGGGTCAATATGGGTGTCCACGGCTCCGATGTTGATCATTGATCGGAAGGGGTTCCAGGTCATGTCTATACTTCACCGAACCTATACGGTCACACGCTTAAGGGTCATCTATCTGCTGAGTACTAGACAGGGAGTCTGAGAGAAAGTCACCAGGAAAGTTTCGGAGACAACGGAAGAGTTTCGAAGAGAGAACACCGAAAGAGATTCGGTAAAACCAAAAAGTTGTTTTAGAATATATTATTAGGTCAAAATGGTTTCGGCACTCGCCTGGAAATTCTTAGAGGGCCCCAGAATTGGTCTGGGAACTTTTGGGAATTTTCGGAGAGAAAACTCGAAAATGTTCCGGAGTTGCTGTAACCGCTGTTGTTGCTTTTCACTAATAAAAATCACCACACCGGAAATGTTTCGGATCATGCCCAGAAGAATTTTAGAGGGTGCCGGAAATGTTGTGGGACCTTCCAGAATTTTTCAGAAAAAATGTTTCGCGGAAAACATCTTGTCTCAGCACGAGGGGACAAGATCCCACGAAGCGGGGGTTACATGTTTGGTGGCTTTTTGTCTAGGGAGCACCCATGTTTCTAGGAGACATGTTGGTGGCTTGTTGCCCCCCCCCCATGGGAGGGGGCAAGGTTGTGGCTGGCCAAGGGGGTGCCTCCATGGTGTCCCCTTGGTGCCCCACTTGAGTTACCATTTCACCCTTCATGTGGGACATGTAGCATGGGTGTTTTGGTATTTCCTCCACCACCCCACCCCTTGCGTTGGCCTATAAAAGGAGGATAAGGGGCTGCCATTATCCTCATCCCTTCTCACATACAAGTGCCATGCAATGATCTGGGTTCTCTCTTCCTCCTCGCGAAATAGTTTCGTAGTGCCGAAAGGCTGTCTGGGTTCCGGCAGGAAATAGTTCTGGACGGCGAAGCCCTGCCGGATAGATGACACCGTATGTGTGTAACTCCGTAGAGAGATCGTAGTTTCGGTCTTAGTTCATGAATGCCTCCCGGTGGGCTGTCCGTGTGACCGTCCGAGTTCGAAGGTCCCCCCGAAGGGCTGTCCGAGTGACCGTTCGAGTTTCGTAGGTCCTCCTGAAGGGCTGTCCGCGACACCGTCCGGGGGGATATTCGACCGCCTCTCGGAGGGCTGTCTAAGGAGCAGATGAGGGTATACATCCTCGTGGTTGGGAGATTGTAAATCCTAGCTGCGGGGATCTGCACCGCCGATCATCATCGACTCTACTTCCCGCTATGCTACGAGTCAGTAACGAAAAAGATCAAACCATGTATGCAGTCTCCATAGTGGTCCTGGGCTGGTGCGTAGGTCAGAAATTTTTGTTTTCTGCTGCGTTACCTATAGTGCCATCAACAGCCGTGCTATGCGTAGATGCAGGTTTTGATCTAGAATACATGGAGATGTATGGGTATTGCATAATATAATTGGGTAGTATATGAGATCTATTGCGGAAAATTATTTATGCGGGTGATAGATGAAATCTGTTACCCGACGTTCTTGTTGCTTCCCTAGAATTTGCGTTTGCTCAATCTCGAGACAGCATGGTGGAATTTGAGAAAGTTCTGGCAATCTATGATCCTGATTGCTCATGGAAGTGCTATCAGTTCTTTGGGTTCCGCCGTAGTCAAAAGAAAGATGAAATTCGTAGATGAAAGGGCATTGCAGATATGATCTGCACGGGGTCATGCGTATTACGAAGTTTAGTATGGGGCTCAAGATTTAATTATCTCGTGTTTCATACACCCCGAGATGTTAATCTAGCAACTTGAATAATCATACTTGATGATAAAACGTTGGTAGCTGCGGTTTAAGTCAAAACCTTAGAAGCCACGTAGAATAAATTTTTGCATAAACTGATTAGAGGCGTCTAACTTGGTTTTGTAGGATGTGCATGTGATGTGGTATAGCAATGCTCATATTCGATTTGATTATGTATGAGATGACTATATGATGTAATTAACATGACCTGCGTGTCATGATTCGGCATGATGGTTGGAGCCATATGATTGTCACTTTAATGACCTGCGTGTCAACAATATTATTTTATTAGCTATAGAGATAGCAATATTATCTGGTGCATCAACAAGGTGGTAGCAATCTTCGTGAAGGTGAACACTGACGCGAATGCCGAAGACGAAGAAATGAAATACTTCTCCGTCAGAAAGTGCTATACCATATCATGCCATTATGAATTGCCTGAGATGTTTATCCCTTATGATGCACCCTTCTTGATTGCGCTGTAGTCGCTTTTTATTAGGGTGATCTCTCACTAAAATATCAAGTAGTTAGTGTTCTCCCAAGTGTAGCACCGTCACGGCGCCTATCTTTTCGGGGTGCGCCATGGATGCATGGGTACAAACGATTAGAGAAGTGTGAGGCGGGTGAGGTTAGACCTCACAGCAAGATCACTTGGTTGTCTTGACGTTCATGGCAAGATCGTCCTGAGCTCGGAACACACTCATCGAAAGATGAGCAAGAGTCACATAGAGATGTGATCGGCAAGTTGGCCTACCGATTAAAATTCCCGTTATGAGATGATGATTCTATGGTGATGAATTGAAGTCTGGATCTTGTATCACTCAAAATTAATTATGATAGATATTGATTTGAGTGGGAGCGCACTGTTGAATTAACATGTTTAATTCTCAGTGCAATTAATTATGAACATTGTCTAAGTGTTTCTTGCAAAATAGTTGTAGAATAATGGCTCGCGTTTCCACCTTCCCCGTTAAAATTGAATAGCTGTTAAATATCTGGTTAAAACTTTACGATTGCTAACGTAATGTGAGGATTGTCCTCAAAAGTGCCGAGAAGGACTTTGTCCTATCGCATGCTTTCCGTATCCTCCCGCTAATGCTATGGATCATGTGACTCTCGTCCTTCGATCCAAAAGCTAGAATTCTGTTATGGTCAAGTGGAATATGTTTGCTTCCATGAAGCCCAAACTTCGAAAGTTGGGATAGTTATATGATATTCATGGAACTGAAAATTATTTTCAGATACAAACAAAGCAATGTTTGTTTGCAAGTATTAGTAAAAGTGTTTACTATGCATTTGACTGTTGGGAAAGGGATCCAGAAGAACGCCTGTCATATAATGAAAGGTGAATAAAACAACAACTTAAAGAGAAAGGAAGTGTCCAAAGGGTGTTAGTATGACTTACACGCCTAGGAAGTCCGGGGCTAACGCCACTCTTAAGTTGGGTGCTTCTTTTCCGAGTAGGAGAAATACTAAAAGTTAAACTGTTAGAAGTATAAAGGCAGAAAGAAAGATGACTGGAATATCCAGCTCATGTATGAATGTCATACAAGTTTTTGATGTATAGTAGGCTGGTCAAAGTTATAGTTCTTGGGAATTATGGTTAAACATGTTAATCACTAATTCTTGGGTATTGTGAGTTAATCACAAAGATGCCCGCTCGATTGCACTCTGTTGTGAATCAATGTAAGAGCTACTATGGCCTAAAAAGACTAGCCAGAAATGAGGTTAAGGTATACACAGGGAACATAGTAAATGTTACTATACCTTCCATCGGTGTATTGCTGTCTCTATTTATTTTCATAATTCATTTAGAGTTTTACAAACTCTAGCCCATTGCATAAGGTATCTTGCAAGAAGGTTGTTCATAAGAGAACTTTTTATGTTCGATGTTATGAATAACACAAGGGCCATACTTTCATTATGAATGAGATGTATGTTATGAATATTTATAATAATACAATACCTCTGGGTTTACTTTCATAATTCATTTTCGAGTTTCATACACTCTAGCGCATTGCACAATGTTTGTTGTAAAAGAGTTGTTGATAAAACCAACAATTGTTGTTAAGTATTATGAATAACATGAAGGGTCATGCTTCCATCCAAGATGTGATGTATGCTATGAATATTGATGGTAATATGATACAACCATAACGCTGACGCTAAATGTCGCGAGACTATGTGAATACCACACATGTGTGGCACTGCATTTGGTCACATTGGAGAAACCCGCATGGAAAAATTCCATTATGATGGATTTTGAAGTCATTTGATTTTGAATCATCTGACGCTTGCAACTTTCCTCCGGAAAGTGAAGTGACTAAAATACCGTTCACAGGCCATAAGGAACAAGCAACAAACTTATTGGTGATCATACATTTTGATGTGTGTAGTTCAATAAATGTTGTTGCAAGTGGTGGATTTGTTTATCTTCAGAAATGACTCAAGTAGATATATGGATATTTACTTGATGAGATGTAAGTCTGGATCTTTTGAAATCATTCGAAAGGTTTTCAAAAATGAAGTAGAAGTTATTGTAACAAGAAAATTATGTTTCTGCAATTTGATTGCACAAAGGAATATTTGAGTTACATGTTTAGCGAATGTCTGATGAGTTGTGAAAGGGGTTTCATAACTTGCACCTCCCGGAACACCACTGCAAGTGGAAAGTACGTGGAGATGTAATCTAACCATTTATGACATGGTAAGGTCAAAGATGACATAAATAAATTTGCCATTATCCCTTTTAAAGTGATGCTTTAGAGACTGCGGCTTTTACACTGAAAAGAGCTACATCGGGTCTGTTGAAATAAAGCCATGGTATGGTATGCCCAACCATGTTATATCATATCTTTTCTTAACATTTGGAATATGGGGCTTGTGTAAAAGGTTACAAACCTAATCCAAATCAGACAAGTGCTACTTTGTAGGTTATACCAAAATGTTGGGTATTCCTCCCTCACTATACCGAGGCAAATAGTTTTGCCGCGAAACGGTGTGCTTTTAAAGAGAATGGTTCTTTCAAAAAGGTGAGTGGGAGAATAGTGCAACTCGATGAGATAAACAGTATCTTCGTCATCAGATCAAAGGAAAGAGACCTTGGAAGTAATTCCAGAGTTTCCTACTGCGACTGATAAGGAAGTTTCTATAATAAAATGTATGAACTTCAGTCGAACTTGCAGCTGAACCACGTAGGCAAGGCTCGTGCAAACCTCTTAGGTGCGCAAACGGGATATTGTTGTTATACAACATTATACCTACGATACACAAGGAAGCGTTGATGGGCCCTGACTCCGGAATTGGCTAAATGCCAATACAACCCGAGTTAGTTTCCATATAAGTGATTCAAGATTAAAACCTTGATACACCTTTCGGAAGACTTAGAGTCTAACGAACATTTATGGAACTTAAAACTGATACGGATAAAAATGTTTTATCCATAAAGCTTGACTTGTTGAAACAACAAGTTCAAGAGTTGACTACAATGAGGTTGTTTTCATCGTAGCGATGCTTAAAGTCGGTTCGGGTTAAACTAGCAATTAATACATATTTCAATCATGAGATATGAAACATGGATGACAATAGGATTTTCATCTGATGGAAATGAAACCAAGGACTTGCATGTGTTAAAGTCCAAGGCATTTTGTCTATCCAGAGGATGCTAGTAAGGGTGCAAACTTCAAAGTTCCAGCGATGGACAGAAGAGAGCAAAATGGAGTTTGAATCTTCGTGCTTTTATGAAATGGTCAAAGGGTTCTGACTTCATCAATGGGTAACGAAGATGCTTGTAATTCAAGAAAGTAAGTGGGAGCGTAATAATATTTCTAAAAACCTTGTGTGATTGACACATTGTTAATTGGAAATAAATTTCTTAACACGAATTAGGACTTCATTTGAAAATAGTTTTTTTTATGAAGTGCTTAGGCTAAATAGCCTCAATATTAGGCATAATGATCTATGGCGATAGATTTACCTAATAGGGCTAAGCAATGAATACATATTGACAAGGTGCTAAAACCTTTTAGCATTTAAAACCGCCAAGGAGTGATTCTTGCCGGAGTCACATGGAAGAGTTTTTTGCAAGACTCGGTGTCCCAAAACACTGATGAGAAAAATACATGATGTAGATTCCACACACTTTTGTGTTTGGATTAATCATGTACTCCATGGTATGTAAAACAACCAGATATGTCTAATACTCCCACGGTGTTGCGAGTATGGATACTAAAGTGATCAAAGTACTGATCATGGGACAACAGTGAAAGATGTCATTGAGTACTAGAGTAAGTACTGATGATATGTTTTCTCGCAAGCGGAGACCATGAAGAGTTCGTTGTAAAATGTTACATCAATACAGTCTTCGTCTTTTCTCCATGCGATTTTCGATTTAAGTTAAGGGTTTTGTGTAATACACAATATGGTGGCACGGTAGTTGGAAATTGTTCCCAACAGGATACTGTGGCGAATTCTATAACAAATGAATAAGTATGTTGACGCTTTAGAAGCGACAAACAAGATGTTGAATCATATAGTTCATTCATGAACTTAGTATGGTTCCAAGATGGCTTTTGTCAATGGGACACTACTGCAGGTAGTTTCTCCATAACTCAGTCTGAGGAATCCAGGTTCGACCTGTAATTCACATACATAAAAGCCAAGTCCGTACAAAATATGAATTTTGTGTAAGCGTGAAAACGCAAGGATATGCAGAGATAGACACGAAACTGAAGTTGTCAGATCCAATGGAAATCAGGCTATACCACATGCGAAGCAATTTTTACACCGGATGTGCATTAGCATTAACTAGATTATTGACTCTAGTGCAAGTGGGAGTCTGTAGGAGACATGCCCTAGAGGCAAAAATAAACGCTATTACTTATCTCCATGTTCATAATTATGTTTATGTTCCATGCTATAACTGCTATGGTTCTCGAGTCTGCAATAACACGAGGCTCGAAGGAAGACTCATATGAACGTGTGGAATAATTAACGGTAAGAAGTATTCCTAGTCTGGCCTCTAAGACTAGCTCAAGTGTTGCATGATGATTCTGTTTTCCTGGTCATGGGCATGTCTATGCCAGCAACTTTGAGGGCACAATGTTAAGAGAACATTTGTGTTGAATCAACTCGGATTGATGTTATGCTATGAGATTCGTTCGTCACAAGTTAATGGTACATAACACAGAGATGGTTAAAGTTTGCATAATTCCTTTGACCACGAGAGTATTGAGTTTCTTCATACTTGCTTCATGAACTTTGGGGTTTGTTAAACTTCATCCATAAATGGGTGACTATTACGGCGGCTTACGGGTTCATGGAAAAGTGTGTCAAGTAACTTGATAGCTCAAGATTGGGATTTGCTCCTCCCAAGATGGAGAGATATTCTCGAGCCCTCTCGGTGTTACGGTATCCATCATCGTCTGGCCAGACACAGTGTGATTTGATCACAGGGATGCCGCAACACGGAAACGCGAAAAGAGAACAAAACCGATAACGAGGTAACTAGCATAGTGGACAAGTCGTTGATCCACGGGGATGCAAGTAAATCTCACCTCGAGTATTTGTAACATATCACGAAGCAACAGGAATAGCACACGGCAACTGGAGGTTCACTCAAATATTCATTCGTGTGGGTATAGGGGTCAATATGGGTGTCCACGACTCCAATGTTGATCATTGATCGGAAGGGGTTCCAGGTCATGTCTATACTTCACCGAACCTATAGGGTCACATGCTTAAGGTTCATCTATCTGCTAAATACTAGATAGGGAGTCTGAGAGAAAGTCACTAGAATAGTTTCGGAGACAACGGAAGAGTTCCGGAGAGAGAACACCGAAAGAGTTTCGGTAAAACCGAAAAGTTGTTTTGGAATATATTATTAGGTCAAAATGGTTTCAGCACTCGCCTAGAAATTCCTAGAGGGCCCCAGAATTGGTCTAGGAACTTTTGGGAATTTTCGGAGAGAAAAACCGAAAATGTTCCGGAGCTGCCGTAACCGCCGTTGTTGCTTTTCGCTGATAAAAATCACCACACCGGAAATGTTTCAGATCATGCCTAGAAGAATTTTAGAGGGTGCCGGAAATGTTCTGGGACCTTTTGGAATTTTTCAGAAAAAATGTTTCGCGGAAAACATCTTGTCTCAGCACGAGGGGACAAGATCCCATGAATCGGGGGTTACATGTTTGGTGGCTTTTTGTCTAGGGAGCACCCATGTTTCTAGGAGACATGTTGGTGGCATGTTGGCCCCCCCATGGGAGGGTGCAAGGTTGTGGCTGGCCAAGGTGGTGCCTCCATGCTGTCCCCTTGGTGCCCCACTTGAGTTACCATTTAACCCTTCATGTGGGACATGTAGCATGGTTGTTTTGGTATTTCCTTCACCACCCCACCCCTTGCCTTGGCCTATAAAAGGAGAAGAAGGGGCTGCCATTCTCCTCATCCCTTCTCACATACAAGTGCCATGTAATGATCTGGCTTCTCTCTCCCTCCCCGTGAAATAGTTTCGTAGAGCCAAAAGGCTATCTGGGTTCTGGCAGGAACTAGTTCTGGACGGTGAAGCCCTGCCGGATAGATGACACCGTATGTGTGCAACTCTGTAGAGAGATTGTAGTTTCGGTCTTAGTTCGTGAGTGCCTCCCGGTGGGCTGTCCATGTGACCGTCTGAGTTTCGAAGGTCCTCCCGAAGGGCTATACGAGTGACCGTTCGAGTTTCGAAGGTCCTCCGGAAGGGCTGTCCGTGACACCGTCCGGGGGGCTATTCGACCGCCTCCCGGAGGGCTGTCTGAGGAGCAGATGAGGGTATACATCCTCGCAGTTGGGAGGTTGTAAATCCTAGCTGCGGGGATCTGCACTGCCGATCGTCATCGACTCTACTTCCCGCTGCGCTACGAGTCGGTAACGAAAAAGATCAAACCATGTATGCAGTCTCCGTAGTGGTCCTGGGCTGGTGCGTAGGTCAAATTTTTTTGTTTTCTGCTGCGTTACCCTACAGCCAGTGCGTGAGCATTCCGGCTTGTCAAACTCGCTATTAAGGTTGTGATTCGTCGGGATGTCCCGGACTCGCTCATACGCCTTGCTTTCCTGCTCTCTCTTGCTGCCCTCCGATTGTGAGCTCATGAAGCTGCTACTATTGTTTGTCTTCCCCTTCGCCTCTACTTTGGAGACAGTGCTCCTAGCTGACGAAGCTCTTAACCAGCCGCCCCATTGTGAAGATTTGTCTACTGGAGGGTCACACCGCCCATCCACATGGTCAAGTCTTCCACACTCGAAACAAAAATGCGGTATTTTTTCATAGTGGAAATCGAACCATGCGCCCACCTTGTCCTCATGCGATGTCTTGAGTTGAAAGCACCGAACCAACGGCTCATAGACTGAAATCCTAGCCCTCACACTCAACTGGTTCCCTCTAGCTAATTCTTCCTTGTCCACATCTACCTTGACAACCTCGCCAAGCCAGTTGCCTAGCACGGGCCCAAAGGCCTCAGTTCTCTTCCCCAGTGGTAAATCATCTACGCTGACCCATACATCCACTTTATCAAACACCATCTCAGAGGGCCGAATATTACTCTCATACTCCTTGAGCACGAGCACGTTGAAATCATACTGCCACGGCCCATTGTTCATCGCATGTCTCCAATCACCTTCACTACCAAAGTGAACCACAAAAACATTGTCGCCCATGTCCCTGACCCTCGCCTCGTGATTTAGCCCCAGGCTCTCTGCATCGCTTTCTCCAACACCATTTTGTTCAGTGGCCTCGGCGAGAAGGCTTTCCCTACCGCTGACCACTTTGCGCCCTTGGGCAAGATCTGATCTGGGTCTTCAAAGACGAAACCTTCTGCCTCTTTATCCAGTAGTACCATCCCTCCCAGCCTAGCTGAGAGGCTTGACGTGGGATCCGGCTTCTTGCTTGCCACCGGGGACTTGGAGGATCCCCTGCTCACCGATTTGCCCGGCGTGTGCAATAGTAGAAAAAGGGCCTGTTGTCCCGGTTCGTAAGGGCCTTTTGTCCCGGTTCCTGAACAGGGACTAAAGGGTCGGTACTAATGCCCTGTCCCTTTAGTGGCGTGCTCACAATCCAGAACCGGGACAGATGGGCCTCCACGTGGCCTGTGCGCGGAGCCCAGGCAGGAGGGCCTTTGGTCCCGGTTGGTGGCACCAACCGGGACCAATAGGCATCCACGCGTTAGCATTTCTGTGGCTGGGGTTTTTGTTTTTTTAAAGGGGGGGGGGGTTGGGGGTTTTGGGGGGTTAATTTAGGTGTTTCATATATTGTGTTAGCTAGCTATAATTAATAGAGAGAAGTGTCCTCTCTTATGTCCGTGCTTGGTCGACGCTACGTACTATACATACGTATAAAGAGGACTAGACACGCTAGCTAGCTAGTAAGCAAACGAAGGAAACAGAAGATCGTCATGAACATATATGCATACAGAGAGAAGTGATATCGACCACCTCTCCTTCTCCGGGAGATTGGTCGAACAATAAGTTCTCGTATATCTATCCGACACTACCGGCTACATATATACAATAATTATCTCTTACAAATATAAACTCCTAACATACGGACTCATGGTCCACATTGTATTCTCCGTCTTCAGCGATCACGTGGTCAAGAAAGAATGCCGCCAATTCCTCTTGAATTGCTCGCATGCGAGATGGTGCTAGGAGTTCATCCCGCTTCTGGAACATCTAATTTGAAGAAGGAGGTCAATACATATATATATATATATATATATATATATATATATATATATATATATATATATGAATGAATGAAACTCAACACAAATGATGGTAATAAAATAAAATTGTGAATGTTGTTATTTACGCACTTCATATTGTTCGTCAGAGTAGCCCCGCTCACAGGTCGTGTGGCGGATGGACTCGCAAACGTAGTATCCACGAAAATCATTCCCTTGTTCCTGCCACAACCACTTTACAAGAAATAGAGGTCAATCAAACTGATAAGCAAAAATGCCAAATGGTATTGATGAAACTAGCACTTGAATCAATAGGAGATGCGCGGAACATGCTACTATAGTACTTACTTTCGGGTGTCTAAATTGCAGCTTCTTCAGGAGTCCCGGAGCTTTTTTGGTGAATTTTTTCCAAACCCTGCCAGACAAAGAAAACAATTACTTGATATATCAGGGAATGAAGAAAGTTGCTGATATGGTAGATAATGATCGATTTAACATACATCTCGAGCATTTGAGTCATGTCCGCATAGTCCTGGGGATCTTTTCGTCTTGAGTCTAAGACAGTTACTAGTCCCTGTTCAAGCTTAATCTCTAGGAGAATATAGTGGAAACTGCACACACATGCATAACTCATCAATTACATTACTATAACCTTGACTAATATATAAGGGAAACCGAATACGCACAAGACAGTAACACTCAGTTGAAGTTGTAAGGAAAGAGTATTATATCTTTGTTTTCATTTATTACCAACGATCGTAGCAAGTTGGCCTCGGTATCTGCGGCATGAAATTTAACCTGAGTTGCATCTATGATATTTGTGTTAATGAACCCAATATCACCGATTTGTCTTTTCTTCAATTTGACGATCTTCAATTTGCATAATATAGTGAGGATAATTATAAATACATGCAATGAAAGAGCTGAGCTATATAGAGAGACTTAATGACAGAAGTAGTACTACTTACAGACAGTAGCAGGTGACCGTTGCTTTATCGAGGGCCAATTGATTGAAAAACTGAAAGAAGTCCTCAAATGGAACAGGCGACAGATCAATTCCAACAAGGTCATGCTCCTTTTTAACTCTCACATACAAAGTACTCCTCCCCCCAAGACTCTCTGCGGATTTTCAAGTACCAATCATGCAATCTTCGCATCATCGTTGATAGAGATCTTTCATCTTTGAGAGAGGCTTCTCGTACTCATATCTTTGTATCTGCACCTCCATGAAATCACAATGTACATCGTCGGGCAGGTAATCTCCAAGATTGCTATAACCGGGCACCATCCTCGGATCATTAGCGACGATGTCGCTAGGCACCTTGAGCGGGGGGCACGATTGCTTTGCTTGTTCGCCGAGCTGGGCAATTTGTTTCCCAGCTCATCGTTCTTTCGGCCTTTGATCACTGACAGTACTTCCCGATCGCTCTGCTTCGGCAAACTCCTTTCCAATAATGCGCTCATAGTTTCCTTTCGGCAGAGACTTGGGTGGTTTTGTCAGGGCAGACAGAGTGCGCTTCGCTTTCACCGGACCTACCTTCTCCTCCGGAGGTGGATGTTTCTTTGCTTTCACCCCTTCAAAGAAGTTCCTCACTTCTTCTCACGCGATCTCGGCGTTCTCCTCCGGGGTCCTCTCATATGGTATCTTCTCTGGAGTGTTCAGAGAAGGACCGATCTGTATGTCCTCCCGCCTCTGGCTGTACTGCTAGACACCGGCAAAGCAGACGGAGCGGTTGTCTTCTTTACTTGCTTACGAGGCGGAGGAGAAGGACTACGACGCGCCGGAGCAGCCGGAGCGGTGGCAGGTCTCTTCCGCCCTTGCTGACGAGGCAGAGAAGGTGGAGGCTGGCTGCTCGGGCGCACCGACGCAGGCGGAGAAGGAGGCGGAGTGCTGCCATGCACCGGAGAAGGAGCCGGCCAAGTGCCCTGATCGTCACTCGCCGGAGGAGGAGGCGGAGTGCCCTGACTCGCCGGAGGATGAGGAGGCGGAGGCGTCCAGTTCGGAAGGTTGATGAGCTCCTTCCGCCATAGGCATGGAGTCTTCAGAGCAGAATCCAGCCGAGTCTCCCCTTCACCGGTAGGGTGGTCAAGCTGGAGGTCCTCAAATCCCTCCGTTATTTCATCCACCATCACCCTAGCATATCCTTCTGGAATCGGCTGGCAGTGAAAAGTTGCGCCGGGTTTAGTAGGAATAACAGAGTCAACAGCCGCCTTGACCTTCATATTAATCCATTGCGTCATAAGGTGGCAATTTTGAGATTCTGTGATAGCATCCATGGGATAGCTGGCAGGAGCCGTCAAGACATGCTCTGGCTGAAGCAGCTCGGTGGAAGCCACGCCGCTTCTCCGCTGAGATGGCGGGGTAGCTTTGGAGGAAGCTTCGGCAGTTCGTTTGTTGCGATTTCCTTCTCGTTCCTCTATCGCTTGTACCCTAGCGTGCAGCGCCTGTAGTTGGGTCTGGTCCACTTTCTTCCTCCTCTCGTGGCATTTGTAACCGCCTGCATCCGAAAACCCAGCCTTCCACGGAATGGAGCCTGGCGTGCCTTGTGTCCATCCAGGGTGCTCAGGATTACTGAGGGCCATTGTGAGCTCGTCGTTCTCTCTGTCTGGAACGAACGTCCCTTGCTGCGCTGCTTCGATAGTGCTTAAGCCTCTTGACTGGTATTTACATTTGCTTGTCCGTCCAAATGCACTTCCCTGATACAGGGTCCAAGGTTCCGCCAGCCCCGAAGAACCAAGTCCGGCAACGGTCTGGCCAGTTAATTGTCTTTGGTTCGATCCCTTTATCAACCAAATCATTCTCAATCTTGGCCCAGTTAGGCCGGGCTGCGAGGTAGCCACCTGACCCCATGCGATGGTGATGCTTCTTCTTCGCAGCATTTTGCTTGTTTGTCGCCGACATCTTCTTACTCTTTTCCGATGTCTTGTGGGCCACAAATGCGGGCCAGTGATCTCTGATCTTCTCATATCTGCCCTTGAATTCTGGTGTCTCTTTATTTTCGACAAACTTATTTAGCTCTTTCTTCCACCTCCTGAATAGTTCTGCCATCCTCTTAAGAGCAAAAGACTTTATTAATTGCTCTTTAACTGGCTTCTCCGGATCATCCTCTGGCGGTAGGGTGAAATTTGACTTCAGCTCAGTCCAAAGATCATTTTTCTACATATCATTGACATAAGACACCTCAGGCTCTTCTGTATCCGGCTTTAACCATTGCTGGATGCTGATCAGGATCTTGTCCCTAACCAAAACCCCGCACTGAGCAACAAATGCGCTCTTTGTCCGGAGGGGTTCAATCGGTTGGCCGTCGGGCGCGATTGCTATAATCTCAAACTTTTCATCCGAGCTGAACTTTCTCTTTGGGCCTCATCTCTTTACCGAAGTTGTGCTCGATCTGGAGGGCTAGAAAAAAGAACAAAGACTTAATTAATATGTGTACATACCAAAACAATGAATGCATCAATTAGCTAGTCAGCAGAAGCTTAATTATATATATACCTGGCCGGACTCGGTTCGGTCACCGGAGACGTTATACCGGTCTTCTTCTTGCACCGGCATTGTGTCACCGGAGCCGTCCTCACGGTCTCCTTCTTGCACCGGCATTAGGTCACCGGAGCCATCATAATCATAGCCAGCTGCTTCCAGACCATCGGTGTCGTTGAGAAACAATGGGCAGATGGCATCACTTCCTCGTGCGATTATGTCCCCCAACAACTCTTCTTGTACTTCATCTCGGGCAGTGTCCATAGTTTCTACAAATATTTACAACATGGCAATTATTATTCAAACATGACAGATGGATATATTAGTGGCAAACATAGAACTAATATTAATTAGTGGCCTCGACGCTGCTTCTCTAGAGTTTGGGGTGGCCTCGACGCTGCTTCTCTAGGGTTTGGGGTGGCCTCGACAACGCTTCAAGGATAAAAAAAGAAGAAAAAAAGAGGAGAAGAAAGAATAGAGGAGTTCTACTCCTCTATTCTTTCTTCTCCTCTTATTTTTCTTCTTCTTCCTCTTTTTTTATCAGGAACGAGGGTCGTCGAGGGTCACCGAGCGGTAGAGGAAACCCTAAATAGCAAGTATCGTGGGTGTGAGATACATGTGGCCATCAGTGTCGGACACTACATCCACGTCCCACAAGTGACGTGGGCGTCGAAGCCCGCGTCACTTGTGCGTGGATGTAGTGTCCGACACCGATGGCCACATGTATCTCACATCGATGATACTTGCTATTTAGGGTTTCCTCTACCGCTCGGCGACCCTGACCCTCGAGGACCCTCATTCCCGATAAAAAAAGAGGAAGAAGAAGAAAAAAAGAGAAGAAGAAAGGGTTTCCTCTACCGCTCGGCGACCCTGACCCTCGACGACCCTCGTTCCCGATAAAAAAAAGAGGAAGAAGAAGAAAAAAAAGAGGAGAAGAAATCTTTCTTCTCCTCTTTTTTTTCTTCTTCTTCCTCTTTTTTTTATCGGGAACG
>NC_041392.1:40881431-40882541 GCF_002162155.2 Triticum dicoccoides
GGCGTAGGGGCGCGACGCGGGGCGGCGACGGCGTAGGGGCGCGACGCGGGGCGGCGACTGCGTCAGGGCGGTGCGGGGAGGTGACCGCGACGGCGCATGGTGGTGCGCGGCGACGGAGTCGGGCGGCGCGGGGTGGCGACGGCGTCTGGGCGGCGCGGGACGGCGTCAGAGGCAGGGGCGACAACAGTGACGGCAAGGCGCAGAGGGGAAGCCTGGCGGCGTCGGGCGGGGAAGACGAACTGAATGGAAATTTTCACAAGTGCTAGTTATATAGACGAAGCATTGGTCCCGTTTCGTGGCACCAACCGGGACCAATGCCACCTTTAGTCCCGCTTGGTGCCACCAAGTGAGACCAAAGGCCTCTTTTCAGCAGCCCAAAGAGCGGGAAGCGACGGCCTTTGGTCCGGGTTGGTGGCACCAACCGGGACTAAAGGGGGGCATTGGTCACGGTTTGTGCCACGAACCGTGACCAATGCCCCCTTTAGTCCCGGTTGGTGCATCAACCAGGACCAAAGGCCTGCGCCTGCCAAAGCCGCGGTGCGGTGGGATGTTTAGTCCCACCTCGCTAGCTCAGGAGCGGTCGCACCTGTTTATAAGCGCTGCCCCGCCCTCTCCATCGAACTCCTCAGAACTGCAGGCCTTTGGGCCTAATCTCACACCGCTATGCCTGTGGGCCTGCTGGGCCTTCCGCGGGCCTGAATCCTGGCCCATGGATGGGCTGCTAGTCGTATTCAGGCTGTGGTGGCCTAGTAGGTGGCATTTTTTTTACTATTTGTTTTTTTTCATTTCTACTTAGAACTAAATACTTATAGTTTTTTAGTGATTTTTTTCTTTTAGGTCACAAAAATTATAAACTTTCTGTTAGTGCCATTAGTTTTAAAATTTCAATAGTTTAAATTTGAATTTTTTAAAATTTGTGTGAATCACTAGTTTATGAATAACTTTACTATAAAAATTGATTTTTGAGTCATTATTTTTCCTGCTATTTAATATTACTGTGTCTTATCATTATAATCAATTTGATAATTTTAGTTAGTCATAACAAATATTATAGGCATTTTTTTCTTTTTTGATATTTATTTTTTCATTTCTACTTAGAACAAAATACTT
>NC_041392.1:40882801-40906081 GCF_002162155.2 Triticum dicoccoides
TAAACTTTCTTTTAGTGCCATTAGTTTTCAAATTTGAAAACACCTTTTTAGTTTTTTTGTTTTCTTTGTTGCTTTATTTATTTTATTTTGTTTCTACTTGCAACAAAATACTTATTGTTGCTATTTTTATTTTTTTCAGTTGTTTTGTTTTGTTTTCTGTATTATTTATTTTCTTTTGTTTTTTTCTTTATTTTTTAATTCTTTTTTCTTTTAGGTCAGCAAAATTATAAACTTTCTGTTAGTGCCATTAGTTTTAGAAAAAATATAAACTTTCTGTTAGTGCCATTAGTTTTCAAATTGAATTCTTTGAAATTTGTGTGAGTCACAAGTTTGTGATTAACTTTACTAAAAAAATGAACATAGATGCACCTATAGAGAAAATTTGACCTAAATTCATAGTTTTCAAATGAACTCTGAAAAAGTTGGCATAGCATACTCGTCTCTTAGAAAGTTGGCATGGTATCATCATAATAGTTGAGGGAGAAAGTCTTAACCTTTTCTTCGCTTGTGTCATTTGCTTATTGCGCCGTAACCATGGATAATCTTCATCGTTTATCAGGATACTTGGGTCAGCCTTGACATTGAAGGGAGGAATTTCATGAAACTTTTCATAATCTTCAGACATGTCTGTCTTGCGCTCCACTCCCAGGATATCCCTTTTTCCTGAAAGAACTATGTGGCGCTTTGGCTCATCGTATGATGTATTTGCTTCCTTATCTTTTCTTTTTCTCGGTTTGGTAGACATGTCCTTCACATAGATAACCTGTGCCACATCATTGGCTAGGACGAACGGTTCGTCAGTGTACCCAAGATTTTTCAGATCCACTATTGTCATTCCGTACTGTGGGTCTATCTGTACCCCGTCGCCTGACAGATTGAACCATTTGCACTTAAACAAAGGGACCTTAAAATCATGTCCGTAGTCAAGTTCCCATATGTCCACTATGTAACCATAATATGTGTCCTTTCCGCTCTCGGTTGCTGCATCAAAGCGGACACCGCTGTTTTGGTTGGTGCTCTTTTGATCTTGGGCGATCGTGTAAAATGTATTCCCATTTATCTCGTATCCTTTGTAAGTCAATACAGTCAAAGATGGTCCCCTAGACAACAAGTACAGCTCATCACAAACAGTGTTGTCACCTCTGAGACGTGTTTCCAACCAACTGCTGAAAGTCCTGATGTGTTCACATGTAATCCAGTCGTCGCATTGCTCCGGGTGTTTGGAGCGCAGACTGTTCTTGTGTTCCTCGACATACGGGGTCACCAAGGTAGAGTTCGGTAGAACTGTGTAGTGTGCTTGAGACCAAGAATATCCGTCCCTACATATTATTGAGTCACTTCCAAGAGTGCTTTTTCCAGTCAGTCTCCCCTCATACCGCGATTTAGGGAGACATATCTTCTTAAGGCCAGGAATGAAGTCAACACAAAACCCGATAACATCCTCTGTTTGATGGCCCATGGAGATGCTTCCTTCTGGCCTAGCGCGGTTACGGACATATTTCTTTAGGACTCCCATGAACCTCTCAAAGGGGAACATATTGTGTAGAAATACGGGCCCCGGGATGACAATCTCGTCGACTAGATGAACTAGGACGTGTGTCATGATATTGAAGAAGGATGGTGGGAACACCAGCTCGAAACTGACAAGACATTGCGCCACATCACTCCTTAGCCTTGGTACGATTTCTGGATCGGTCACCTTCTGAGAGATTGCATTGAGGAATGCACATAGCTTTACAATGGCTAATCGAACGTTTTCCGGCAGAAGCCCCCTCAATGCAACCGGAAGCAGTTGCGTCATAATCACGTGGCAGTCATGAGACTTTAGGTTCTGAAACTTTTTCTCTGGCATATTTATTATTCCCTTTATATTCGACGAGAAGCCAGTCGTGACCTTCATACTGAGCAGGCATTCAAAGAAGATTTCTTTCACTTCTTTCGTAAGAGCGTAGCTGGCAGGACCTTTATACTGCTTCGGAGGCATGCGTCTTTTTTGTGCAAACGTTGCAGGTCCTCCCGTGCCTTAGGTGTATCTTTTGTCTTCCCATACATGCCCAAGAAGCCTAGCAGGTTCACGCAAAGGTTCTTCGTCACGTGCATCACGTCGATTGAAGAGCGGACCTCTAGGTCTTTCCAGTAGGGTAGGTCCCAAAATATAGATTTCTTCTTCCACATGGGTGCGTGTCCCTCAGTGTCATTCAGAACAGCTAGTCCGCCGGTACCCTTTCCAAAGATTACGTGTAAATCATTGACCATAGCAAGTACGTGATCACCGGTACGCATGGCGGGCTTCTTCCAGTGATCTGTCTCGCCTTTGAAATGCTTGCCTTTCTTTCGACATTGATGGTTGGTCAGAAGAAATCGACGATGGCCCAGGTACACATTCTTCCTGCATTTGTCCAGGTATATACTTGCAGTGTCATCTAAATACTGCGTGCATGCATGGTATCGTTTGTTTGTCTGTCCTGAAAGGTTACTGAGAGCGGGCCAATCGTTGATGGTCACGAACAGCAACACCTTTAGGTTAAATTCCTCCTGTATGTGCTCATCCCATGTGCGTACACCATTTCCATTCCACAGCTGTAAAAGTTCTTCAACTAATGGCCTTAGGTACACATCAATGTCGTTGCCGGGTTGCTTAGGGCCTTGGATGAGAACTGGCATCATAATGAACGTCCGCTCCATGCACATCCAAGGAGGAAGGTTATACATACATAGAGTCACGGGCCAGGTGGTGTGATTGCTGCTCTGCTCCCCGAAAGGATTAATGCCATCCGCGCTTAAAGCAAACCATACATTCCTTGGGTCCTTTGCAAACTCATCCCAGTACTTTCTCTCGATTTTTCTCCACTGCGACCCGTCAGCGGTCTCAACTTCCCGTCTTTCTTCCGGTCCTCACTGTGCCATCGCATCAACTTGGCATGCTCTTTGTTTCTGAACAAACGTTTCAACCGTGGTATTATAGGAGCATACCACATCACCTTCGCAGGAACCCTCTTCCTGGGGGGCTCGCCGTCAACATCACCAGGGTCATCTCGTCTGATCTTGTACCGCAATGCACCGCATACCGGGCATGCGTTCAGATCCTTGTATGCACCACGGTAGAGGATGCAGTCATTAGGGCATGCATGTATCTTCTCCACCTCCAATCCTAGAGGGCATACGACCTTCTTTGCTGCGTATGTACTGTCGGACAATTCGTTATCCTTTGGAAGCTTCTTCTTCAATATTTTCAGTAGCTTCTCAAATCCTTTGTCAGCCACAGCATTCTCTGCCTTCCATTGCAGCAATTCCAGTACGGTACCGAGCTTTGTGTTGCTATCTTCGCAATTGGGGTACAACCCTTTTTTGTGATCCTCTAACATGCGATCGAACTTCAGCTTCTCCTTTTGACTTTTGCATTGCGTCCTTGCATCGACAATGACCTGGCGGAGATCATCATCATTGGGCACATCGTCTGGTTCCTCTTGATCTTCAGCAGCTTCACCCGTTGTAGCATCATTGGGCACATCGTCTGGTTCCTCTTGATCTTCACCAGCTCCCCCCGTTGCAGCATCACCGTATTCAGGGGGCACATAGTTGTCATCGTACTCTTCTCCTTCGCCGTCTTCCATCATAACCCCTATTTCTCCGTGCCTCGTCCAAACATTATAGTGTGGCATGAAACCCTTGTAAAGCAGGTGGGAGTGAAGGATTTTTCGGTTAGAGTAAGACCTCGTAATCCCACATTCAGTGCATGGACAACACATAAAACCATTTTGCTTGTTTGCCTCAGCCGCATCGAGAAACTCATGCACGCCCGTAATGTACTCGGAGGTGTGTCTGTCACCGTACATCCATTGCCGGTTCATCTGCGTGCATTATATATAATTAAGTGTCCAAATTAATAGAAGTTCATCATCACATTAAAACCAAAGTACATACATAGTTCTCATCTAACAACATATAACTCTCCAGAGCATCTAATTAATTAAACCATACATTGAAACTATGTAAAACATTTCAATGCGAAAACAAATGCGATCATAATCGCAACCAAGGTAACAATTGATCCAACGGCATAATGATACCAAGCCTCGGTATGAATGGCATATTTTCTAATCTTTCTAATCTTCAAGCGCATTGCATCCATCTTGATCTTTTAATCATCGACGACATCCGCAACATGCAACTCCAATATCATCTTCTCCTCCTCAATTTTTTTTATTTTTTCCTTCAACAAATTGTTTTCTTCTTCAACTAAATTTAACCTCTCGACAATAGGGTCGGTTGGAATTTCTGATTCACATACATCCTACATAAATAAAATCTATGTCACGTTGGTCGGCATAATTTTCATAAACAATAAATGAACCAATATTTATAAAGATAATATATATACCACATCCGAATCATAGACAGGACGAGGGCCGACGGGGGCGGATACCAAAACCATCGCACTATATAAGATGCAATAATAAAAGTAAGAAAATAATACAAGTATCTATGTAAACATACAAGTAAGAATATTTTTCCTTTCAGAAAGAAGATAAGAACAAGAGGCTCAACACGGTGGTGCCGGCGATGAGCTCGGCGCGGGTGATCGACGGCGGTGAAGACGGGGACGGGGCGTGACGGACCGCTAAATCTAGACAAATATTGAGGAAAATGGAGCTTGGAGGTCGAGCTTGGAGAGGAGAAAGCTTAAGTAGTGTGGGTCGGGCATTCCATCGAACACCTTGTGTGCATAGGAGGTGAGCTAGAGCACCACCAAGCCCTCTCCCCCTCGGCCAGAAAAAAACAGAGCAGTGTGCTCTGCTCTTACGCGAGGGCTATATATAGGCACCTCATTGGTCCCGGTTGGTGGCATGAACCGGGACTAAAGGGGAGCCTTTGGTCCTGGTTCAAGCCACCAACCGGGACCAATGGTGGTGGGCCAGGCGCGAGGCCCACTGGTCCCGGTTCGTCCCACCAACCGGGACCAAAAGGTTCAGATAAACCGGGACCAATGGCCAACGTGGCCCGGCCGGCCCCCTGGGTTCACGAACCGGGTCCAATGCCCCCATTGGTCTCGGTTCTGGACTGAACCGGGACTAATGGGCTGACCCGGCCTGAACCGTTGCCCCCTTTTCCACTAGTGGTGGTTGCCGCTGCCGGCGTAGCCGTTGCCGCCGTCGCCCCACCCTGCTTCTCCTTCGCCTTCTCCGCCATAGCTCCGCTCCGCGGTGGAGAACGCTTCACCAGTCCATGCCAAGGGAAGCGCCGTCGCCGCCCCGGAGCACGACTGTATTCTCGCCGCCCCGTTGCAGAAACCCTAACCCTAGCGCTGGTAGACGGTCGCCTCGCGATCGCCTTTCCAGTCGCCCCTTAGCGTTTCAGCGCGTGGTGGACCTGCCTTTACAGCTCAGCTGTCTCAACAGCCTTGTCATCTATACCAGCCGTTAGCAAATCATTGCAAGAGAAAAATGAGGGTGCTCGCTTGAGAATATGAGACATCGGGAATTGAGTGCTTAATATTAAGTGAAGATCCTGTACCGCTGCTTGGGCACACTGGCGGACGTGTGCACATTAGCCACGTCCGTTTGCCCGAAAAAGACATTGTTCTTCAACAACCTTGACTAGAACCAGCTCTTTTCCATCCGCTCCAGAAAACACTCTTGTACAACAACAATGGCACGTACATCTTCATGTTCACCAGCATGAGCAAAACTTACTTCTACAACAATCTGACCATGAAGTACCTGCATGACATTGGAGACACATCCGCCTGTATGCCTACTGCTTTCGGTGCTGAACTACTCTCTGCTAGCGAGGGGCGAAGATTTTGCGTCCGTGCTCCTTAGAGAGCATGAGTGACTTAGAAAAGATGGTATGCACTTGTGCTTGTTGGCAAGCGCCTTGTTGCCATTCTCCTTGCCCGATAAAAAAATTCGATGCATATTCTGACGGGAGTGTGGGAAAATCAAAGAGTTACGGACAAAAGCTACGGAGGAGGCGTACGGGATTACATGTTGGGCACGTAATCCTGTACGACAACACGTAATCCCGTATGCCTCCTCCGTAACTAGAACTAGAAAAGTTTACGATGTGTTTGCGTCCGCATCAACACTGGTCTTCAAAAATAAAATAAGTTTCATGAATGAAAGGAATTTTCAGAAATAGTAGAGATCACCATAACTTGCTTAAGTGCTATTTTCCTCCAGAAGAAGCTTGGGAGCAAAATTTAGACTCCTATTCCTTTGATTGAGACCGTTAGACCAACTTGTACTGCTGCTTGGGCATACATGTGGACGTATCCACATTGTCCATCTCTATATGTGCGAGCAAGATGCGGTTCTACAACAACCATGACCAGAACAACCTCTTTCCCATCCCCGCTAGCAAAGTGCAGTCCTTCAACAAACCCCATTAGAACCACTTCTCATCAATGTGCATTCCTACTTCTGCTCATTTTGTCTCGGTGTTGAACTATTTTCTGCTAACTAAGAGATAATTTTTCACCTGTGGTCGAGCAACTTAGCAAAGTTGATCTGCACGTGTGATCTTTTTCGGGAGTTATCCGTGTGTATTATCTCAACATAGTCCGTCCCAAGCCCGGGTAAAGGAGGAGAGTTCTGATAGGCTTGGTGAGCCAACGTAAAAACTCAGCCACTCTTATGGAGATGAAACCCAAAAGATTTTTTGTTGGGGTGTAAATCTCTTAGCGACGCGCCACATCGGAACCCGGTGTGGTGTCAAATGGGCAAGGGACGGGCCATCATTCCCCGGCAGGGACGGAGCCAGGATTTGAACATGGGGGGGGGGGGGCAAAAAGAAATTCCTCTAGTGTAGAGACTCGTAAAAAAATAGAAGAGACAGCCTTGTTAACGAACTAAATCTTCGTCAAAACATATTCTGCTGTGAGCAAGTTGAATTTTTATCAAAAGTTACCATCAGGCAAATGCCAAAGCAATTCACGTGTGAATGAACTAAATCTTTCTACTATTGGATGGGATAAACAATGCAAAAGCTTGTCCGATGGGTACAGCCGTACAGGGATATGTCCCCAATCTTTTACTTTTATACAGTTACTACCATTCGACTTGTGTAGTTCTGAAGGCATCCATTAATCTGATTTAGAAACATAAGCAAGGACAAACCAATGAGTAAGAAATAGACTAACCTAACCCTTTCCTTGGTCGCCGCTTCTCTCCACTGGTTGCGCGGCCGGCCGGCCGCGCGTCCGCGCAAGATGGCCCTCGTTCACGTTAGACGCTATCTCGTCTAAGCAAGGATTGTCCGCTCAAATTGAAACGGCGCTGGTCATGAACTGCCCTAGAGCTCAGAAACGGCGCTGGTCATGGACTCAGATTGAAACGGCGCTGGTCAGGAACTACCCTAGACAGCTAGACCTTGGCGACAGGCATCGGACGATGGAAAATCAAACGATCTGACCGTCTCCCTTCGCGCTGGGCTATTTCCTGCGGGGTGTTAAAAGATGGGCTTTGTGATTTAGTTGGGCTTCAGGTGGTCAGGGGGGGCGATATTAGCTAAATATCCACTTTTTTCTACCGACCTGCTACTCGCTACCGAGTAAAATGAGATCGTTAGGGGGGGTCTAGCCCCCCCTCGCCCCCCCTTGGATTCGTCCCTGTCCCCCGGTGGCGCACCATATCTTGATTTGGATATGATGGGGAGTGAGAAAGGATCGGGTCATCACATCCTTAGTGTGGCGCGCTATATCGACGCCCCGGCGAAGGGTAAGGAAGCTAGCCGAGCCTAGGAGGATCCGCTTAGGTAGTTGGAATGTAGGGTCCATGACAGGTAAGCTTCGGGAGCTAGTTGATACAGCGGGGAGGAGAGATGTTGACATCCTTTGTTTCCAAGAAACCAAATGGAGGGGACAAAAGGTGAAGGAGGTGGAGGATACCGGCTTCAAGGTATGGTACACGGGGACGATTGCAAACAGAAATGAAGTAAGCATCTTGCTCAACAAGTGCCTCAAGTATGGAGTGGTAGACTTGAAGAGACATGGGAACCGGATTATCCTGGTTAGGCTGGTGGTTGGGGACTTAGTTCTCAATGTTATCAGCGCGTATGCCCCACAAGTAGGCCACAATGAGAACACCAAGAGAGAATTCTGAGAAGGCGTGGAGGACATGGTTAGGAGTGTCCGATTGGCGAGAAGCTCTTCATAGGAGGAGACTTCAATGACCACGTGGGTACATCTAACACATCTTTTGAAGGGGTGCATGGGGCTTGGGTTATAACATCAGGAATCAAGGAGAAGATGTCTTAAGCTTTGCTCTAGCCTACGACATGATCATAGCTAACACCCTCTTTCAAAAGAGAGAATCACATCTAGTGACTTTTTGTAGTGGTCAACACTCTAGCCAGATTGATTTCATTATCTCGAGAAGAAAAGACAGGTGTCCGTACCTAGATTGTAAGGTGATACCTAGAGAGTGTTGTTCCTCAACATAAGCTGGTGGTAGCTGACTTCTGTTTCGGATTCTTGTCCAGCGGGATAAGCATGCCAAAGTTGCTAGAACGAAGTGGTGGAAGACCAAGGTGGAGGGAGCTCAGGCAATCAAGGAGAGGGACATTAAGGACGGGCCTTGGGAGGAAGGAGGCGATGCAAACAATATGTGGATGAATGGCGACTTGCATTCGTAAGGTGGCCTCAGATGAGTTTGTAGTGTCAAGGTGAAGTAGAAGAGAAGCTAAAGATACCTAGTGATGGAATGATGATGTCTAGAAGGCTATTAAGGAGAAGAAAGATTGTTTTTAGACACCTCTACCTAGATAGGAGTGCAGACAACATAAAGAAGTACAAGAAGGCAAAGAAGGCCGCAA
This sequence comes from Triticum dicoccoides, assembly GCF_002162155.2. Classification (NCBI taxonomy): domain Eukaryota; kingdom Viridiplantae; phylum Streptophyta; class Magnoliopsida; order Poales; family Poaceae; genus Triticum; species Triticum dicoccoides. The sequence goes on from NC_041392.1 coordinate 40,891,616, forward strand.
AGAGAGCTGTGAGTGAAGTAAGGAGTCGGGCGTATGAGGACCTCTACCAGCGGGTAGAAACGGAGGAAGGCGAAAGGGACATCTATCAGATGGCCAAGATCAGAGTGAGGAAGACGAGGAATGTTGACCAAGTCAAATGCATCAAGGACGGAGCAAACCAGCTGCTGGTGAAGGACGAGGAGATTAAGCATAGATAGCGGGAGTACTTTGACAAGTTGTTCAATGGGGAGAATGATAGCTCTGCTATTGAACTGGGCGACTGATCCTTTGATGATACCAGCAGGCGTTTTGTGCGGCGAATTCAGGAGTCGAAGATCAAGGAGGTATTAGAAATGATGAAAGGAGGCAAGGCGATGGGCCCTGATTGTATCCCCATTGAGATGTGGAAAGGCCTCAGAGACTTAGCTATAGTATGGCTAACTAAGTTTTTCAACCTCATTTTTCAGGCAAACAAGATGCCAGAAGAATGGAAACAGAGTATATTAGTACAAATCTTTAGGAACAAGGGAAATGTTTAGAGTTATACTAATTACCGTGGAATTAAGATGATGAGCCATACAATAAAACTATGGGAGAGAGTCATTGAGCATCACTTAACAAGTATAACAAGCGTGACCAAAAATCAGTTTGGTTTTATGCCTGGGAGGTCAACCATAAAATAAACGTTACTACTAAGTGGATAGTAGTAGTGTGTTTTTAAACACCGTGCTACTACTGTGGTTAGACGGGTCTGCTGTGTGGGCCCTACTTAGTAGTAGCGCGGGTCCCCGTGGCCATGCTCTAGTGTGATTTGTAGTAGTGCGGCCTCCGAACCCGGCCCTATGTACTACTAAATTCCACTTACTAGAAGAACACCCGTGCGTTGCAACGGGGCCACATTAACTTAAAGAGTTCAATACTAATATTCTCATACATATCAAGTTACATTGACGACATTTTTTACCATCAAATCCTCTCTCACACACACTCTCCCTCCCTCTTCCTCACTCTCTCTCCCCCTCTCCCCCCTCTCTCTATCTATAACACACACACACATATCAATCTTATTGGGTACGGGACCATAATCCATCTATTTCACACACACACACGCTAGTGCATAACAATATGGATTATGTGTATTATATTTGCCACCACAACTGAGGGAATTAACTTCATGTAAATCGGCCAGCCACAACTCCAAGAATACGTGGAGGAGGTGGCTCCGGTCGGCGTCGGCGCCGTCCGGCGCGGGCCACGGGCCCACTTCCAAGTGAGTCTGCACGCCAGCCACTCACGTCGGGTCCTTCAAGTGCCGCTTCCACCGCACCAACTCCCAGGGCCACGGCCACGGCCAGGGCCAGGGAAGCCGCCCTTCTTCGCCCCCTTCACCGGCCGCGGCCAATGCGGTGCCGCGGCACCCGGCCTCGCCGTCCTCGTCCTCCGGCACCATCGCGACCCAGTGACGCAGCCCAAGTATCGGTCTCGAGAATCAAGAACGCTCGACAACGGAGAGGGAAGGGAAGATCATATACATGTCATAAGAAAGAGAGTTTGTTTAATGCTCCCTCTATGTATTATTTCCTTTGTTTGGGGATTGATTACCATCCGTGAGTTAAGGCAAGGTTAATGTGATTGAGCGATTTTTCTGAAAATCAAATATTTCCTTTCTAATTAATGTGATTGAGTGATTTAAGGTAAGGTTAATTAATCTAGATTTTATTTTTAGAGATTGTTCGTGATTGACTCTACATTACTAAATAATTTGCGCTAGTATGGAAAGTTCTGATCTGTTCAGATTTCTTTCGTTGTGTAAGAGGGTGACGCGAAAATAAACCAATGAGGTGGAGGGAGGGGACAAAAAACCAGCGAAGGTAGGAGGAGGTACCAAAAAAACCATGGAAGGTGGGACGAAAATAAACCATACGAGGCTACCAACTGCTCCATCTCTATTCCTAATGAAGCAGTTGGTAGTCTCCGCCGGTCATTTTTTGTCCCACCACTTTCGTCCGGTTTTTTTTCGTCGGTTAACCTTCGCCCACCTCCCACCACCCTGTGCAAAACCAAAAAAAAAGCATACGCCACCATCCGTCTCTCGATCCACCCGATGCGGCCGCCCTATCTTCCTCGTCTAGTGAAGCAACGCCGCCCCAATCTCCCCGCTTCGCCGCCGCCGCCCCCCGCCTTCCACTATCACCAGCTCAGCCACCTCCACCCTCCTCTACATCGCCGGAGGAACGGGCACACCTGGCGCGCCGCCTCGAGGCCGCGCTCGAGCAGGTGAGGAGGGAGTCGGTGCGGCAGGGCGCGGCGCTGGACGAGCTCAGGCGGCGGCTCGAGCGGCGGCGGGCGCGCGCGTACGACACCCCCTCCTCTCGATCCAGATGCGACCTCTCTCCCACTCCGCCGCCGCCCCTACTGCTCCGTCGCCGCCCCCTTGATCTGTTTCCTACATCGATTGTCAAGAATGCCCCAGCCGCCATAGCCTCCGCCGCCGATGTCCGGCTGAGACGCGCCAAGGAGATCTCGCGACTCCGCCATGTTGGTGAGTACCCCACTTGACGTCTTGCTCCCGCCCCCCGCGCAGATCCTCTCCGCCGCCAACGAGCGCTATTCACCGGCCAGATTCCATCGGAGAGGAGGAGGTTCACCGGCCAGATCCTGATCCTCCTTCTACCACCGCCGCGTCGCTGCCCCAATGCTCCACACGATGCGCCGCCACCCGTATCCCAGAAATTTTTTGATCCAATCTTCGTCTCGCTGTCTTGTCTCACAGCATGCCGCCTCCCCTTTTCAAGATGGGGAGCTCGAGCGACCTCGAGCAACTACCACCGCCGTCGTCACGTATGGCCCTACGAGCTCGTACAGCGTGTGCCCCGCCCTCCCTCCTCCGCCCCTGTCAGCCACGAAGGCTATGCCCGTCTATGGATTCTCAGTCTCAGGTGAGCTTCCCTCGTTCCATTTGATACCCTGTATTCTTCCTGGTTTGGACAGCGTACAGTTTGATTTGGGCCCCTGCGATTTTTATGCATGAACTTTAGAACAGAAAAATGAATCTTGAGGAATGGGTTTACCTTCATGGAGATAATTCAAGGGTGCAATTTTCTGATCCACTCTTTTCTTGAATGGCAGGGAATGCTCACCTTAGGCCCTGTACGGTGGTCGGTGGGTAGCTTGACGTTGTTGAGGTACGACGGCTGAATCTGAGTACTACTACTTTGCTTGTGCGCTTGCGTGGTGAATTGAATGTATAATTTTTTTTCTCCTGACTACTGTTTTCATTTCCGAATAATGGTTTTAAATGAACCAAATTGCCTCTGTAAGGTAGTTGATATTTATGTAGCTTCAAGCTTTCATTTCTTATGCCTGAGGATAGTAGTTGTTTGTGTAGCTTTAAGGTTTATTTTCTTTTGCTTGATGATAGCAGGGTTGAGTAGATTATTGCCACACCCTGATATGGCCGGTCGTCCTTGAATTTTCAGGCTCTCGAATATTGTTGATCGAGTCAATGGATGTTTCCTAGTTGCTCTTATGGTGAGGATCAGGTACTTCTCTTCGACGATGATGTCGCCAACACAGCAGATGTAGCTTGTGGATCCCACGGCATGACTCAGATGCTGACAATGAACCGGACTACCCGTTGTAATCTGAACACCTAAAGAAGGTTCCTATACTCCTCCATGTTGGTTAACATTTGCTTCAGGTTCACTGTCGTTGAGTTATTTGTGTTATTTTTCAAACAAGCTATTACCAACTTATGTTGCATGTGTGCTACTAAATTTATCTTTGTTAATTAGGATGATGTTCAGGTCAGGGCAGGACTTGAGGGAGGGCGTGGTTGTTGGAGGACGCCGCCGCCGCCATCACGGAACTCTAGGGTCAGGGGGTGGTCTGCGGTCAGCGAGGACCGGCAAGGCCATGTCAATCGTTCCCTACATCACGGATCATCAGAGATATTTACATTCTGTTCGTTTTCTGAATTTTTCTGTTCATTTCTGTATTTCCTGTTCGTTTGTATGCTTCACCTATCCTGAACATCGTTTCTTGCAGCGAGGAGCGGCGCAAGGCCGTGCCCTATATCACCGAACATCACAGGTATTTATGTTCTGTTCATTTTTCTATATTTTTCTGATTGTTTGTATGCTTCACCTGTCCTGAACATCGTTTCTTGCAGCAAGGAGCGGCGCAAGGCCGTGCCCTACATCACCAAACATCACAGGTATTTACGTTCTGTTCATTTTTCTATATTTTTCTGATCGTTTGTATGCTTCACCTATCCTGAATCGTATGTACATAGGTATACAAATACAATGTGAGGGCGCTGGAAGCACACTCATTGAGAGGGACCTCTGCCAGGTACGCAATGTTGTGTGATGAAAGACCGTCTTGCTTGATTGATCCATTGAGTTCGTATGTTTATTAAAAAAAATTGTACATTGCACGTGATCGGGTGTTAATTTTATCTACACCTGTAAAATGTGTGTTGTATTACTCATCATTACCACTATTTATGAACTCTCTATTTGAACTATCAGGAATCATTGAACTATATGGTATGGATTAAGAATTTAAGATGATTGTGTTCGTTTTGATGTTTCTGTGCTAAAGTGCCTGCAGGCAATAGGAAATGATATGTTTTCTCGATTCTTACCATGGTTAAACTTGCGGTGTATTTTCAGATATTGTTATGTAGTCTGCTTTGCACCGCATTTATGGAGCTGGATTATTTACCTGTTTTCGTTAGCTTATGCAAGTTCGTTTGGTGAAGAAGATAGTTTTGTAGTTCGTTTTGTCGATGTGATTCTGTAAACTATGTATTGCACCTCGTATTGGGAACTTTCTCTTAGATTGATCGTTGGTTCTAAACAGGTGGTCCTCGTGCATGAATTGTTTATCGTAGTTGAGGTTGCACATAGAATGCGGAAATAGATCACGGGTACTGTATTCAGGTTTTCTGAATTTTACTGCAGTTGATGGTGCTTTTCCAGTATATTACAATGTTTATGGTTTAATCATAAAGTGTTGAGATACTAGACAGGTGAGAGATACACAATCAGGTTGTGGACTACTCTTAGTCTAAACCTAGGTTTAAATATTGTTCAGAATATAGTGGAATAGTATGCTAGATTGTCAGGTCTGAGGAACCATGATTCTGAATTTACCAAAAGAATTCGATGGCTTAGCTGAAATGGTTCGATCAAACAGAAAGTATACCTTAATGGAGGATCCTGTGTTTTTAAGGAACACTTGTGACCTTTCCTAGCTATATCAGTTAGGGATTGGTTACGAGCATATCTGAAATCATAATAGAAAACTGACAAGATGTGTTGAGGATCTTTTTCCTACTACGCATGAGTAGTCTTTGCTACTAGCACTTTTAGCAGTGGAATGGATTTGGTTGTGAACAGTCTGATCCACCCAAATCTCACTTTGCCTGACCATGCACCTGTGAAGCTTTTGTTCAAGATGGACGAGCGAAGACACGTCCGAATGACCGCCAAATTGTGGCAGAGGACGTGAGTGGCCAGGACCATTGCGAGCCGGGTAGACGCAGGCATGGTGAAGTGTGTTGGCAGAGCAGATATGGGAAGTTGGGCAGGGACCAGCGGAGTGGCAGGCGTTGCAACGGAGTTCGGAGGACGTATCATGGTGGGAGGTGGGGCAACACGGGTCTTCGGTCTGAAGAGTTATTTTATCAACTGTTTTTGGATATAGTTTTCTCAATGGCTCTGTCTGCAAGGGGCATGTTGGAGAGGCTAGGAGCAAGGATTTTGTAGTAAAGATATGGTCTGGGATGGAAACATATTTGGGAGATATGTTGCTGGGAACAAAGAAAATATTTACTTGTCAGTTTCCTGTTATCTCTTTCTCTCCCTGTCTCATTGCACTTACATGTGATTTTAGCTTATGTCCGTGCACAAATTTTATCCAGAAACCAAAGATTAAAATCGCGGGAGAAATATAAGCTATCGTGGATCTGAAACCGCCCCGCGATTTGCACGGCTCAGTAAATAGCGGGAGATCAGGCGATTGCACCATTATTTCCTTAATCGTCGTTGCAAAAATCCCGGCCGCGATTCTCTCTCGCCCGCGATTTTAATCTTTGCCAGAAACCAAAAAGAAGAAAATGTTTAAACTGTTGCTGGCATCTTAGAAGCCGTTGCAAGCTTCGACCATATGGACTAGCTTTTGTCGATTAAAACCATACAGGTAGTTCTTGTAAGATACTTTCATCTATTCTCTAATTTACTTGCAGTATGAATTTTTTCACCACATTGGCTTTTGGAGAAAATGCTTGCTTGAGAATTTAAGAGTTGAATGCTCGAATGACAGATTATGAGATACTGAGAAAGGAAATATTGCCTTTAGTGTGTTCATTTAATGAAGTGATTGGCCTCATTCGCAAATAATAAATAAAAATGAAGTTATTGGCCTCTTTTCTATTTGTTGCCCCATTTTTATATTGACATTGGGCATTTAGATACAACTAAAGGTTTTTTTTTTTAGATTTGTATTGTTCTTATGCAGAAATCAGTCGACGCCATTGCCCAGGTCATGCTCCCAGCCTGCACCAAAAATTCATCCGCCAACGAGTGGGATTGATATGCAGTAGGACGTCCATCTCAAGCATTCTCCGGATATGGCCAAACTACTGTCCAGGCCGCATGGTGGAGAGAGGTAGAGCTATGAAGAAGGTTTTGTGATTTATTTTTTGTTCTTTTTGTGGATTTGGGTGTGCTTGTAGTGGTGTAATCAAAATTAAAGAAGGTCCACTTAATGTGCATAATGTGAACATACAAGGTGAACTCACGACTACTAAACATAATATCTGGCAAGAAATGCAAAGTTTACTCTTTAGATTGAAAGATGATTTGCTTATATCGCATCTTGTCTTTCCTTTGCCACTCCTTGGGTTTGATATCGATCCAATAAACCATGCACAGTTCTCTAATCATACATTTATATAATTGGGCTGTTTGATACAATATGCAATATGTGTGGCATGCCTAAATATTTCCCACTATGCTTTATCTCAGGATACTCAACTTTGGAGGACAGTGCCTCAATGGCGATCAACTGCGGATTCTTATTGAAGGACTGGCGACCATACAAATTTGTTAACAGGTGAATGACCATTACGACTTATTCCCATCCTTCATGTTAAAGAAAAAAAATACAAGTTGATTGGTCTTCACTCATACTTCATTGTGATGGCAAATAATTAGCATCATCTCCTTTTAATGACAGTGAAATGCTTTATACCAAATAAGCATGATATTTATTTATTTTCTCAATAGTTTTTTATGTACCATGCTATTTATGCTATTCAGACTACGTTGGCTCTGTTTCCATTCATAACCTTTTCTCACCTTCCATTATCCCTATGGTTATTCTTTTGTACAAAATCTTATTGTGTCTTCATAGATGAATTCTTAACAGAATTTGCTAATATATGTTCAAACTATCTGCGGTTTGTGACCCAGTTCTAAGAAATGAAGGCAAAATGTATGTTCCTCACGATTTACTACATGTTTCAAAAGAGAAGGTGATTTAGACCTTTTCAACTTGCTAAGTTTATCTTTTTGTGATATCAAATGTTGGGAATGGCTTATTCTATGGTTTTTAGCATGTTTATAGAAAAACACAAATTTTTACTAGACTTCAGCATTCATTATTGACGACTTCTACAAGTCATGCATTTTATTGGTATTAGTTTTCAGGGAATATGGTACCGCATGATGGAGGATGGTAGAAAATCAGATCTAAGTTTGCACCAAATGTGACTTTGCCTTTCTCATATGGAAATGTCTCACGCCGACGCTATATCTAACACTGACATTCAGCGACGTTTTGCACCGTCACCCTCTTGGGAGCGTTGTCATTGAGCTCGGGGGTCGTTGTTCGTGCCTCGGCGAGGTGTTAGGCTTGTTCTAGGCTCATGTTGTATCTTTTGATCTACTTTGTAAGGGGACCTCTCCACAATATTGTATCGTTCGGCCGTGTACTTTGGTTCGTTGCTTAAAGCAGGGCGAAAGCCTGTTCCGAGAGAGGGATAAGTGCCAATCGGCCAGGTTTCTGATCCTGGCGCATGTGCTAAGTACCGAGTGTTGGTGCTTCCCTAAGGGGACGATCAAGGAGCATAACAAAGATGTAGTGACAAAAATATAGCGGCATAGTTTATTAGATCCGATGGCCTGATGGAGAAGGATGAATAGAGGAGAAAAAAATCACATGTATATTAGCGAGGTGAGTGTAGAAAGAAACGTCTTGAAAATAGGAAATGAGGAAGGCAAAAGTTTCCTCTAGATAGAAAAAGAAGACTAATATTGGGGTTCTCTATATAACAATAGTAAAACAATGTGTGGTTACATAATATTTATATTATCCAGTGGCAACATATGTACATTTAATTGCTTTGGTAAGGAGGGTATGCACACCTTTTCCTAAATATTAGTATATTTGTTTATCCGTATTATTGCCCGTAGCAACGCACGGGCATTTTGCTAGTTAGGAGTAGAAATGAAGGGAGAGGAAAAAAACCAGCAAAGATGGGAGGAGGTACTAAAAAAACCATGGAAGGTGAGACGAAAATAAACCGTACGACGCTACTAACTGCTCTATTAGGAGTAGAGGTTACCTTATCCGTCCATCCCCATCCCACCCCTCTCACCACACAACACTGCCATCCTCCTGCCGCACGCCCCCGGCCGTCCCCATAGCGCTACGCGCCGACCACCGTTGTTGTTGCCTGTTGCCCGTCGGTAAGCCTGGTCCCTCCTCCGGTCCTCCCTGCTGCTGCTGCATGCTATCGGCGTTGTCGTCGGTGTTGAAGCTGCTGCTGCTGCCCGTGCATGCGTGTTGTTGCCGAAGCTGCTGCTTCCCGTGCGTGCGTGCAGTGTAAATGGACCGATGGATTGGTTTAGTTCTTGTTGTATTCGGTGCTGAAAATGGAAAAGGAGTTGAGCCCCACGGGTAGGGATCCCAAAGAGCGGCCGATCGTTTGTTGGTTACATGTGGCTCACTTCGGTAAAAAAAAAAAAATGCCGGGCCCGAGATGCGATTCGGTCAGTCGGTCGTTCGTTAGCTAGGTTGTGTTGCATGCATGGGTCCTGTCGACTATTCGATATTTATCAAAGGTCATGAGGAAATGTTTCATGGATGATGAAGTTTGGAACTCATAATTTTTTATGGTATTATTCAATATATGTATTGTTGATTGATGCCTAGGGTTGAGTTTAAGTCTTATGGGGCTCCCTATGTGATATGATGTTCTTGATGAAAGATTCCCGACTGTTGTTGTGCGAGTCATTTCTCCTTCCTCTCCTTGTGCTAGACCTTGGTAGTGCACTAGGGGAAGGAGGAGTAGTGACCATCACCGAAGATCAAAATATCAGCGAGGGAGTGTTCATCATATATACACCAACATTACACTACTACAAGAATGCCTAGCAATGGCGAGCGGAAAAAGCCTAGTAGTGGTGTGCAAGGCTCTCAGGGGCACCCGCCACTGACCTTCTGCCACTGATAATATGTCATCAGTGGCGGGCGGCCACCAGCCAGTGGTAGCCCATCAACAGTGGCGAGCACTCTCCACTGCTCGCCACCGAAATTTTATGCAGCAATGGCGGGTACTTTCCGCTGCCCATCAGAAAATTTGGTGCCCGCCACTGTTATTAATTGATGTTATTGCACCTGGATCAGATCATCAGATTGCATGGGATACCTAAATTCTAGTTTTAACATTGATCCACATATAAACACCACATTACAATATGTCTTATTAATAAAAAGTGGTACTTATAAAGAAAATATAACAATAAACAAGTATATATCGCTCATCACACATAATTAATGGTTTCACGAGTTGTTTAGGAGTGAAAAGAGTGTCGGGCGATGTTCAACACAGAGAGCGTTAGTAAAAGCTACACATGCTGCATGAATTACTAGTGGATGAAACAAACGGGGACGAACGGGGCGCTTGCTCTGGAATCAGAGATTTAGCCTCTTGAAAAACCCATTGAAGTACCTCACCCTGCATGGGTATGGTGGTTGGACTCAGACCCGACCAGATCATTAGCCTCTCATTCGGGATCGCCTCCGTTAGGATGTACACCGCGAGGTCATTGGACCGCCTCTTTGCTATCTTCTCCATTGATGGAAGAGAACATTGGGTCATTGGAACATTTCTGACCCAAGATAACATCGCCTCCCCGAGGTGTCTTGCCCGATACTTGTCCCGCGTCCACATATAGTGTTTCTCCATATCCGCCGCAAATACGCCCTTCCACAATTCTTCTCGCGAACCCATCTGTTATTTTTACCACATAATAACATTCAAAATATATACATATAGAAGAGATCACAAGGTAAATATATATACATATAAAGTAAACATCACAAGGTAACAAGCATTGTGTCATGACATAATGTAATGTTTGACATTTTCGTACAAAGCATATATATCCATCCTTCCACCATAGTTTGATGTTTAATTCTCAACTCTCGTTCTTCTTGACTCTCTGCCTCGGAGTATAACATCCCCTTATCCCTCACTACATGGCGATTGATTTTATTCGTGAGCACCCTGTGAAGGCGCTCACGCTCTGTCCAAAAGTGAGCTAGCTTAACTTCCTTCTCATTCTCTTCGGACCATATCTGTAACATCAAATCACTTCTCATAACTGGTCCCGTGCGCACATAGTCATCCATGAGGACCATGGCATAGTAGCCAGACATGTGCACGGTTTCGTCTTTCGATAGTTGCTGGTAACAGAAGCACAAACAAGTTGTTCTTTCAGTACTCCTCTGCCAGTTCTTCACATGGCGTACACATCTATACAAATGGTCAAAGCCCCTTGCAGTACTCTGATTGAGGCCGTAGTGACAAGGAATGGTGCAACTATCGATGATTTCATCTATGATACACTGGTAATTGGCACCAAGGTCAACACGCATGAGAGGTTCATGGTTGGCCTGGACGTGGAGTATACAACCGACCGACCCGAATCCGGTCCACAGCGGGCTGTTGTGCCTAGTGTACCAGATTGTGAACCAGGAGGATGAATCTATGTGGCTGCAACATTCTTCGATGAGATGTTTGTAACTGTGGACATCACGAGGGATAACACTTTGGTGAACCATTGGAGTTTGACAGTCAGAAACCAACTGGGCATCACGAGGGACATCAATATGTTGAACCACCGACCGAATTCGGTCCACAGCGGGTAATTGTTCCTAGTGTACCAAATTGTGAACCGGAAGGATGAATCTATGTGGCTGCAACAATTATTAGACGATGACAGGATGATGTTTGTAATTGTGGACATCACAAGGGACAACACTATGTTGAACCATTGGGAGTTGACGGTCAGAAACCAACTGGACATCACGAGGGACAACACTATGCTGAACCATTGGGGGTTGTCAGTCAGAAACCAACTGGACATCATGAGGGACAACACTATGCTGAACCATTAGGGGTTGACAATCAGAAGCCAACTGGACCTCCAAGGTTGTATTCTAAATGGTAAGCCTAAAGTGAACAATTTTCGGAATCCCTAAACATCTTTCAAGACCGTGATTTCTTATCAACTAATTCATTTTTTAAATTACAATTTTTAAAAAAAATTGGAACATTTTTTCAGTTTGGGAACGACTTTTGAAAAGTGGAAAGCCTTTGAAAAATCCAGACATTTTTTATTAAAAAATATGAAGGAATTTTAGGAACGGGATAGTTTTCATACATTCTGAACAATTTCTGAAAATGCAAATATGTTTTGGAATTTTTGAATATTTTCCGATTTATAAACCAATTTTGAAAATAGAAACAATAAATTGTCGTTGTTGTTGTTACCGTTGCCATTATTATTGCCACCTCCACCATTGCCGTCATCCCCACTACTGCCTCGTGGGGTGTCATGGGTGGATGTTGCTTCCCGCTTGCGTGTGGGAGCGTTGGCTGCCGGTGGGTTGTCCAAGCACACACCACCATCCTCTTCTGTATAGTCTTCCTCACAATGCTGGGGTAGTATGAAGGCGCACTAGGGACATAGTGTCTGTCTATTTATCCACACAATTATAGCATGAATAATAAATATTTACCATGAACAAAGAAATATGATAATAACAATGTTCATACATGATTTCATAATATCGTCGTGCATGCCTCGGGCCTCTCTCTTCCTCTTCCCACAGTTAAGGATGATGGCATGCTGATCAGAGAAAGGAGTCACCTTGTGCACCATGCTCGCCTCAACAAGCATATTCCACCATCTGTTATCTGCCATAACCTTACTTAGACATGCAGATCGCCCTCTCCTCTTGTTGCCATATGTAAACAGGTAGCCTGAAAATCGCAAGTCAATGAGTTCACATACTTCCAGCATATCTCGGAAAGCAAGCATCTGACTTTCCACGCGGGGTGTTGCGAACAAGTGCTAATGCACCCACATAGGCTTCATTGAAATCACCTAGAACACATCATTTCCTATAAAATATACATGTTCTCTGGCCTTGGCTCGCCGTATACGCAAGTCAATCTCCACATCAATGAACTAGCTAGTTGATGCCGGCTTATCTCCACCACGAGCTATTCATGCCAAATAGTGCTAGTCCCCCACTCAAGCCCTTGTTGTCGACCCCCACAAAACCCGGTCTCGTAGATGATCCACTCTTATTATAATCTGAGTTGACTAATATGCCCCCGTCTAGTTTCTTCAACACGTGAGACACAACACGGCTGCCCTTTCGTGTCATTTCTATCTCCTCTCATCTAAGATCTACCCAGCCGCCAGAGCAGCTGCGCTCGGCCACCTGTTACTCCTCACTGCAGCACCGCATCTCCTCCCCATCCGCAGCCCAAGGCAAGCTTTCTCCCCTTCCAGTTTTTCGCGATTTTGTGTTCTTTCTCTGGTATGGTTTCTAAAGTGTTGAAACCCTAGATGTTGAGTGAGATTGACATGGGGATTTGAGTGGTTTTGGCTGGAATAGGGGTGTGATGGATCTGAAGATTTAACATATTCCCTTGTTCAGTTGCAAAAGTGGGTATCAGCAATAGCGAGGCAAGTGACCATGGCTGCCCATAGCAAAGGAAGCACGGGCTCGCCACATGGTGTGTCCTCCAGGGATCACCTTAATGCGCTAGGCCCACTAATCCAAGCGATTCGAGCGAGACGGGTCCTGGATGCCTACAGCCCTGTGAAGTGTTGTCTGAGATGCAATTAGAAGGCCATATATTTAGTTCATGGACCGAAGACCATCTTGCAATGAGATTATGCAATGAGTAAGTAACTCTCTATTCCCCTTTAAGAAAAATCTATAGCTTGGTTCCCCATTCCATCATCTAAGATTTTAATTTTTTTGATCTGCAAGTCCATAGTCTTAGATCCTCAGCGATCAATTTTAGCAGTGTTCTCCTTCATTTTGAGCCCCTAGTCTTAGATCCCTAGTCAGTGTTCTCTTTCAATTTGTTTGTCGTTGCTAATTGCTATTGAAAACTCGGTTGTTCCTAGCCAACCCTAGGATACAAGCAGTGACACAAGCATCCATATCACAGGACCTGTCAATTACCGATCAACCTGAATGAAATGTTGTAGAGAGCTTGATCGTGCAGTAATATCACCTAATCCCATTTTTTCCCACCCAAGATGCCTGTTACAACGCATAGAAATATTATGAACGATTTCAAGGGCCGACCACTAGTCACAACCTACATCAACACAACACTGCTTGTGTGCCATGTTATCCTTGGTGTTTAACTTGCCCTGATATGTCTCTGTGTAGTCCTTGGGCTGGCTGATGGTTGTCTAGATTACTCTGGACGGTCTATAGATGCAACTGTCCAGTTGTTGACAACATGCTTAAGAGCTCTACATCCTTTGTAATGCCACCGTGCAGTTTGGATCAATAGCAAGGTAGTGTGTCGCTCAAGTATTGTAAAGCCGGCAGTGGTGCTCCCTTTTGTATTGGATGTTTCAAAAACTCTGAATCATATGTTCTGCTTAGAATCTGTTGCAAATGTCAGCTATAAATAGGTATGGTGTTAGCGGGTCACTACTAGGGAAAACCTTATACATAGAACATTAGCAATAATGCTGGATAAAATGTGGCGCTACTGCTACTTAGTAGTAGCGCGTGTCAGCAGAAGGCGCTACTGCTATACACATAGTAGTAGCGCGTCTGTGGTAAAGGGTGCTACTACTAAAATTGCCCCACCATTGCCGCCATGCTAAGTATAGTAGTAGCGCTTTCCTTTGAAACGCGCTACTGCTAGGTAGTTTAGTAGTAGCGCTTTCTCCTAACACGCACTACTACTAAGTAGTTTATCTTCTCCGCCCCGCCCGCCCCTCACTCTCCCCCACTCCCACTCTCCCACGCACCCCGTCGTCCACCGCTGCGGACGTTCAGCCCTCCCCACCGCCGTCGTTCGCTCCTCCTTCCTCGGTATGCAGCGACCCTCCTCCCTCCTCCTCCCTCCTCAGGCCGCGCACT
>NC_041392.1:40906316-40939159 GCF_002162155.2 Triticum dicoccoides
CACTGATATGTTCTTGTATAATGTAGTTTTTTACTGTTTTTAGTAAGTGTTTAATAGAAATAGTTTGTTGAGTAAGTCGTTAATAGAACTAGTTTATTTATAGTAAGTGCTTAATAGAATTAGTTTATTTAGTAAATACTTAATAGAACTAGTTTATTTACTTAGTGCTTAATAGAACTAGTTTAGAGAGAGAGACCTATATTGGCAAATTTAGTTATGTTAGGATTATATATAAGACATTTTGAAATGTTTTTGTTCATATTTTGAACCATTGAAATGCAATGGCCATCAAGTTTGAATGCTCATATGATGTAGATATAAACATGTTGGTCTAGTGTTGCTCAAATAGGATATGTGCTTGCCCAAGTGCCATGTTTGCAGGGAACACCTCCGAGTGGCCTATGTTTTGCCGAAGTGTTGATTAATTTCCGTTCCGGCAAATTTCAGGCGCTTGATATGTTCTTTTTTTAGCAAAAGTCATGCCGGATTTTTTCCATGAATTTTGGCATGACTTGTGCTAGAATATGTAGGAAACATTGAGTGGCCTGGATTTTCTAGAAAGATAATTAAACGACATTTCGAGTTGACTTTAAGTCTGTCGAGGCTTCATACATGATAGTCAAAAAATGAGTGAGGGAGAAAGTATGAACCATATATGAGAGAAGAAGAATCCCGACTGTTGTCGCGGGGGCTGTTTCTCCTTCTTCTCCTTGTGCTAGACCTTTGTTATGCACTAGGGGAAGAAGGAGTAACGACCATCCACTAGTAGAAAAAGGGCCATTTGTCCCGGTTCCCGGTCGGGGAACAGAGACTAAAGGGCCATTACTAATGCCTAGGCCTTTAGTCCCGGTTCTTATACGAACCGGGACAGATGGGCCTCCACATGGCCGGTGCTGCGAGCCCAGGCAGGAGGCCCTTTAGTCCCGGTTGCTGGCATCAACCGAGACCAATAGGCATCCACGCGTCAGCTGTTCAGGGGCTAGGGTTTTTGTTTTTTTTCTGAAGGGGGGATGGATTTGGGGGTTTTGTATGGTTAATTAAGGTGTTTCATATATTGTGTTAGGTAGCTAATTAATTAATAGATATAAGTGTCCTCTCTTATCTCCGTGCTTGGTCGACGCTACGTACTATACATATAGAGAGGCCCTCGACACGCTAGCTAGTAAGAAAATGAAGGAAACCATTAAGTACAGAAGTTCGTCATGCATACCGAGAGAAGTGATCGACCTCTCCTTCTCCGAGAGATTGGTCGAACAACAAGTTTTTGTATTATCTATCCGACGCTACTGGCTACATACATATACAATATGTAAGATCTCTTACAATCCCCTAGCATCTGAAATCAGGTTCCACATGGTATTCTCCGGCTTTATTGATGACGTGGTCAAGAAAGAATCCCGCTAATTCCTCCTGAATTGCTTTCATGCGATCTTCTGGTAGGAGTTGATTCCGCATCTCCCACGTCTAATTTGAATAAGGGGGTTAATACATATATATGAATGAAACTCAACAGAAATGATGGTGTAATAAAATGAAATTGTGAATATTATTTCTTACGCACATCAAATTGTCTTTTAGAGTAGCCCCGCTTATTTCTTACTTACTTTCGGGTATGTATATCGCAGCTCCTTCGGCAGTCCCGGAGCTTCTTCGGTGAACTTTTTCCAAACCCTGCAAGACAAAGAAAGTAATTATTACTTGAGATATCAGGAAATGAACAAAAAGTTGCCGATATGGTGCGATAATGATCGATTGAACTTACTTGTTGAGAATTTTAGTCATGTCCGCATAGGTCTTGGGATCTTTTCGTCTCGAGTCTAAGACGGTTACTAGTCCCCGCTCAAGCTTAATCTCCAAGAGAATATAGTGTAAGGTGCGCACGCATGCATAACTCATCAATTACATTACTATAAAATCGCTCGAGTAATAAGGGAAACCGAATATGCACAAGACAGTAACACTCACTCGAAGTTGTAAGGAAAGAGTATTTTATATTTGTTTTGATTTATTATCAATGATTTGAGCAAGTTGGCCTCGGTATCTTTGGCGCTCTTTTTAACCTGAAATTGATCTATGAGATTTGTGTTAATGAACCCAATATCATACATTTCTGCTTTTCTGCACTCGACGATCTTCAATCAGCATAATATAGTAAGGATAATTATAAATACATGCAATGAAAGAGCTGAGCTATATATAGAGACTTAATGACAGAAGTAGTACTTACAGACAGTAGCAAGTGACCGTTAATTTATCGAGGGCTTTTGATTGAAGAACTGGAAGAACTCCTCAAATGGAAGATACAACAGATCAATTCCAATGAGGTCGTGCTCCTCTTTAACTCTCAGATACAAAGTATCCGTCCCCCAGACTCTCTACAGGTTTTCATGTACCAATCATGGAATCTTTGCATCATCGTTGTTAGAGATTTTTCATCTTTGACGAGAGGCTTCCCGTACTCGTATCTGTGTTCTTCCACCTCCAAGAAATCATAATGTACATTGTCAAGCAGGTAATCTCCAAGATTGCTATAACCGGGCACCATCCCCGGATCATTAGCGACAATGTCGCTACACACATTGAGCGGGGGCCAGGATTAGTTCGCTTGTTCACCGAGCTGGGCAATTTTTTTCCCAGCTGCTCGTCGTTCTTTTAACCTTTGATCATTGACAGTACTTACCGACCGCTCCGCTTCGAGATATACCTTTTCAGTAACGCGCTCATAGTTGGTTTTCAGCGGAGACTTTGGTGGTTTCCTCAGGGCATTGATAGTGCGCTTTGCTTTCACCGGATCTACCTTCTCCTCCGGAAGTGGATGTCTCTTTGCTTTCACCCCTTCAAAGAAGTCCTTCACTTCTTTTTCCACGATCTTCTTGTTTTCTTCCACGGTCCTCTCGTACGGTAACCTCTCTAGAGGCTTGAGAGGTGGACCATATCTGTATTGCCTCCCGCCTCTGGCTGTATTGCTAGACGCCGGAGCAGACGGAGTGGCTGCGGCTGTCTTCTTTCGTGCTTGCTTACGAGGCGGAGGAGAAGGACTACGACGCGCCGGAGCAGCTTGTGGGGCGGCGGGTCTCTTCCGCCCTCGCTAGCGAGGCGGAGAAGGAGGAGGCTGGTGGCTGCTTGCTACCTCTTGAGCACTGCGTTGGATTTCCCCGAAGAGGAAGGGATGATGCAGCAAAGTAGCGTAAGTATTTCCCTCGGTTTTTGAGAACCAAGGTATCAATCCAGTAGGAGGCCACGCTCGAGTCCCTCGTACCTACACAAAAACAATAGCTCAACGCAACCAACGTGCTTAGGGGTTGTCAATCCCTTCACGGTCACTTATGAAAGTGAGATCTGATAGAGATGATAAATAATATTTTTGGTATTTTTGGTATAGAGATGCAAAGTAAAAAGTAAAAGCAAAGTAAAAAAATAAAAATAAAATGATGGAGATTAATATGATGATAAAGAGACCCGGGGGCCATAGGTTTCACTAGTGGCTTCTCTCAAGAGCATAAGTATTCTACGGTGGGTGAACAAATTACTGTTGAGCAATTGACAGAGTTGAGCATAGTTATGAGAATATCTACTACTATTACTCCACTCATCGACTGCTATCCATCATGCATCTAAAGTATTAAGTTAAAAATAGAGTATCGCCTTAAGCAAGATGACATGATGTAGAGGGATAGTTTCATGCAATATGATAAAAACTCCATCTTGTTATCCTCGATGGCAACGATACAATACGTGCCTTGCTGCCCCTTCTGTCACTGGGAAAGGACACCGCAAGATCGAACCCAAAGCTAAGCACTTCTCCCATGGCAAGAACAACCGATCTAGTAGGCCAAACCAAACTGATAATTCGAAGAGACTTGCAAAGATAACCCATCATACATAAAAGAATTCAGAGAAGATTCAAATATTATTCATAGATAGACTGGATCATAAACCCACAATTCATCGGTCTCAACACACACACACCGCAAAAAGAAGATTACATCGAATAGATCTCCATAAGAGAGGGGGAGAACATTGTATTGAGATTCAAAAAGAGAGAAGAAGCCATCTAGCTACTAGCTATGGACCCGTAGATCTGAAGTAAACTACTCACACTTCATGGGAGAGGCTTGGATGATGATGTAGAAGCCCTCCGTGATCGATGCCCCCTCCGACGGAGCTCCAGAACAGGCTCCAAGATGGGATCTTGTGGATACAGAAAGTTGCGGCGGTGGAATTAGGTTTTTGGCTCCTGTTCTGATCGTTTGGGGGTACGTGGATATATATAGGAGGAAGAAGTACGTCGGTGGAGCTTCAAGGGGCCCACGAGGCAGGGGGCGCGCCCTAGGAGGGCGCCCTCCACCCTCGTGACCACCTCGTGGCTTTCTTGACGGAGGGTCCAAGTCTCCTGGGTCTTATCTGATGAGAAAATCACATTCCTGAAGGTTTCATTCCATTTGGACTCCGTTTGATATTCCTTTTCTTCAAAACCCTAAAACAGGCAAAAAACAGCAATTCTGGGCTGGGCCTCCGGTTAATAGGTTAGTCCCAAAAATAATATAAAAGTGGAAAATAAAGCCCAATATAGTCCAAAACAGTAGATAATATAGCATGCAGCAATAAAAAATTATAGATACGTTGGAGACGTATCAAGCATCCCCAAGCTTAATTCTTGCTCGTCCTTGAGTAGGTAAATGATAAAAACAGAATTTTTGATGCGGAGTGCTACTTGGCATATTTTTAATGTAATTCTTCTTAATTGTGGTATGAATATTAAGATCCGAAAGATTCAAGACAAAAGTTCATATTGACATAAAAATGATAATACTTCAAGCATACTAACTAAGCAATTATGTCTTCTCAAAATAACATGGCCAAAGAAAGTTCATCCCTACAAAATCATATAGTTTAGTCTTGTTTCATTTTTGTCACACAAGAATGCTTTCATCATGCACAACCCCGATGACAAGCCAAGCAATTGTTTCATACTTTAGTAATCTCAAACCTATAAACTTTCACGCATATATGAGCGCGAGCCATGGACATAGCACTATGGGTGGAATAGAATATAATGAGGGGGGTTATGTGGAGAAGACAAAAAAAGGAGAAAGTCTCACATGAACGACGCTAATCAATGGGCTATGGAGATGCCCACCGATTGACATTAATGCAAGGAGTAGGGATTGCCATGCAATAGATGCACTAGAGCTATAAATGTATGAAAGCTCAACAAAATAAACTAGTGGGTGTGCATCCAACTTGCTTGCTCACGAAGACCTAGGGCACTTGAGGAGGCCCATTGTTGGAATATACAAGCCTAGTTCTATAATGAAAAATTCCCACTAGTATATGAAAGTGATAACATGAGAGACTCTCTAATATGAAGATCATGGTGCTACTTTGAAGCACAAGTGTGGTAAAAGGATAGTAACATTGTCCCTTCTCTCTTTTTCTATCATTTTTTGGGCCTTTTATGGCCTTTCTCTTTTTTGGGCCTTCTCTTTTTTATGGCCTTTCTTTTTTTTTTATTCCTCACTTGGGACGATGCTCTAATAATGATGATCATCACACTTCTATTTATTTACAACTCAATGATTACAACTCGATACTAGAACAAAGATGACTCTATATGAATGCCTCCGGCGGTGTACCGGGATATGCAATGAACCAAGAGTGACATGTATGAAAGAATTATGAACGGTGGCTTTGCCACAAAAGCTATGTCAACTACATGATCATGCTAAGAAATATGACAATGATGAATGTGTCATGATGAACGGAATGATGGAAAGTTGCATGGCAATATATCTCGGAATGGCTATGGAAATGCCATAATAGGTAGGTATGGTGGATGTTTTGAGGAAGATATAAGTAGGTTTATGTGTGAAAGAACCTATCATATAACGGGGTTTGGATGCCCCGGTGAAGTTTGCGCCAACTCTCAATGTGAGGAAGGGTAATGCACGGTACCGAAGAGGCTAGCAAGGATGGAAGGGTGAGAATGCATATAATCCATGGACTCAACATTAGTCATAAAGAGCTCACATACTTATTGCAAAAATCTACAAGTCATCAAAAACCTTGGCACTACGCGCATGCTCCTAGGGGGATAGATTGGTAGGAAAAGACCATCGCTCGTCCCCGACCGCCACTCATAAGGAAGACAATCAAATAACACCTCATGTTTCGAATTTGTTGCATAATGTTTACCATACGTGCATGCTACGGGACTTGCAAAC
Source organism: Triticum dicoccoides (assembly GCF_002162155.2). Classification (NCBI taxonomy): domain Eukaryota; kingdom Viridiplantae; phylum Streptophyta; class Magnoliopsida; order Poales; family Poaceae; genus Triticum; species Triticum dicoccoides. Next base: position 40,912,541 of record NC_041392.1, read on the forward strand.
TTCAACACAAGTATTTCTCAATTTCACAACTACTCAACTAGCATGACTTTGATATTATTACCTCCATATCTCAAAACAATCATCAAGCATCAAACTTTTCTTAGTATTCAACACACTCATACGAAAGTTTTATTATTAATATTGCATACCAAGCATATTAGGATTTAAAGCAAATTACCGTGCTAATAAGACTCCAAATAATCTAAGTGAAGCATGAGAGATCAATAGTTTCTATAAAACAAATCCACCACCATGCTCTAAAAGATAAAAGTGAAGCACTAGAGCAAAATTATAAAGTTCAAAAGATATAAGTGAAGAACATAGAGTATTCTATCAAATTCTAAATCATGTATGGCTCTCTCAAAAGGTGTGTACAGCAAGGATGATTGTGGTAGACTAACAAGCAAAGACTCAAATCATAAAAGACGCTCCAAGCGAAATACATATCATGTGGTGAATAAAAATATAGCTCCAAGTAAAGTTACCGATAGAAGTAGACGAAAAAGAGGGGATGCCTTCTGGGGCATCCCCAAGCTTAGGCTCTTGCCACTCCTTGTTCAATAATCCATCAAATCTTTACCCAAAACTTGAAAACTTCACAACACAAAACTTAAAGAAGAAAACTCGTGAACTCCGTTAGCGAAAGAAAACAAAAGACCACTTCAAGGTACTGTAATGAACTCATTATTTATTTATATTGGTGTTAAACCTACTCTATTCCAACTTCTCTATGGATTATAAACTATTTTACTAGCCATAGATTCATCAAAATAAGCAAACAACACACGAAAAACAGAATCTGTCAAAAACAGAACAGTCTGTAGTAATCTGTAGCTAGCGCAAGATCTGGAACCCCAAAAATTCTAAAATAAATTGCTGGACGTGAGGAATTTATCTATTAATCATCTGAAAAATAATTAACTAAATAGCACTTTCCAAATAAAAATTACAGAAGTTCTCGTGAGCGCTAAAGTTTCTGTTTTCTACAGCAAGTTCAACAAGACTTTCCCCGAGTCTTCCCAATGGTTCTACTTGGCACAAACACTAATTAAACACAAAAAACACAACCAAAACAGAGGCTAAATAATTTATTTATTACTAAACAGGAGCAAAAGTCAAGCAATAAAAATAAAATGGGTTGCCTCCCAACAAGCGCTATCGTTTAACGCCCCTAGCTAGGCATAACAAGCAAGAATTGATCTAGGTATTGCCATCTTTGGTAGGCAATCCATAAGTGTCTCTCATAATAGATTCATATGGTAATTTTATTTTTCTTTCTAGGGAAGTGTTCCATGCCCTTTTTAATGGAAATTGAAATCTAATAGTCCCTTCCTTCATATCAATAATTGCACCAACCGTTCTAAGGAAGGGTCTACCGAGAATAATAGGGCAAGAAGGATTGCAATCTATATCAAGAACGATAAAATCTACGGGCACATAATTCCTATTTGCAACAATAAGAACATCATTAATTCTTCCCATGGGTTTCTTAATAGTGGAATCCTCAAGATGCAAGTTTAGAGAGCAAATCATCAAAATCACGGAAATCTAGCAAATCACACAAAGTTTTGGGAATAGTAGAGACACTAGCACCCAAATCACACAAAGCATAAAACTAATAATTTTTAATTTTAATTTTAATAGTAGGTTCCCACTCATCATAAAGTTTTCTAGCGATAGAAACTTCCAATTCATGTTTCTCTTCATAAGATTGCATCAAGGCATCAACGATATGTTTAGGAAACGCTTTATTTTGACTATAGGCATGAGGAGATTTTAGCACGGATTGTAACAAGGAAATACAATCAATTAAAGAGCAATTTTCATAGTTAAATTCCTTGAAATCCAATATAGTGGGTTTAGCAACATCTAGGGTTTTAATTTCTTCAATCTCACTTTTATCAAATTTAGCATCAAGATCAATAAATTCTGAATTCTTAGAACGCCTTCTAGGTAAAGGTGGATCATATTCAGTCCCATCATTATCAAGATTCATATTGCAAAACAAAGATTTAATAGGGGACACATCAATAACTTTTATATCTTCATCATTATTTTCATAGGAACTAGAAGAACGCGCTTTTATAAAGGCATCTTCTTAGCACGCATCCTAGCGGTTCTTTCTTTGCACTTGTCAATGGAAATTCTCATGGCTTTGAGAGACTCATTGATATCATGCTTAGGTGGAATAGATCTAAGTTTCAAAGAATCAACATCAAGAGCAATTCTATCAACGTTCCTAGCCAAATCATCAATCTTAAGCAATTTTTCTTCAATCATAGCATTAAAATTCTTTTGCAAAGAAATAAATTCTTTAATATTAGATTCAAAATCAGAGGGTATCTTATTATAATTTCCATAAGAATTGTTGTAGGAATTACCATAATTATTAGAGGGATTAGTAGGATAAGGCCTAGGATTGAAATTTCCTCTATACGCGTTGTTACCAAAATTGTTCCTACCAACAAAATTCACATCCATAGATTCATTATTATTCTCAATCAAAGTAGACAAGGGCATATCATTAGGATCAGAAGATACACTCTTATTAGCAAATAATTTCAAAAGTTCATCCATCTTTCCACTCAAAACATTAATTTCTTCTATCGCATGCACCTTTTTAGTAGATCTTTCATTATGCCATTGAGAATAATTAACCATAATATTATCTAGGAGTTTAGTAGCTTCTCCTAAAGTGATTTCCATAGAAGTGCCTCCCGCAGCCGAATCTAAAAGATTTCTAAAAGCAAAATTCAATCCGGCATAAAAATTTTGTATAATCATCCACGAATTCAAACCATGAGTAGGGTAATTACGTATCATTAATTTCATTCTCTCCCATGCTTGTGCAACATGTTCATGATCAAGTTGTTTAAAATTCATAATATCGTTACTAAGAGAGATGATCTTAGCGGGAGGAAAATACTTAGAGATAAAAACATCTTTGCACTTGTTCCATGAATCAATACTATTTTTAGGCAAAGATGAAAACCAAGCTTTAGCACGATCTCTAAGCGAAAAAGGAAATAGCTTCAATTTAACAATATCATTATCCACATCTTTCTTCTTTTGCATGTCACACAAATCAACGAAGCTATTAAGATGGGTAGCGACATCTTCACTAGGAAGGCCGGAGAACGGATCTTTCATGACTAGATTCAGCAAAGTAGTATTAATTTCACAAGATTCAGCATCGGTAAGAGGAGCAATCGGAGTGCTAAGGAAATCATTATTGTTGGTATTGGTGAAGTCACACAATTTAGTATTATCTTGAGCCATGGCGACAAACAAGCAATCCAACACACAAGCAAACAAAAAGCAAATGGGCAAAAAAGCAAATAGAGAGGGGGGATAGAGAGAGAGGGCGAATAAAACAAAAAGGGTGAAGTGGGGGAGAGGAAAACGAGAGGCAAATGGCAAATAATGTAATGCGGGAGATAGGGATTGTGGTAGGTACTTGGTATGTTGACTTTTGCGCAGACTCCCCGACAATGGCGCCAGAAATTCTTCTTGCTACCACTTGAGCATTGCCTTGGATTTCCCCTAAGAGGAAGGGATGATGCAGCAAAGTAGCGTAAGTATTTCCCTCAATTTTTGAGAACCAAAGTATCAATCCAGTAGGAGGCCACGCTCGAGTCCCTCGTACCTACACAAAAACAATAGCTCAACGCAACCAACGCGCTTAGGGGTTGTCAATCCCTTCATGGTCACTTACAAAAGTGAGATCTGATAGAGATGATAAATAATATTTTTGGTATTTTTGGTATAGAGATGCAAAGTAAAAAGTAAAAGCAAAGTAAAAGTTAAACAATAATAAAGTGATGGAGATTAATATGATGATAAAGAGACCCGGGGGCCATAGGTTTCACTAGCGGCTTCTCTCAAGAGCATAAGTATTCTATGGTGGGTGAACAAATTATTGTTGAGCAATTGACAGAATTGAGCATAGTTATGAGAATATCTAGGTATGATCATGTATATAGGCATCACGTCCGAGACAAGTAGACCAAAACGATTCTGCATCTACTACTATAACTCCACTCATCGACCGCTATCCAGCATGCATCTAGAGTACTAAGTTAAAAACGGAGTAACGCCTTAAGCAAGATGACATGATGTAGAGCGATAGTTTCATGCAATATGATAAAAACTCCATCTTCTTATCCTCGATGACAACGATACAATACGTGCCTTGCTGCCCCTTCTATCACTGGGAAAGAACACCACAAGATCGAACCCAAAGCTAAGCACTTCTCCCATGGCAAGAACAACCAATCTAGTAGGCCAAACCAAACTGATAATTCAAAGAGACTTGCAAAGATAACCAATCATACATAAAAGAATTCAGAGAAGATACAAATATTATTCATAGATAGACTGGATCATAAACCCACAATTCATCGGTCTCAACAAACACACCGCAAAAAGAAGATTACATCGAATAGATCTCCACAAGAGAGAGGGGGAGAACATTGTATTGAGATTCAAAAAGAGAGAAGAAGCCATCTAGCTACTGGCTATGGACCCGTAGGTCTGAAGTAAACTACTCACACTTCATCAGAGAGGCTTGGATGATGATGTAGAAGCCCTTCGTGATCGATGCCCCCTCCGGCGGAGCTCCGAAACAGGCCCAACATGGGATCTCGTGGATACAGAAAGTTGCGGCGGTCGAATTAGGTTTTTGGCTCCTGTTCTGATCGTTTGGGGGTACGTGGATATATATAGGAGGACGAAGTACGTCGGTGGAGCTTCGAGGGGCCCACGAGGTAGGGGCGCACCCTGGGGGGGCGCCCTCCACCCTCGTGACCGCCTCGTGGCTTTCTTGATGGAGGGTCCAAGTCTCCTGGGTCTTATCTAATGAGAAAATCACGTTCCCGAAGGTTTCATTCCGTTTGGACTCCGTTTGATATTCCTTTTCTTCGAAACCCTAAAACAGGCAAAAAACAGCAATTCTGGGCTGGGCCTCCGGTTAATAGGTTAGTGCCAAAAATAATATAAAAGTGGAAAATAAAGCCCAATATAGTCCAAAACAGTAGATAATATAGCATGGAGCAATCAAAAATTATAGATACGTTGGAGACGTATCACTGCTCGGGCGCGCCGGCGCGGGCTGAGAAGGAGACGGAGTGCCGCCACGCACCGGAGAATGAAGCTGAGTGCCTTGATAACTCGCTGGAGGAGGAGGCGGTGGAGGAGGTGGAGTACCCTGACTCGCCGGAGGAGGAGGAGCAGGCGGATGCGTCCAGTTCGGAAGGTTGATGAGCTCCTTCCGCCATAGGCATGGAGTCTTCAGACAAGAACCCAACCGAGTCTCCCCGTCACCCGTAGGGTGGTCAAGCTGGAGGTCCTCAAATCCTTCTGTGATTTCATCCACCATCACCTTAGCATATCCTTCTGGAATCGGCCGGCAGTGAAAAGTTGCGCCAGGTTCAGGAGGTGCAACAGAGCCAACAGCCGCCTTGACTTTCAATTCCATCCACTGTGTCATAAGGAGGCAATGCTGAGACTCCATGATAGCGTCCATGGGGTAGCTAGCAGGAGCCGTGAAGACAGGCTCCTGAAGCAGCTCCGTGGAAGCCATGCTGCTTCTCCGCTGAGATGGCGAGGTAGCTTCGGGTGTAGCTTCGGCAGGTCGCGTGCTGCGAACTGCGTCTCGTTCCTCTAGCGGTTGTACCCTTGCGTGCAGCGCCTATAGTTGGGTCAACTCCTTTTTCTTCTTCATCTCCCGGCGTTTGTAACCGCCTGCGTCTGGAAACCCAGCCTTCCACGAAAGGGAGCCTGGCATGCCTCGTGTCTGTCCGGGGTGCTCAGGATTCCCGAGGGCCTCTATGAGCTCGTTGTTCTCTTTGTCCGGAACGAACGCTCCTTGCTGCGCCTTTTCGATATACTCCTGAAGCTTCTAGATGGGTGTGTTCAGCTGCTCGTTGGTCCAAACGCACTTCCCTATTACAGGATCCAATTTTCCCCCAACCCCGAAGAACCAAGTCCTGCAACGGTCTGGCCAGCATCGCGTCTCTGGTTCGATCCCTTTATCAATGAGGTCATTCTCAGTCTTGTCCCACAACGCCCGGGCTTTTAGGTAGCCACCTGACCCCGTGTGATGGTGATGCTTCTTCTTTGCAGCATTTTTCTTGTTTGTCACTGACATCTTTGCTGCTCTCTCAGATTTCTTTTTGGTGACAAATGCGGGCCACTGATCTTTGATCTTCTCAAATCAGCCGATGAATTCTGGAGTCTTGTCTTGGTCGACAAACGATGATTTCAGCTCATTCTTCCACCTCCTGAATAGCTCAGCCATCTTCTTAAGAGCATAAGCCTTGATCATTGGATTTTAACTGGATTCTCTGGATCCTCCTCTGGCGGGAAGGTGAAATTTTCCTGCAGTGCGGTCCAAAGATCAGCTTTCTGCCTATCACTGACATAAGACACCTGAGAGTCTTTGTCCTTAGGCTTCAACCATTACTTGATGCTGATCGGTATCATGTCCCTAACTAGAACCCCGCACTCAGCATTAAATTTTTGCTTAGTCCAGAGGGGTTCAATCGGTTGGCCAGCACGATCAATTTCGATGATCGTGTACCTTTCATCCACATGCAACTTTCTCTTCGGGCCTCGTCTCGTTACCGAAGTGTTGCTCGATCCGGAGGGCTAGAAAAGAAGAAAAAGAAGAGAGTTAGTAGGTGTACATACCAAAAACAATTAATGCAGCAATTAGCTATAGTCAGCACATGCTTAATTAATTAATATATATACCTGGCCGGACTCCGTTCGGTCACTGGAGCCGTCATCATGGTGTCCTTGCCCCTCCATTCGGTCACCGGAGTCGTCATCATGGTGTTCTTCCCCCTCCATTCGGTCACCAGAGCCGTCATCACGGCGTCCTTCCCCCTCCATTCGGTCACCGGAGCCGTCATCACGGTGTCCTTCCTCCTCCATTGTTTGATCATTATCGTAGCCTGCTTCTTCATCCTGTCTTTCCAGACCATCGGTGCATGTGTCATTGAGAAACGACAAGATGACATCACTTCCGTGTGCGATTATCTCCCCCAACACCGCTTCTTTTGCTTCGTCTCGGGGGTGCGGATCCATAGTTTCTACAAATATTTACAACATGACAATTATTATTCAAACATGACAGATGGATATATTAGTGGCAAACGTTGAACTAGCTAGCTAAGCACAATAAGGAATCATATTAGTGGCCTGGCCTCGATGCTTCTCTAGGGTTTGGGGTGGCCTTGGCAACGCTTTAGGGGTTTGGGTGGCCTCAACAACGCTTCAAGGGTTCGGGGTGGCCTCGACGACAACGCTCTTTTAACTTGGTAAATTTGGGTGGCCTCAAGAGAGTTTGTCGATCGGGTAGGGGCGCGGCGGGAGGGGGTAGGAGACCGACATCGTTTTTTCTAGGGTTTGGGTGTCCTTGAGAGTTTTGGTCGAGCAAGAGGGCCGGGGGGTGCTCCGGACGTCCCCCCTCACTTTAACAAAGAACTACCTTAAAAAATACTTGCTTCACCACGGGTCCTTCTTCATTTTTCCTTTGTTTTTTCTTATGTGCTTGTTTTTGTTTTCGTTCTACATTTTTGTACATATGAAAAAAATAAAGTTTCTATACAAAAGTGCACAATTTTTATGAACAAATTACAACATCTAAATTAACTATACATCTAAATAAATATATCTATACATCTGAAATTTTCCTAATCTTAAAACTAAACTAAACATAAACTAAAATAATCTAAAAAACATGTAAAAACATCAAAAAATAGCATCTAAAAACCTCTTAAAAAATATCTAAAAATCTAATAGCTAGCATGGCGCAGGGGCGGAGGGGCACGGCGGAGGGGCCGGCGCCCGCGCCGGTGGGGTAGGGCAGCGGTGCGGGAGTAGGCTGGTGCTCAGAGGGGGCGGCGGGGCACGGTGGGCGGCGCGTCAGGGCTGGCAGGGGCGCGAGAGTTGATGCCGTCGTCGGGGTAGAGGGCGTCAGCGAGGACGGCGGCGACGTTGAGCAGCCTGACGGCGTTGGTGGCGGCGGCGACGGCGATGTCGAGCAGCCTGACAGTGTCGGTGGCGGTGGTGACGACAAGGTGGAGCAGGGGCGTCAGGCGGCAACGGCGAGGAGGAGCAGGGGCATCGGGGGAAGAAGTGATGGATTTGGTCGAAACTGCTAAGTGTTTTTCTTATATACCCAGGGCATTGGTACCGGTTCGTGGCACCAACCGGGAGAAATGCCCCTTTAGTCCCGGTTGGTGCCACCAACTGAGACCAAAGGTCTCTTTTTAGTAGCCCAAAGGGCGGGAAGCGGCGGCCATTGGTCCCGGTTGGTGGCACCAACCGAGACTAAAGGGGGGGCATTGGTTCCGGTTGGTGCCACAAACCGGTACCAATGCACCTCTTTAGCCCCGGTTGGTGCCACCAACCTGGACCAAAGGTCTTGCATAGCGGGGTGGTGGTGGGAGTTTAGTCCCACCTCGCTAGTTGAGAGGGGCGCGTAGTGGTTTATAAGCCCCACTGCCGCACGCCTCTCGAGCTCCTCTCCATTGCAGGCTTACGGGCCTAATTATGACTGCTATGCCTGATGGGCCTACTGGGCCTTCTGCGGGCCTGAATCCTGGCCCATGGATGGGTTTCTAGTCATATTCATGCCGTGGTGGCCTAGGTGGCAATTTTTTTTATTTTTTCCCAGTTTTTTTGTTTTCTTTTTTGCTTTCTTTTTTGTTTTGTTTCTACTTACAACAAAATACTTATTTATTTTATTTTGTTTCTAATTACTTATTTATTTTATTTTATGATAATTATTTTTGCTATTAAAGCTTCTAACAAAGTATTCAGGCCGTGGTGGCCCAGTAGGTGGCATTTTTTTATTTTTCCCACTTTTTTCTTTTTTGCTTTATTTTTTTATTTTGTTTTTACTTACAACAAAATACTTATTTATTTTATTTTATTTTGTTTCTAACTACTTATTTATTTTATTTTATGATAATTCTTTTTGGTATTAAAGTTTCTAACAAAAAAAGTTCTTTACGAAAATTCTTTTTTCTTTTAATGATTTTGAATAGAAAATACTTTGATAATTTTAGTTGCATCAATTTTATATAATTTTAGTTTCATAAATTTTAGAGGTTGCTGATAATGTTTTGAACAGAAAATACTTTGATAATTTTTGTTTCATAAATTTTATTTTTGTTCTTAAAGTTTATTTTATTTTGTTTCTACTTATATATTTTTATTAAAGTTTATATTATTTTGTTTAAAATTACTTATTTATTTTATTCTATGATAATTCTTTTTGCTATTAAATTTTCATGCATTTACTGATTATTTTGAGCTATAAAACCCTGAAATTAAAAAGCATTTCAAATAAACTCTGAAAAGGTTAAAAGTTGGCATGGTATCATCATTTCACCCACATAGCATGTGCAAGAAAGTAGATAGTGTTACGGCAAAAACTGGATGCACTTCGTGTACAAAACTTTCGAAGTGTCAGGGTTTCATACGGAAACTCGTCTGTTACAAAGGGATTTCATTTTTTTTTGAACTTATTTGAACTCCATATTTTTTATGTGTTCGAAATGCACCATTCAAAGCCACATCATCAATTTTCAACCCTTTCTGATTTCATTTGTTATTTTTCATGCATTTACTAAAAAAATTCACCTATAAGACCCTGAAATTGAAAAGCACTACAAATGAACTCTGAAAAGGTTGAAAGTTGGCATGGTATCATCATTTCACCCACATAGCATGTGCAAGAATGTAGAGAGGGTTACGGAAAAAACTGGATGTACTTCGTGTACAAAACGGACAATCTATTTTGAAGTATGAGAGTCTCATACGGAAACTCGTCTATTACAAAGGGGTTTCATTTTTTAACTTGTTTGAACTCCATAGTTTTTCTGTGTTCAAAATGCGCCATTCAAAGCCACATCATCAATTTAGTACATATAGCTCTCATGGATAGATAAGTGACCAAATTAATAGAAGTTCATCATCACATTAAAAATAAAGTACATACATAGTTCTCATTGAACAACATATAGCTCTCCAGAGCATCTAGTTAAACCATACATTGAAACTATGTAAAACCTTTCAATGCAGCAACAAATGCTATCATAATCACAACCAAGGTAAAAATTGATCCAACGGCATAGGTATGAATGGCATATTTTCTAATCTTTCTAATCTTCAACCGCATTGCATCCATCTTGATCTTGTGATCATCGACGACATCCGCAACATGCAACTCCAAATCTTCGCCTCCTCAATTTTTTATTTTTTCCTTCAAGTAATTGTTTTCTTCTTCAACTAAATTTAACCTTTCGACAATAGGGTCGGTTGGAATTTCCGGTTCAACTGCCTCCTACATAAATAAAATATATGTCAACTTGATGGGCATAACTGTCATAAACAATAAATGAACCAAATAGTTGTAAAAGATAATATATACCACATCCGAATCATAGCCACGACGAGGGCCGACGGGGGCGGATACCAAAACCATCGCACTATATAATAACTAGCAATAATAAAAGTAAGAAAATTAGACAAGTATCTATCTAAAGTAAGATTTTTTTTTCTTTCAGAAGAAGATAAGAACAAGAGGCTCACCACGGTGGTGCAGGCAACGAGATCGGCGCGGGCGATCGACGGCGGTGAATACGGGGACGGGACGTGATGGTCCGCTAAACCTAGACAAATCTCGGGGAAAATGGAGCTTGGAGGTCGAGCTTCGAGAGGAGAAAGCTTAAGTAGCGTGGCTCGGGCATTTCATCGAACCACTACTAGGGAAAACCCTAGCAGTAGCGCTGGTTTTGTGCTCACTAGTAGCGCGGGGGGGGTGCGCTACTAATAAGGCGCTACAGCTATTGCTTAGCAGTAACGCGTGCCCGCACGCGCTACTGCTAGGACAAATAGCTGCAGCGTTTGTTCGCTCCCACGCTACTGGTAATGTAACTAGTGGGAGCGTGTTTTCTCTCCATCACTACTAGTATTCTTTTTTTAGTGTATTTATGCGCCATTGTACAAATATTGGTACAATACCAGTTATGAGGTTTACATCATCATGTTCATAACAGTGTGTCAAATGAAGGTGGATTAGGTTCAAGTGGAGGCAATAGGTGGTGCATGTCAAAAGTATACTACTAATCCAAACTTGATCTAGTTTGGACTAGTAGTACTTTCGATGTGCACCACATGTTGCCTCCGCTTGAATCTAATCCGCCAGCACAAGCTATTTAATCCTCATCATAGTCATTACCACCAATAGTATTTATTTAATCACCACTAACAGTAGCTAATAATAATCATCATAGTCATTACCACCAACACTAGCTACTTTATCATCATAGTAATAGTGTAGCACATCATCATCCTCAAACTCATTTCTAGTTAGCTAATCACTCCTGCTGCTCTCTCTTAGGTAAAATAACATAAAACATGTGTAGCTCTCCTCCTTGATCAAGTTGGAGCATGCAGATGAACCTGTCTCCTAATCGTGGGTAGCGCATCTGTTTGCTGCCCCCTAGTACTTCTCTGCGCTTCCCCATCATATATTTGGTCCAGTCTTGCACTATTAAGCATCCGTCGCTAATCTTGAATGCACTTAAGTAATTTGTAGCTAATAATACTCATGGTACGTTTACTCTCGATCCCATAAGGCACAACATTCATCGGTAGGCCCTGTTGAAGAACATCGTATGGTAACATACTTAGCAATGAAGTTTAGCTTCAAAAATAATGTATGGAAAGATGCACTGAGGACAATAGTAAAAATCTTACCATCCTTCCTAAATAGATGTGACCGTAGTTCATTACGAACACTATTGGTCGCACGTTTTCAGTACTAACATTTCTAAGTGCAGGAAGAAAATTTGTCTTGACAATATCAAGATCCTCAAGCCATGAAACATAATGACTGAGCTCCTCGCAGTTTAGTTCAGCCCCGGGACAGTAGTAGGTCCTGTCTACCAAGCGCTGGACATGTTTGCTTGCACCGAAATAAGCTGACAATACAAATTAGTTGTCAACTATTTTTGAATAAACAATATCAAAGACATAAATATGGTTGAGAAACTTACATAATGGTATAACTGAAGGCGTCTGCACATCGACCCAGATGTCGGTATTACCTTCAATATCATCTTCCGGACGAATATCAAAGGTGATAACCGTATCAAGCTCAAATGCTTAAGTCTTGCATAGTGCTCGCCATGTTTTGCATGCAAAATAGGTATAGTCGGCTGAATTGTATAATTTTGCGTGGAAAATATAACCATGCTCGGTCTTCAAGTAAACTTTTTTTACCTCCATAGTATGACTAAAACCTATCTTATCCAACACAAAAACTCTTGCACGGCAGGGGATACGCTAGTAGAATAGTAAAAAATATATAAGTTGAAGCAAATGAAGCAGATGTCATGCTTAATTACAAAAAAAGATATGTCGTTGTGACTTACTGTATCCACTTCGAAGTTCTCATCCAGCTTGATGTTGAAGCGCCTATCATCATCTAGGAAGATTCCGTCGCACAGGCCGCGCTCGTCTTCACAGTATTTACAAATACCGAAATCCTTTTTGTTGTCAGACATTTCCTGTGTTCATAGTTAAAACATTAATTGAAAATCGATCGAAGACAACTACCAGTATACTCAACACACAAATCCAAGGCACTTGATATTCCCTACATATTCTGGCACAAGTCATGCCAAAATTCACGGAAAAATCCGGCACAACCTTTGCTAAAATAGGACATATCGAGCGCCTGAAATTCGCCGGAACGGAAATGAATCAACACTCCGGCAAAACATAGGCCACTCGAAGGTGTAACTTGCAAACATGACCGGCCACTTGGGCAAACACATATCCTATTTGAGCAACACAAGATATACATTTCAAAATATCTTGACTCAAATTAGCATGCATTCAATAAGCAAAAGTATCGGCACGACGGGTATCGGCACGGGCGGTGGACACCCACAGAGAAGGAACCATCACGGGATCATAGCTCCAGTGAGATCCCTGGAGAACCTACCAGGTATTGGAGAACCTGTGCTCCAACGCAAACAAGTAGCGACGGACGTGTGCGTCCTCCTCACTGACACGGTGACGCACCACCTTCGCGGGGTCCTCGAGCCTCTGGACCGTCACTGGCCCACGCGACCGCCACCAAAGAAGGTTCGGGTCAACGACAGGCTGGCTCCTCACCAACCTGCGCCCCCGGTTGGTAGCGCCTCCCAGTACCACCCCGGCGAAGCCCAGTCCCGGACATGGCCCATCTGGTCAAGCAGGAGTCGTCCTCCGCCGACTCGACAACGAGGATGCGGGATAGGCATCGTCCACGTCGATACGGGAAAAATTGCTTTAACTAAAAAAATAGCAACAAGTTCTTACTAACTAGTTCTATTAATTCAACTAGTTCTTACTAAAAGTAAACTTACTATAAATAAAAATAAACTAGTACCTAACTAGTACCTAGTTCTTACTAACTAATTAGTACCTAGGAACTACTGCCCTAATTACCATCTAATTTGATGAAGCTAGGGGTGGAAAGTGGTAGCGGATATTCCAATTATCTAACTATAAAGTGAAATAACTGGTCAAATTTTACTCGTTTTATGATTCATCTTAGAAATTTGATTCGTTTCCGCCCTTACATGAACCCTAACTCATTTGAGCAGCATCTGCATCCGATTCGTTTCCACCCTTACATGAAGCCTAACTAATTTGATGCAACTGAAATATAAAGAAACCCTAGGCAGAGGTAGGGGAGAGGGAGGAGTAGGCGTGCTCACCTCGGGTGCCTGCGACGAGGGAGGGGCACGCGGCGTCGAGGTGGGGTTCGGGGCTCGGGCGCGTGATGGATGGCGGCGTCGAGGTCGGGGTCGAGGGCGGCGTTGAGGTCGGGGGCGGGGGCGGCGTTGAATCTGGGGTCGGGGTGGCGTAGAGGGTGTGCGGAGAGTGCGCGGAGGCCGACGGGCGACAGCGGCGGCGAGAGTGGAGAGCTAGATTTGGGGGAAGTGGCCGTGGGGAAGGACGAACCCCATGGTTAAGTCAGAAGTAGCAGTAGCGCATTCGAGAAAGCACGCTACTGCTATGTTAGCTACAGCGCGTTCTGGGATACACGCTACTGCTACTCCTTTCTCTTTTTTCCTCTTTTTCATTTAGTTTTCTTCACATTTTTTTTCTTTCACGTTAATCTATTTCTTTCATTTTCAATTACCTTTCTATTTGCTTTCCATTTAATTTTATATCCTTTAGCAGTAGCGAGTTTAGATTAAGACGCGCTGCTACAAAGAAAGTAGCGGTAGCGCGGTTTGATATAGGTCGCTACTACTATGTCTAGCCTATCGGCTAAGCCGTGGGAATTTTAGTAGTAACGTGTTTAGAACAAGACGCGCTACTGCTAGAACTTTATCTGCATCGCGGTTTGCACAGGCGCACTACTGCTACTTAGCACCAGCATGCTTTTTTGACCCGCGCTACTGCTAAAGTTCTGTGTATAAGGTTTTCCCTAGTAGTGAACACCTCATGTGCATAGGAGGTGAGCTAGAGAACCCAAATGCCCTCTCCTCGCCGGCCAGAAAAAACAGAGCACTATGGAGTGCTCTGCTGCGGCGACGAGGTATATATAGGAAACTCATTTGTCCCGGTTTGTGGCTGGAACTGGGACTAAAGCCCAGCCTTCTGTCCCGGTTCGAGCCAACACTACTAGGGAAAACCTTATACAAAGAACTTTAGCAGTAGCGCGGGTCAAAAAAGAACGCTGGTGCTAAGTAGCAGTAGCGCGCCTGTGCAAACCGCGTTGCAGATAAAGTTTTAGCAGTAGCGCATCTTGTTCTAAACACGTTACTACTAAAATTCCCACGGCTTAGCCGATAGGCTACACATAGTAATAGCGACCTATATCGAACCGCGCTACCGCTACTTTCTTTGTAGCAGCGCGTTTTAATCTAAACTCGCTACTGCTAAAGGATATAAAATTAAATGGAAAGCAAATAGAAAGGTAATTGAAAATGAAAGAAATAGAATAAGGTGAAAGGAAAAAAATAAAATGTGAAGAAAACTAAACGAAAAAGGGGAAAAAGAGAAAGGAGTAGCAGTAGCGTGTATCCCAGAACGCGTTGTAGCTAACGTAGCAGTAGCGCGCTTTCTGGAACGCGCTACTTCTACTTCTGACTTAACCACGGGGTTCGTCCTTCCCCACGGCCACTTCCCACAAATCCAGCTCTGCACTCTCACTGCCGCTATCGCCCGTCGGCCGCCGCGCGCTCTCCGCACACCCTCTACGCTGCCCCCGACCCCAGATTCAATGTCGCCCCTGCCCCGACCTCAACGCCGCCCCGGACACCGCCCCCGACCCCGACCTCGACGCCGCCATCCGCCACGCGCCCGAGCCCCGACCTCGACGCCGCCTGCCCCTCCCTCGTCGCAGGCACCCAAGGTGAGCACGCCTGCTCCTCCCTCTCCCCTACCTTTGCCTAGGGTTTCTTTATATTTTAGTTGCATCAAATTAGTTAGGGTTCATGTAAGGGTGGAAACGAATCGGATGCGGATGCGGCTCAAATGAGTTAGTGTTCATGTAAGGGTGGAAACAAATCAAATTTCTAAGATTAATCATAAAACGAGTAAAATTTGACCACTTATTTCACTTTATAGTTGGATAATTGGAATATCCTCTACCACTTTCCACCCCTAGCTTCATCAAATTAGATGGTAATTAGGGCAGTAGTTCCTAGGTACTAATTAGTTAGTAAGAACTAGGTACTAATTAGGTACTAGTTTATTTTTATTTATATTAAGTTTATTTTTAGTAAAACTAGTTGAAGTAGAACTAGTTAGTAAGAACTTGTTGCTATTTTTTTAGTTAAAGTAATTTTTCCTGCATCGACGTGGACGATGCCTATCCCGCATCCTTGTCGTCGAGTCGGCGGAGGACGACACCTACTTGACCAGATGGCCCATGTCCGGGACTGGGCTCCGCCGGTGTGGTACTGGGAGGCGCTACCTACCGGGGGGCGCAGGTTGGTGAGGAGCCAGCCTGTCGTTGACTCGAACCTTCTTTGGTGGCGGTCACATGGGCCAGTGACGGTCCAGAGGCTCGAGGACCCCGCGGAGGTGGTGCGTCACCGTGTCAGTGAGGAGGACGCGCACGTCCGTCGCTACTTGTTTGCGTTGGAGCACAGGTTCTCCAATACTTGGCAGGTTCTCCAGGGATCTCACTGGAGCTATGATCCCGTGATGGTTCCTTCTCTGTGGGTGTTCACCGCCCGCGCAGATACCCGTCGTGTGCTAGGATTTTAGTTGTATTAGTGATGTTATATGTATGACACTATTCGGGATGTATTAGTGGTAATATTCGACGATGTACGGACGCATGAGATGATTTACTTTTGCTTATTAAATGCATGCTAATTTGAGTCCTATAAGATATTATGAAATGTATATCTTGTGTTGCTCAAATAGGATATGTGCTTGCCCAAGTGGTCGGTCATGTTTGCAGGTTACACCTCCGAGTGGCCTATGTTTTGCCGGAGTGTTGATTCATTTCCATTTCGGAAAATTTCAGGCGCTCGATATGTCCTATTTTAGCAAAGGTCATGCCGGATTTTTCTGTGAATTTTGGCATGACTTCTGCCAGAATATGTTGGAAATATGGAGTGCCCCGGATTTGTGTGTTGAGTATCCTGGTAGTTGTCTTCGATTGATTTTTAATTAATGTTTTAACTATGAACATAGGAAATGTCTGACGACGAAAAGGATTTCCGTATTTGCAAATACTGCGAAGACGAGCGCGGCCTGTACGACGGAATCTTCCTTGATGATGATAGGCGCTTCAGCATCAAGCTGGACGAGAACTTCGAAGAGGATACAGTAAGTCACAACGACAAGTCTTTTTTCGTAATTAAGCATGACATTTGCTTCATTTGCTTCAACTTATAATTTAAGCATGACATTAAGCATGACAAGTCTTTTTTACTATTCTACTAGCGTATCCCCTGCCATGCAAGAGTTTTCGTATTCGATAAGATAGGTTTCAGTCGTACTATGGAGGTAAAGAAAGTTTACTTGAAGACCGAGCATGGTTATATTTTCCACGCAAAATTATACAATTCAAACGACTACACCTATTTTAGATGCAAAACATGGCGAGCACTATGCAAGACTTATGCATTTGAGCCTAATATGGTTATCACCTTTGATATTCATCCGGAAGATGATATTGAAGGTAATACCGACATCTGGGTCGATGTGCAGACGCCTCCAGTTATACCATTATGTAAGTTTCTCAACCATATTTATGTCTTTGATATTGTTTATTCAAAAATAGTTGACAACTAATTTGTATTGTCAGCTTATTTCGGTGCAAGCAAACATGTCCAGCGCTTGGTAGACAGGGCCTACTACTGTCCCGGGGCTGAACTAAACTGCGAGGAGCTAAGTCATTATGTTTCATGGCTTGAGGATCTTGATACTGTCAAGACAAATTTTCTTCCTGCACTTAGAAATGTTAGTACTGAAAACGTGCGACCAATAGTGTTCGTAATGAACTACGGTCACATATATTTAGGAAGGATGGTAAGATTTTTACTATTTGCCATCAGTGCATCTTTTCCATACATTATTTTTGAAGCTAAACTTCAGTGCTAAGTATGTTACCATACGATGTTCTTCAACAGGGACTCCCGATGAATGTTGTGTCATTGGGATCGAGACTAAAGGTACCATGAGTATTATTAGCTTACGACCAAGATATCCTACAAATTACTTTAGTGCATTCAAGATTAGCGACGAATGCTTAATAGTGCAAGACTGGACCAAATGTGTGATGGAGAAGCGCAGAGAAGTACTAGGGGGCAGCAAACAGATGCGCTACCCACGATTAGGAGACAGGTTCATCTGCATGCTCCAACGTGATCAAGGAGGAGAGCTACACATGTTTTATGTTATTTTACCTAAGAGAGAGCAGCAGGAGTGATTAGCTAGCTAGAAATGAGTTTGAGGATGTTGATGTGCTACACTATTACTATGATGATAAAATAGCTAGTGTTGGTGGCATTGACTATAATGATTATTATTAGCTAGTGTTAGTGGTGATTGAATAAATACTGTTGGTGGTGATGACTATGATGATGATTAAATAGCTTGTGCTGGCGGATTAGATTCAAGTGGAGGCAACATGTGGTGCACATCGAAAGTACTACTAGTCCAAACTAGATCAAGTTTGGATTAGTAATATACTTTTGACATGCACCACATATTGCCTCCACTTGAACCTAATCCACCTTCATTTGACACACTATTATGGACATAATGATGTAAACCTCATAACTGGTATTGTACCAATATTTGTACGATGGCGCATAAATACACTAAAAATAAAAAAATAAAAAAGAATACTAGTAGCGATGGAGAGAAAACACGCTGCCAGTAGTTACATTAGCAGTAGCGTGGGAGTGAACAAACGCTGCAGCTATTTGTCCTAGCAGTAGCGCGTGCGGGCACGCGTTACTCCTAAGCAATAGCTGTAGCACCTTATTAGTAGTGCACCTACCCGCCCTACTAGTGAGCACAAAACCAGCGCTACTGCTAGGGTTTTCCCTAGTAGTGCAAGCACCTGGACCAATGTTTTGAAGGAAATATGCCCTAGAGGTAATAATAATGTTATTATTTTATTTCCTTATATCATGATAAAAGTTTATTATTCATGCTAGAATTGTATTATCCGGAAACATAATACTTGTGTGAATACATAGACAAACCAAACGTCACTAGTATGCCTCTACTTGACTAGCTCGTTAATCGAAGATGGTTATGTTTCCTAACCATAGACATGTGTTGTCATTTGATTAATGGGATCACATCATTAGGAGAATGATGTGATTGACATGACCCATTCAATTAGCTTAACACCCGATCGTTTAGTATGTTGCTATTGCTTTCTTCATGACTTATACATGTTCCTATGACTATGAGATTATGCAACTCCCGTTTACCGGAGGAACACTTTGTGTGCTACCAAACGTCACAACGTAACTGGGTGATTATAAAGGAGCTCTACAGGTGTCTCCAAAGGTGAATGTTGGGTTGGCGTATTTCGAGATTAGGATTTGTCACTCTGATTGTTGGAGAGGTATCTCTGGGCCCTCTCGGTAATGCACATCACATAAGCCTTGCAAGCATTACAACTAATGAGTTAGTTGCAAGATGATGTATTATGAAACGAGTAAAGAGACTTGCCGGTAACGAGATTGAACTAGGTATTGAGATACCGACGATCGAATCTCGGGCAAGTAACATACCGATGACAAAGGGAACAACGTATGTTGTTATGCGGTCTGACCGATAAAGATCTTCGAAGAATATGTAGGAACTAATATGAGCATCCAGGTTCCGCTATTGGTTATTGACCAGAGACGTGTCTCGGTCATGTCTACATTGTTCTCGAACCCGTAGGGTCCGCATGCTTAAGGTTTCGATGACAGTTATATTATGAGTTTATGAGTTTTGATGTACCGAAGTTAGTTCGGAGTCCCGGATGTGATCACGGACATGACGAGGAGTCTCGAAATGGTCGAGACATAAAGGTTGATATATTGGACGGCTATATTTAGACACCGGAAGTGTTCCGGGTGATTTCGGAGAAAACCGGAGAGCCAGAGGGTTACCGGAACCCCCCGGGAGAAGTAATGGGCCATATGGGCCTTAGTGGAGAGAGAGAGGGGCAGCCAAAGGTGGGCCGCGCACCTCCTCCCCCCTGGTCCGAATTGGACTAGGAGAGGGGGGGTGGCGCCCCCCTTTCCTTCTCCCTCCCCACTTCTTTCCCCCTCCTAGTAGGAGTCCTACTCCTACTAGGAGGAGGACTCCTCCTTGGCGCACCATAGGGGCCGGCCGGCCTCCTCCCCTTGATCCTTTATATATGGGGGCAGGGGGCACCCCTAGACATGCAAGTTGATCCACATGATCATATTCTTAGCCGTGTGCGGTGCCCCCTTCCACCATAATCCTCGATAATATTGTAGCGGTGCTTAGGCGAAGCCCTACGACGGTAGTACATCAAGATTGTCACCACGCCGTCATGCTGACGGAACTCTACCCCGACACTTTGCTGGATCGGAGTCCGGGGATCGTCATCGTGCTGAACGTGTGCTAAAACTCGGAGGTGCCGTAGTTTCGGTGCTTGATCGGTCGGGCCGTGAAGACGTACGACTACATCAACCGCGTTGTGCTAACGCTTCCGCTGTCGGTCTACAAGGGTACGTAGATCACACTCTCCCCTCTCGTTGCTATGCATCACCATGATCTTGCGTGTGCGTAGGAAAATTTTGAAATTACTATGTTCCCCATCAGTGGCATCCGAGCCTGGTTTTATGTGTTGATGTTATATGCACGAGTAGAACACAAGTGAGTTGTGGGCGATATAAGTCATACTGCTTACCAGCATGTCATACTTTGGTTCGGCGGTATTGTTGGATGAAGCGGCCCGGACCGACATTACGCGTACGCTTACGCGAGACCGGTTCTCCCGACGTGCTTTGCACAAAGGTGGCTAGCGGGTGACAGTTTCTCCAACTTTAGTTGAACCGAGTGTGGCTACTCGGTCCTTGCGAAGGTTAAAACAGCACCAACTTGACAAACTATCGTTGTGGTTTTGATGCGTAGGTAAGATTGGTTCTTGCTTAAGCCCGTAGAAGCCATGTAAAACTTGCAACAACAAAGTAGAGGACGTCTAACTTGTTTTTGCAGGGCATGTTGTGATGTGATATGGTCAAGACATGATGCTAAATTTTATTGTATGAGATGATCATGTTTTGTAACCAAGTTATCGGCAACTGGCAGGAGCCATATGGTTGTCGCTTTATTGTATGCAATGCAATTGCGCTGTAACGTTTTACTTTATCACTAAACGGTAGAGATAGTCGTGGAAGCATAAAATTGGCGAGACGACAACGATGCTACGATGGTGATCAAGGTGTCGCGCCGGTGACGATGGTGATCACGACGGTGCTTCGAAGATGGAGATCACAAGCACAAGATGATGATGGCCATATCATATCACTTATATTGATTGCATGTGATGTTTATATTTTATGCATCTTATCTTGCTTTAATTGACGGTAGCATTTTAAGATGATCTCTCACTAATTATCAAGAAGTGTTCTCCCTGAGTATGCACCGTTGCGAAAGTTCTTCGTGTTGAGACACCACGTGATGATCGGGTGTGATAGGCTCTACGTTCAAATACAATGGGTGCAAAACAGTTGCACACGCAGAATACTCAGGTTATACTTGACGAGCCAAGCATATACAGATATGGCCTCGGAACACGGAGACCGAAAGGTCGAGCATGAATCATATAGTAGATATGATCAACATAGCGATGTTCACCAATGAAACTACTCCATCTCACGTGATGATCGGACATGGTTTAGTTGATTTGGATCACGTAATCACTTAGAGGATTAGGGGGATGTCTATCTAAGTGGGAGTTCTTTAGTAGTATGATTAATTGAACCTAAATTTATCATGAACTTAGTACCTGATAGGACCTTGCTTGTTTATGTTTGATTGTAGATAGATGGCCCGTGTTGTTGTTTCGTTGAATTTTAATGCGTTCCTTGAGAAAGCAAAGTTGAAAGATGATGGTAGCAATTACACGGACTGGGTCCGTAACTTGAGGATTATCCTCATTGCTGCACAGAAGAATTACGTCTTGGAAGCACCGCTGGGTGTCAGGCCTGCTGCTGGAGCAACACCAGATGTTATGAACGTCTGGCAGAGCAAAGCTGATGACTACTCGATAGTTCAGTGTGCCATGCTTTACGGACTTCAACGATGTTTTGAACGTCATGGAGCATATGAGATGTTCCAGGAGTTGAAGTTAATATTTCAAGAAAATGCCCGGATTGAGAGATATGAAGTCTCCAATAAGTTCTATAGCTGCAAGATGGAGGAGAACAGTTCTGTCAGTGAGCATATACTCAAAATGTCTGGGTATAATAATCACTTGATTCAATTGGGAGTTAATCTTCCAGATGATTGCGTCATCGACAGAATTCTCCAATCACTGCCACCAAGCTACAAGAGCTTCGTGATGAACTATAATATGCAAGGGATGAATAAGACTATTCCCGAGCTCTTCGCAATGCTGAAAGCTGCGGAGGTAGAAATCAAGAAGGAGCTTCAAGTGCTGATGGTCAATAAGACCACTAGTTTCAAGAAAAAGGGCAAAGGGAAGAAGAAGGGTAACTTCAAAAAGAACAGCAAGCAAGTTTCTACTCAAGAGAAGAAACCCAAACCTGGACCTAAGCCTGAAACTGAGTGCTTCTACTGCAAGCAGACTGGTCACTGGAAGCGGAACTGCCCCGAGTATTTGGCGGATAAGAAGGATGGCAAGGTGAACAAAGGTATATGTGATATACATGGTATTGATGTGTACCTTACTAATGCTCGCAGTAGCACTTGGGTATTTGATACTGGTTCTGTTGCTAATATTTGTAACTCAAAACAGGGACTACGGATTAAGCGAAGATTGGCTAAGGACGAGGTGACAATGCGCGTGGGAAATGGTTCCAAAGTCGATGTGATCGCGGTCGGCACGCTACCTCTACATCTACCTTCGGGATTAGTATTAGACCTAAATAATTGTTATTTGGTGCCAGCGTTAAGCATGAACATTATATCTGGATCTTGTTTAATGCGAGACGGTTATTCATTTAAATCAGAGAATAATGGTTGTTCTATTTATATGAGTAATATCTTTTATGGTCATGCACCCTTAAAAAGTGGTCTATTCTTATTAAATCTCGATAGTAGTGACACACATATTCATAATGTTGAAGCCAAAAGATGCGGAGTTGATAATGATAGTGCAACTTATTTGTGGCACTGCCGTTTGGGTCATATTGGTGTAAAGCGCATGAAGAAACTCCATACTGATGGACTTTTGGAACCACTTGATTATGAATCACTTGGTACTTGCGAACAGTGCCTTATGGGTAAGATGACAAAAACACTGTTCTCCGGTACTATGGAGAGAGCAACAGATTTGTTGGAAATCATACATACAGATGTATGTGGTCCGATGAATGTTGAGGCTCGTGGCGGATATCGTTATTTTATCACCTTCACAGATGACTTAAGCAAATATGGGTATATCTACTTAATGAAACATAAGTCTGAAACGTTTGAAAAGTTCAAAGAATTTCAGAGTGAAGTTGAAAATCATCGTAACAAGAACATAAAATTCCTACGATCTGATCGTGGAGGAGAATATTTGAGTTACGAGTTTGGTGTACATTTGAAACAATGTGGAATAGTTTCACAACTCACGCCACCCAGAACACCACAGCGTAATGGTGTGTCCGAACGTCGTAATCATAC
Organism: Triticum dicoccoides; assembly: GCF_002162155.2. Lineage (NCBI taxonomy): Eukaryota > Viridiplantae > Streptophyta > Magnoliopsida > Poales > Poaceae > Triticum > Triticum dicoccoides. The sequence continues at coordinate 40,935,917 of NC_041392.1, forward strand.
TTTACTAGATATGGTGCGATATATGATGTCTCTTACTGATTTACCGCTATCGTTTTGGGGATATGCTCTAGAGACGGCCGCATTCATGTTAAATAGGGCACCATCAAAATCCGTTGAGACGACGCCTTATGAACTGTGGTTTGGCAAGAAACCAAAGTTGTCATTTTTGAAAGTTTGGGGCTGCGATGCTTATGTGAAAAAACTTCAACCTGATAAGCTCGAACCCAAATCGGAGAAATGTGTCTTCATAGGATATCCAAAGGAAGCTATTGGATACACCTTCTATCACAAATCCGAAGGCAAGACTTCTGTTGCTAAATTCGGAAACTTTCTAGAGAAGGAGTTTCTCTCGAAAGAAGTGAGTGGGAGGAAAGTAGAACTTGACGAGGTAAATGTACCTGCTCCCTTATTGGAAAGTAGTACATCACAGAAACCAGTTTCTGTGACACCTACACCAATTAGTGAGGAAGCTAATGATAATGATCATGAAACTTCAGAACAAGATACTACCGAACCTCATAGATCAACCAGAGTAAGATCCGCGCCAGAGTGGTACGGTAATCCTGTTCTGGAAGTCATTCTACTAGATCATGATGAACCTACGAACTATGAAGAAGCGATGGTGAGCCCAGATTCTGCAAAATGGCTTGAAGCCATGAAATCTGAGATGGGATCCATGTATGAGAACAAAGTATGGACTTTGGTTGACTTGCCCAATGATCGGCAAGCAATTGAGAATAAATGGATCTTCAAGAAGAAGACTGACGCTGACGGTAATATTACTGTCTACAAAGCTCGACTTGTCGCAAAAGGTTTTCGGCAAGTTCAAGGGATTGACTACGATGAGACCTTCTCACGCGTAGCGATGCTTAAGTCTGTCCGAATCATGTTAGCAATTGCCGCATTTTATGATTATGAAATTTGGCAAATGGATGTCAAAATTGCATTCCTGAATGGATTTCTGCAAGAAGAGTTGTATATGATGCAGCCGGAAGGTTTTGTCGATCCAAAGGGAGCTAACAAAGTGTGCAAGCTCCAGCGATCCATTTATGGACTGGTGCAAGCCTCTCGGAGTTGGAATAAATGCTTTGATAGTGTGATCAAAGCATTTGGTTTTATACAGACTTTTGGAGAAGCCTGTATTTACAAGAAAGTGAGTGGGAGCTTTGTAGCATTTCTGATATTATATGTAGATGACATATTACTAATCGGAAATGATATAGAATTTCTGGATAGCATAAAAGGATACTTGAATAAAAGTTTTTCAATGAAAGACCTCGGTGAAGCTGCCTACATATTGGGCATCAAGATCTATAGGGACAGATCGAGGCGCTTAATTGGACTTTCACAAAGCACATACCTTGACAAAGTTTTGAAAAAGTTCAAAATGGATCAAGCAAAGAAAGGATTCTTGCCTGTGTTACAAGGTGTGAAATTGAGTAAGACTCAAAATCCGACCAATGCAGAAGATAGAGAGAAAATGAAAGATGTTCCCTATGCTTCAGCCATAGGCTCTATCATGTATGCAATGCTGTGTACCAGACCTGATGTGTGTCTTGCTATAAGTCAAGCAGGGAGGTACCAAAGTAATCCAGGAGTGGATCACTAGACAGCGGTCAAGAACATCCTGAAATACCTGAAAAGGACTAAGGATATGTTTCTCATATATGGAGGTGACAAAGAGCTCATCGTAAATGGTTACGTTGATGCAAGCTTTGACACTGATCCAGACGATTCTAAATCGCAAACCGGATACGTGTTTACATTAAACGGTGGAGTTGTTAGTTGGTGCAGTTCTAAACAAAGCGTTGTGGCGGGATCTACATGTGAAGCGGAATACATAGCTGCTTCGGAAGCAGCAAATGAAGGAGTCTGGATGAAGGAGTTCATATCTGATCTAGGTGTCATACCTAGTGCATCGGGTCCAATGAAAATCTTTTGTGACAATACTGGTGCAATTGCCTTGGCAAAGGAATCCAGATTTCACAAGAGAACCAAGCACATCAAGAGACACTTCAATTCCATCCGGGATCTAGTCTAGGTGGGAGACATAGAGATTTGCAAGATACATACGGATCTGAATATAGCAGACCCGTTGACTAAGCCTCTTCCACGAGCAAAACATGATCAACACCAAAGCTCCATGGGTGTTAGAATCATTACTGTGTAATCCAGATTATTGAGTCTAGTGCAAGTGGGAGACTGAAGGAAATATGACCTAGAGGCAATAATAAGTTATTATTTTATTTCCTTATATCATGATAAAAGTTTATTATTCATGCTAGAATTGTATTATCCGGAAACATAATACTTGTGTGAATACATAGACAAACCAAACGTCACTAGTATGCCTCTACTTGACTAGCTCATTAATCAAAGATGGTTATGTTTCCTAACCATAGACATGTGTTGTCATTTGATTAATGAGATCACATCATTAGGAGGATGATGTGATTGACATGACCCATTCAATTAGCTTAGCACCCGATCGTTTAGTATGTTGCTATTGCTTTCTTCATGACTTATACATGTTCCTATGACTATGAGATTATGCAACTCCCGTTTACCGGAGGAACACTTTGTGTGCTACCAAATGTCACAACGTAACTGGGTGATTATAAAGGAGCTCTACAGGTGTCTCCAAAGGTGAATGTTGGGTTGGCGTATTTCGAGATTAGGATTTGTCACTCCGATTGTCGGAGAGGTATCTCTGGGCCCTCTCGGTAATGCACATCACATAAGCCTTGCAAGAATTACAACTAATGAGTTAGTTGCAAGATGATGTATTACAAAACGAGTAAAGAGACTTGCCGGTAACGAGATTGAACTAGGTATTGAGATACCGACGATCGAATCTCGGGCAAGTAACATACCGATGACAAAGGGAACAATGTATGTTGTTATGCGGTCTGACCGATAAAGATCTTCGAAGAATATGTAGGAACCAATATGAGCATCCAGGTTCCGCTATTGGTTATTGACCGGAGACGTGTCTCGGTCATGTCTACATTGTTCTCGAACCCATAGGGTCCGCACGCTTAAGGTTTTGATGACAGTTATATTATGAGTTTATAAGTTTTGATGTACCGAAGTTAGTTCGGAGTCCCGGATGTGATCACGGACATGACTAGGAGTCTCTAAATGGCCGAGACATAAGGATTGATATATTGGACGGCTATATTCGGACACCGGAAGTGTTCCGGGTGATTTCGGAGAAAACCGGAGAGCTGGAGGGTTACCGGA